>NC_059142.1:1687500-1988583 GCF_020740605.2 Lemur catta
CTTTGCCCAACATACCACAGTCACCATCGCCATCACAGAGAAGGAGCACTCAACACTCTGCTGGAAATATGAACAGAATGTCCTACTCCTAAAACGAGACCTTTCTACTAGGCTAATCTTTACAACTCCACACCAGCATTTAGCAAAGTATTGAAACCCATCTGCAGCATTAATGATGTTCTGACATTACTTTTCAGTAAAATTACGGCTTCCTCTTGGCAGGGATGCCTAAAACAGTATTAGACCACATACTCATATACTCACACACTGTCTCTCTCTCTCCCTGTATATACGTATTGCATCCATGTAAAAGAGCTCAGCTTGAATCAAGACACAAAATGTCCATAAGCTTTGCAGCTTTAGGATTGACAAAGGAAAAACCTACCTAATTTTTAAATAGAAATAAATGAATTACTTGAAAATCAGACTTTGCAGAAGCACAAAATGACTTTCTTCTTTTGGATAAAAATGGATATCGTTTAAAAATTAATAAATCCTATTTTGATTGGTCAGACCCAACATTATAGGGCAGGGTGACTGCCCTAACTACAATATTTAATGAAAGAAAAATTGTTCGCACTTGCAGGATGCACCTAAAGACCAGACATGGAAGACAGCCCGGGTCTGGGGATCAGGGAGCAGTGCTGTCATTCCTCAGTGAGGAGCGGCAGGCCCATCCCTTACCCTCCCGGCACCTCTGTTTCTTCCATCAGTAACATAAAACAGGACTGTACTAAATGCCCTCTCAGGTCTCATCCAACTCCAACCCAGACTCTGCTTGTCCCCATGGACTCCAGTGGCCACAGGAGTGACACAGGGCACCAAAATCACAATGCTTCATCTTTTCAAAGAATACCAAAAATGCACTCTGAAAAACACCCACAGGTGACAACCAATTCCAGCAGCACTGTCATAGGGCACAGGAGGCTAATTAGCTGTCCCTGGGTGAAGGTAGCTGATACTAAGCATCCCTGGCTGCCTCTCCTTAACCCCTTAACCACCCCCTTAACCCCTTAACCACCCCCTTAACCCCTTAACCATCCCCTTAACCACCATGAGAAAAACCAGTCAGCTTCGGCAGCCCAGCTCAGCCTGTGACCTCCTCTTTGTCTCCTTTGCTGGCTGGAGGAGACCATTTCTTCTGATGACGTCTCTCTGCAAGGGCCATCTAGTTCCTGTTCCTATTTATACAAAGTGGCAGGCTGGTGGCAAGTGTCCAAGCACCTGCCTGGAACTCATCCTGCACTGTGACTGCAGCAGCTATGTGAATGTGGCTACCAGTGAAAAAAGTTTTTTAAAGATGTTGTAATTTATTTCCCTAGCAGTTCTGAGAAAAACTATTCATGATTTCAGTTATATGATTAGTTCTGAACCTTACAAGGTTCCAGGTATCCTAATTTAAAAAAATTCTGCATTTAAAGAACCAACTTAATTCTCATGTATTTTATTGATATTCAGCACCGATTATTTTTCTTTCTCAATCCACAATTTTTATTGCTGGTTTCCACAGCAACAATGAAAGAATGCCTGTGTTAAAAACTACACAGTAACTAATTTCATTAGGAATCCCTTCCAATAGCAAGTGAACTAACAGAGCCTGAGTGACTCTTGAAGAGAATTACTGATGAATTGTACCAATTACTACAGAACCAACCAGCAACACATCAGTCTGACTCACGGAGATGACTTAAATAAAACACCTATTTAATCAATGCACCCTTTCATGTTAGGATTAGACCTGCTTAGAAATGACTATTACAGGGTTTACTTTATGAAAACATAAGATGATTCTGCAATATGTCTACATTTCCCAAAATCTGCCTAGGTTACCCTGAAATGAAATGCCTTTTATTCACTCCCCATCAAAAGGTAAAAATATGGAGATGAAACGCAGCAGGAGGAGGATGGAAATTTTCCTTGCCAATCTAAATCTAAGTCCTCGATTTAAAAAAAAAAAAAAAGAAAGAGAAAGAAAGAAAAGCCATCTCAGTCAAAATTCAAAGATCTAAAACTCTCTTAAATCTCTGGCAGCAAATCTCACAACCCTCTGGCCAGTGCACCTGACAAACGCCCGGCCGTCTTCCCAGGGCCACGAGCTGCTCGCTCAGAGGCCGTGTTCTCCAGGTTACTGCATTTGTCCAGGCCTCTTTATTCTCCTAACACTTTCCCATTTTTGTTTTTGCTGGACTAAACCTTTCATTTTGTACCCATTCACCAGCCTGATCCTTAACTTCAAATCCCATCTTCTCTCAAAATTTAAAATACACAATAATTAAATCATTGATGTCCTACTCGCTGTCACCAGGAAAAGAAGCCTACAAGTAGCATAAGTGCCCAGGGCAGATGCCTGAGAGTGGCCCCAGGCCACAAGCCATGGAGCAGTGACAGACCTCAGCATCATCCCAGACAAGAGGAGAACTGGCGTGGGAGGAAGCAGAGATGCTCCCTATGCCCTGGTCAGACTGAACAGTGGCTGGGCTCCCTGCTCCCCAGGTTCCATGGTAGGACCTTATTAATCATTGCCCCTCCCCGCTTTGGCCCTGACCTCTGTCCACTTGCAGGAAGGCCTTCTGCAGGGAAGGGAGCTGGTGCACCCCTAGGTCCACTCCTAGCTCTCTGCAGGCTTCCTCCCAATCCACAACCCACAGCTCCTTCTACTACCCTCTCACCTCCCTGCCTTGGCCTGGCTCTCTGACACAGCGAGCCAGTCACATAAACACTGTCATGACGGGGCAACAGCTGCACCGTCCCACTCAGAGCCTAGGCAAGGCACTGCCAGATGTTCTCTGTGGATGGTTCATTAAATCCTCACCATAACCCTACAAGGAAATGTTACCTCTTGCCATGGTCTGAATGTTTGTATCCCCCCAGAATTCATATGCTGAAACCTAATCCCCAATGTGGTGGTATCACGAGGTGGGACATCTGGGAGTGACTGGTCCAAGAGGGCAGAACCTTCATGGATGAGATCAGGGCCCGTATAAAAGAGGCCTGAGGAAGCTCATTCTCCCCTTCCACCAAGTGAGGACACCACAAGAAGGCTGTCTATGAACCAGAGTGAGCCTTCACCAGACATGGAATCTGGTGGCACCTTGATCTTGGACGTGCAGCCTTCAGAACTGTGAACAATGAATTTCTGTTGTTTATAAGCCACCCAGTCTACAGTATTTCCATTTTAGCAGCCCGAGCAGACTAAGATATTTTACAGATGGGGAAGCCTCCTTCATTTCAAGGAGATTAAGTGACTTGCCCAAATCACAGAGTTTATCATGGAGCCAAGATTCAAACCCAGTTTAAACTGGCTCCAAAACCTACATGCCTAAACACCAGGGATGGATGGGCTGTCTGAGTAATCTTTGCTCTCTTAGGAAAGCACAAGGGCTTGTGGACCAAATGCACCTGGTCTGAACCCAGCTCCACCGTGGACTGTGTGAACCTGGGCATGCTTTTTGAATACGATGATTCTCAACATCTTCACCCAATAAGATGGAGTTATAAATGCCATCTTCACAAAACTGTGAAGATTAAAGGTGAACAGGTGGATCAAGCACTGGCCACACGGAAGGCCATCAACAGCTAAGAGCTGCCTTCCTGACAGACTGTTGATTGCGTTAAGCAGAGGGCTGGTCTGCTTCACGAACTCAGCAACACACAGAGACAGACGGGTTAAATAATGTTCAGCAGCAGGAGGTAGACAGACGCACCAGATTTGAAGAGAGTGGTCTTCTTGCACACAGAGAAGCCTGTTTTCATTTGGAAATGTGAAAGCGGGAAATACTTACCTTACAGTCATTAGAATTGTCCCTGCCTTAAATCCGGACTGATGAAAGATGAACCCAGGTGAGAACGCTGATTTTCTCATGGATGTGAATGAGACATATAAGACAAAAAGATGGGCTCTGGCCAAGCACAAGACAGTAAAAAAAAAAAGGCTTCTATTATTAATTCCCTGATTTCTTAAAAATCTTCATAAACATCATACAGGATCAAATTGATCAAGGAATTACAGTTAAATCTGGGAACCCACTCCAACGGTGGGCCGGGGTTGTCTTTCCAAGGGTGTTTAAATTTCCCAAACATTTTCTTATTAAGCTTCTCTCCTCTCCAGAACAGTGTAAGACATCCATTTAAACTGTAACTCATAAATTTGCAGCATGAAGAAAGGAGGGAGGAACGAAAGGGAGGAAGAGGCAACAGCTATTTTAGGAATACAATTAGGTGTCTAGGCACCAGGGAAAGTCAGGGCCCACACAGGTCTCCTGCTCCCTCCAAACCACCGCTGTCAGAGCCTGCATTGAGGGGTTATCTCGGGACCTCAGCTTTACTACCTTTTTAAGGCCAGAAAGCAGAAAGGCAATTGGGAAACCATTCTGGACAATCAAAAATTAATGACGAGTCTCCGAGAGTGGGAGAGGGCATTCAGGTCTCAACCACAAGCACAATAAGCACTAGGAAGCGGAAGGCTGAAGCATTCAAGTCTGAGAACTAGCAAAATAAGAATGTGCACATAGCTCAATTACCATGGGACTTGGCAGGAAATAGAACCTAAGTGAACAACATGTTGAAAATACCAAGCTAGGGCTTTTTAGAACAGGGGTTGAGTTTGCTCCTGACCTCTCCTACAGCAGTGCAGGGAGAGTCTGCTGCAGGGGACATGTGGACATATGGTAATGTGTGGAGGCACTGATAGTTGTCACAACTCAGGGTGCCACTGGGTAGAGGCCAGCGATGCTGCTAGACATCCTATAATCCAAAGGGCAGTCCCACAACAAAGAAGCATTGGGCCTAACATGCCAGCAGTGCCTAGGTCAAGAGACTCTGTTGTGGAGGAAGAACGAGAGCCCCGGATGCCGGTTCACAGACTGACCAGCACACGATGCAGCTGCTTAGTATCCCATTTAGCGTGGAAATGTTTCACATTGAAAATCTGGCTCAATACCAGCTGAGGGAATCCCAGACTTCAGCAAGTGGCCACAGGAAATGCTTCAAAGATGATTATTTCCCATAGTCTTGAGATGAAAAATCATCCCAAGAGCCTTAGATTCTTTTCTGGTACATAAGGAACATTTCCATACAGCACCAGAAGAGAAACTACAAATTAAAATTCACTGAGCCCATCAGCAGAAGTCACTAGAAGAAAACAAAAACCAAGAAGTGATAAAACAAAAACTAAATGGAAAAGAATATTTGTACATCATTAATCACACCACCTCAAACCTGAAGACAAACTCTGACGGTGGAATAAGAACTTGCAGAAACTATGGGATGCTGCCAGAGGTGGAGACCCGTGAGGAACAGGGTGTAATTTGGAATGAGAAAAGGAGGCTGAGGCAGGTCCCAAATACGAAACCCAGACCCGAGAGACAGGCTGTAATCTGGCAGCTATATTAAGACCGAGAGCTCAGAATCACTGGTCTGTGACATCCTTCTGTCTCCAAAGTTGACTCAAGCACCAGGGTCCCAAAGAGGGGGATGACCACTAATCAGTACTTAACATCCTTACCGATAATGTGGCTTCACATTAAAGAATTAAAATTGAATGAGCTAAGGCAGTAGAAAAAGGAGATGGAAATACATAAAATATTTCAAGAGCCCTTTCTTTAGGAATAGTTTTCAAGAGTCTATTACAGAGTAACCGACTGTAAGAATAAAAACTGCAGTATAGGAGGGAACTGGAGACTTTCCTGCCTGTTTAGGCTGCAGCATCTTGAGCTATCTTATTGAGTCCCGGTTCTGGGCCTTTGCACATGCTACTGCCTCTGCCTGGGGCGCTGGCTGGGAAACGGGGCAGCTGAGAAGGGAAGTGCTCACAGTATGGGCAGGGTTTGGAAGAGCAAAAGGGAAGGTGAAGAACCACAGGGCTAGGACCCTTATCACCCGAGGCCTGCCAGGGACAGGGGAGGAAGAAGCTGGAACCCCCAGGGAGCTGGATGGAGATTTAGGAGCTGTGGCCTTCAGTCGGGAAACACAACCAGCCTGTGGAGACTCGGTGGGGAGGAGCTGGGGAAAGAAAAGCCTCAAGCTCATTCTGACAGCCAGCACTGCCCACTGGCTCAAGGGGCCATGGGGCATGGATGCAGTGTCTGGTCACCTCCCTCGCCCCCCAGCACAGAGCTGGTGGTGGGAGACAGAGAGGCCATGTGGAGGGACAAACGAGAAGCCCAGGGTGAGCACTCAGCTCCCTAAGCCCAGCTAACTTCAACACCAGCTTCCAAAGTGAGCTCAAATCTCTCCCCTCTAGAAAACCTCCCCCTGGCGTAGGAGGGTCTCTGTACAAGGGCTCCTCTCCTTGTCTGTCATTTACCTGCCTGCCCAGCTGGCCCGTAAGCCATTCCCAGGGCAGCCTCATGGCATCTGCCTGTGCACTGCCAGCCCCAGCCCGGGGCAGACAAACCCTGAACCACCAGCTTCATCCCGGACTTCCCCATTTCCATCAGCAGCATGGCCTTTCTCTCGCTTGCCCACACTCAAAACCTCAAAGTCACCGTGGACTCTCCCTAGGGTTCCCGCTTCTCACATTCACAGCCACCCAGACTGGCAGATTCCACAGCTGCGGTTCCCTGCAGGGGCCCTGCCTTTCTTTCCAGCACAGACCTGTGCTCAAGTGCCCCCGCAGCTCATCCTTCCACGTATTCAAGACAGACTTCCGAAAATTCAGCTGGGGTCAGTCATTCCCTGCTCAAAGCCCTTCATTTTACCTTAGTTTTAAGCTAACATTTATCAATACCGACTACGTGCCAGGCACTGTGTTCAGCGTTTCCTGTATTTTCTCTCACGCTCCCGACCGCGCTGCAAGGCAGGCAGCTGCCGTCATCCCAGTTCTACAGCAGCAGCAACGACCGTGAGGGAGTTTGCTGACTCCCCGACGCAGCCCAGGCAGCACCACTGCAGGCTGTGCACCTGGCCCTGGCCCCTGCTCCCCTTGCCCACTGTCTTAGTCCAGGCTACGATAGCAAAATACCTTAGGCTGGGTAATTTTTCAACAATAGAAATGTACTGCTCACAGTTCTGCAGGCTGGAAAGTTCAAGATGACAGCACCAGCAGATTCGGTGTCTGGCGAGGGCTCACTCCACTTCCAAGATGGCGCCTTCTTGCTGCCTCCTGGGGCAGAAGGGGCTAAGCAGCTCCCTCAAGCGTCTTTTGTAAGGGCACTGATCCCACTCACGAGGGTGGAGTCCTCATGACTTATTTCGCAAAAGCCCCACCTCTTTTTTTTTTTTTATTTCAGCATATTATGGGGGTAATAAAAGTTTACATTACACATATTGCCCTTGCCCCCCTCCCCCCATCAGAGCTTCAAATGTGTCCATCCCCTAGACAGTGCACATCACACTCATTATGTAGGTATACACCTATCCCCTCCCCCACCCACATCTACCCGACACCTGATTAATGTTATTCCTAAATGTGCTCGTAGGTGATGATCAGTGAAACCAATTTGATGGTGAGTACATGTGGTGCTTATTTTTCCATTCTTGGGATACTTCACTTAGTAGAATGGGTTCCAGCTCTATCCAGGAAAACATAAGAGGTGTTATATCACCATTATTTCTTATGGCTGAGTAGTACTCCATGGTATACATATACCACATTTTATTAATCCACTCATGTATTGATGGGCTCTTGGGGTGTTTCCACATCTTTGCAATTGTGAATTGTGCTGTTATAAACATTCGAGTGCAGATGTCTTTATTATAGAATGTCTTTTGTTCTTTTGGGTAGATGCCCAATAATGGGATTGCTGGATCACACAGTAGATCTACTTGTATCTGTTTAAGGTATCTCCATATTGCTTTCCACAGAGGTTGCACTAGTTTGCAGTCCCACCAACAGTGTATGAGTGTTCCTGTCTCTCCGCATCCACGCCAACATTTATTGTTTTGGGACTTTTTGATAAAGGCCATTCTCCTTGGGGTTAAGTGATATCTCATTGTGGTTTTGATTTGCATTTCCCTGATGATTAGAGATGTTGAGCATTTTTTCATATGTTTGTTGGCCATTCTTCTGTCTTCTTTTTTTTTTTTTTTTTTTTTGAGACAGAGTCTCACTCTGTTGCCCGGGCTAGAGTGAGTGCCATGGCGTCAGCCTAGCTCACAGCAACCTCAAACTCCTGGGCTCAAGCAATCCTACTGCCTCAGCCTCCCGAGTAGCTGGGACTACAGGCATGTACCACCATGCCTGGCTAATTTTTTCTCTATATATATGTTTTTAGCTGTCTGTATAATTTCTTTTCTATTTTTAGTGAGACGGGGTCTCGCTCTTGCTCAGGCTGGTCTCGAACTCCTAAGCTCAAACAATCCGCCTGCCTCGGCCTCCCAGAGTGCTAGGATTACAGGCGTGAGCCACCGCGCCCGGCCTCTTCTGTCTTCTTTTGAAAAATTTCTATTCATGTCCTTTGCCCACTTTTTGATAGGGTTGTTTGATTTTTTCTTGCTGATTTTCCTGAGTTCTAAATAGATTTTAGTTATCAGTCCTTTATCGGATGTGTAGCCTGCGAAATTTTTTTCCCATTCTGTAGGTTGTCTGTTTGCTCTTATGACAGTTTCTTTGGCCGTGCAGAAGCTTTTTAATTTAATCAGGTCCCATTTATTTATTTTTGTTGTTGCTGTGATTGCCTTTGGGGTCTTCTTCATAAATTCTTTGCCTAGGCCAATGTCTATAAGAGCTTTTCCCACATTTTCTTCTAGAATTCTAATAGTTTCGCACCTTAAGTTTAAGTCTGTTATCCATCATGATTTGATTTTTGTGAGAGGTGAAAGGTGTGGGTCCTTCAGTCTTCTACATGTGGCTATCCAGTTTTCCCAGCACCATTTATTGAATAAGGATTCTTTTCCCCAGAGTATGATTTTTTCTGCTTTGTCAAAGATTAGATGGCTATATAAGGATAGTTTTATATCTGGATTCTCAGTTCTGTTCCACTGGTCTGTGTCCCTGTTCTTATGCCAATACCAAGCTGATTTAATAACCACAGCCTTGCAGTATAGTTTGAAGTCTGGTAAATTAATACCTCCCATTTTTCTTGTTGCCTAAAATTACTTTTGCTAAACGGGGTCTTCTCTGGTTCCATACAAAGCATAAAATTATTTTTTCTATATCTGTGAAAAATGATGTTGGTAATTTAACAGGGATTTCATTGAATCTGTAGATCACTTTGGGTAGTATAGACATTTTAACAATGTTGATTCCTCTGATCCACGAGCATGGTATGGTTTTCCACCTGCTCTGCAATTTCCTTCCTCAGTGTTTCATAGTTCTCCCTGTAGAGGTCTTTTACCTCCTTAGTTAAATATATTCCTAGGTACTTTATTTTCTTTGTTGCTATCATGAAGGGTACTGAGTCTTTGATTTGGTTCTCAGTTTGACTGTTATTGGCATATATGAATGCCTCTGATTTGTGTGTATTGATTTTGTATTCTGAGACTTTACTGAATTCATTTATCAATTCCAGGAGTCTCTTGGTTGAATCCTTGGGGTTTTCTAGATATAATATCATATCATCAGCAAAGAGTGTCCCCATTTGGACACTCTTGATTCTGCTCTTGCCTGATTGCTCTCTCAAGGACTTTCAGCACTATGTTGAATAGCAGTGGGGACAGTGGGCAACCTTGTCTGGTTCCAGTTCTAAGTGGAAATGCTTTCAATTTTTCCCCATTCAGTATGAGGCCCCACCTCTTAATACCATCACATTGGATTTTAGATTCCAACAGATGAATTTTGGAGAGACACCAACATTCAGACCATAGCACCCACCAAATTAAGTGACTGCTTACCTGAGCTCAGCCATGCTGACCACTTACCTTGCAGTGTGGCCAAACCAGGCTCTTCTCTACCCTCCCATTGAGCCTCATTTTTCTCATCTTTCAGCATTCACCCAACTGAAACCCTCCCTCTGTGAATGTTCTATCCCCTCCTTTGAGGCTCATGCCAATCAAGACTTCCTTGCAAGGTCTTTGTGATATTCCTACCTCTAAACCTCTAGAAATTTTTAGCTTTCTTGTGGGCCATCTATGTCCACAAGCACTGCCTGCCCCTCTGAGCCTCCCACACCTCTCCCCCGGCTGCAGTGGCACCCCCAAATCAGCCTCTTTGCCTCTGCTCTTGTCCCTTCTTGCCCACCACAGTTAATGCCCTCTTGGCAGCCAGAGGGGTTTTTTAAAAACACAAATCATGAACTTTCCACTTAAAAATTGTTAAGATGGCAAGTTTCCTGTTATGTGGTTACCACAGCTTAAAAATTTTGTTTAAATACACACACAGACACAAATTAGATCATGTCATTCCCTACACAGACCCCTCCAATGGCTTCTCACTGCATTTGGAATGAAAATCTAGGCTTTGTCACGGCCCCTAAGGTCCTTGGCAGCCTCGCCCTGCCCACTCCTCACCTGAGCTCCGACCACTGTCCCTGCTCACTACAGCCCATCCAGCTGCTTCCAGCCCCTGGACCATGCCCAGCCAGTTCACAAGGAAGAGCCCTGCACTCGCTGTTCCCTGTGCACAGGAGGTCCCCGGCCCTCACACAGCAGTGGCTCCTTTCTCCTCCATCTCTGCTCGAGAGCACTTCCTTCAGGAGGCTTTTCTCCCCCTCTCTCACAGCTCTCCCACCCCACCTGACAGTCTCCAGTGTATTTCTCCAGAGCTTTTATCACCTAAGACCAGTGCTCCCACTGAATATCTGTCATTGATTACCTGCCTCCCTCTGCCACCATGGAAGGTCCATGACAGCGGGGCCTTGGCTCCTTTGTTCACCTGGTGTTTAGTGCTCAATAGCCATTAGTTAATGAATCCTTGCACTCTGCCTTTCACCGAAGACATGCATGCGGGTGTCTCCCTGCCCCTGCCCCACCAGCCAGAGAGCTCCTACAAAGGTGCACAGGTCCCAGGAGGTAGGTGCTGAATTAACAGGTGACTGCAATACAGGACTAAAAAGCAATGACAGTCCTTTTCCTGTAATATTTATGTCTCTAAACAATTGCCAGGAAAAAGAAAAGTTCCAAAATTACTTTGAGGACAAGAACCCCACTGATATGGATGGATATAGAGCCTTCTAGCATTATTACCTTGAAAACGATAGCCGTGTTGATGTATAAGTGTTAGCATCATAAAACTTAATCTCATTAACTCATAGTCATGCTTAAAAAACAATTCCTAAAATTATTTAACACCAAATCTCTAAAAATCATCTACTGCTTCATCTAATTTCCTGAATTTATTCCTGAAGGATGACTTCTAAAATTTTTGGTATACATCTTAGTTTCATAGTAATAGTAAATAACACTTTACATTTTTATGGTTTAAGATTTAACCACACATCTTAATAGAAACATAATAAATGAATTTCTGCTAGTAGCTGATTTATAAAGTGGGAGCTAATGGCAACCACAAAATTAGAAAACCAATAATTTAAAGTATCAGGGGCTGGACACGGTGGCTCACATCTGTAATTCCAGCATTCTGGGAGGCTGAGGTGGGAGGATCCCTTGAGGTCAGGAGTTCAAGACCAACCTGAGGCTGGGTACAGTGGCTCATGCCTGTAATACTAGCACTCTGGGAGGCCAAGGCAGGAGGATCGTTTGAGCTCAGGAGTTTGAGAGCAGCCTGAGCAAGAGCAAGACCCCATCTATTAAAAATGGAAAGAAATTATCTGGACAACTAAAAATATATAGAAAAAATTAGCCGGGCATGGTGGTGCAGGCCTGTAGACCCAGCTACTCAGGAGGCTGAGACAGAAGGATTGCTAGAGCCCAGGAGTTTGAGGTTGCTGTGAGCTAGGCTGACACCACTGCACTGTAGCCCGGGCAACAGAGTGAGACTCTGTCTCGAAAAAAAAAAAAAAAAGACCAGCCTGAGCAAGAGAGAGACCCTGTCTCTACTAAAAATAGAAAAATTGGCCTGTGTGGTGGCATGCTCCTATAGTCCCAGCTACTCAGGAGGCTGAGACAGGAGGATCACTTGAGCCCAGGAGTTTGAGGTTGCTGTGAGCTAGGCTGACACCACTGCACTCCAGCCTGGGGGACAGAGCCAGACTCTGTCTCAAAAAAATAAATAAAGTATAAGTCTGGGCCGGGCGCAGTGGCTCATGCCTGTAATCCTAGCACTCTGGGAGGCCGAGGAGGGTGGATCACCCGAGGTCAGGGTTCAAGACCAGCCTGAGCAAGAGTGAGACCCCGTCTCTACTAAAAATAGAAAGAAATTATATGGACAGCTAAAAATATATATAGAAAAAATTAGCTGGGCATGGTGGCACATGCCTGTAGTCCCAGCTACTTGGGAGGCTGAGGCAGGAGGATTGCTTGAGCCCAGGAGTTTGAGGTTGCTGTGGAGCAAGGCTGACGCGACGGCACTCACTCTAGCCTGGGCAACAGAGTGAGACTCTGTCTCAAAAAAATAAATAAATAAATAAAAGTATAAGTCTGGATAGTTTATCTTTTATCCAACCTTTTCTGTTTCTTTGTTCCACAGCCCTATGAGGTCAGTGGCACAGTTTCCAAGGCTACAGGCAGGCCAGTCCTATCTCATTCTGTTCTGTTTCCTCTAGGAACAATGTGAGAACTGCAGGGCACACTGCCCCACCCACCCAGCGAAAGCCCGCACTCTCCACCAGCATGCTTCTGGGCACTTCAACTACCGAAACCCAGGAGGGAGGGGACACATCCTCTCCCCCAGCAAGGCGGGGCACAGATGCAGTAAAGGACTCCCTGTGACGAGAGCCCTGCCCATGAGTGGAAAGGTCTGGCTCTCACCAAGTCCACTGTCCCCTCTTGGCTCACATGGGTGGAGAGGTCTGGCTCTCACCAAGTCCACTGTCCTCTCTTGGCTCAATATCCCTTAACCACACTGGCCTTTCCACCAAAGGAAGATATAAGCAAGGAAGAAGCCAGCACAGCTCTGCAAACTCAGGAAAGGCAGCCGACACATACCACATGCCCACTGTGTGATGCATGACCAGCTGTGTTGCAAATGGGACCCCACAAGAGCAACTACACAGGGTGATCTCACAAAGCCCCTTGCCGAGAAGGTGGCTCAACAATTCAGGAAGGTGAGGACTTGGTGGAAGAATCCCACCCACTCCTCCACTGCAGCATCTCTTCCACCATCACCATGGCAACAAGCCCTCCACAGTGATCTCCATGAGTCACGTCACGTGACTGGACTTCCTCACATGGCTCCCTTCAATACTTTCAATGCTTTAGTCATGACTACTTTACTTCTCTTCCCCTCTCACCTGCTCACCTCTACTAGTTCCTCCCCACTCATCTGCATCTTACGTCAGAGGTACGGCACCCTCGGGATGCCAGTGGTCACCTAACAAACGCCCGAGCTATCTTGACTAGTTTCTGTGTGTGTGTATTGTCAGGCAGACAACCAATTTAATAATGAAAGTAGATTTTGAGCTTGGCAAAATATAGATTTTTGGCACAGAAGGGGAAAAAGCCAGGGCTCTGGTTCCTTCCTTGCATCCAACCCAAAGAGAATGGTCTTCTCCTTAGATATGTCGCCTTCAGCATCATGTGGTTTCTGACATATTCACAAAGGACTCCCACCAGGTAGAAACAGATTTTCTACAACGATGACATTATTCTTCAAAGGCAGTCCTAAGTCATGAAAGTTTGAAGAGTCCATAGCAGTAGGGTCTCAACTGGATCCCAACTACACTGAGTGTTGTGGCCCCAGCATCTTGGGAGGCTGGCTGGGGAGGGCCCCGCAGTCTGTCTGTCTGTCTGAGGTACTGAAGAGCCTCCCAGGACAACTATCAGCCTGGGGAAGAGAGAGGAAGGTAGGAATAGGGCTATGGAGACCATACGGAAAGAACTATTTCCTCAAGAAATTCTAAGGCCTCCCATCATATTCATCATGCCAACTGGGACTAATTGAAGACCTGGTGCTCTGGTACCTCACAGATATAAAGCGCATGGTGGTGGTGGTGCTCAGGGTGCTGGAGGTGGCAGCATGCCAGGGAAGGCTCCCATCTGCAGCCCCAGAAGACACCTGTGGAGAGGAGTGCAGGACTCTGGGCAGCAGAGGCCTTCAGTGTCCAGGAAATGATGGCAGCAGCCATCCTAGAAGTACCTGGCCAAGTACAGAAGGCAGAGGCGGCATGGTGGCTGAGCCTGTTAATTTATGTTTGCTCCTCGGGACCACCAGGAAGAAAGGAGGGGAACACAGGACCTTGCTGGAGCTTCTACAGACGCAGAGGATACAGGAACAAAATCTGGATTGTCTCTGCGCAGGCCCTAACGCAAGCCTGCACTGCCACCTTGGGAGCCCAGGGCTGTGGTGGACACCCCCTCTGTTGGACAGGGAAAGTCCACCCCTTCGCACATGCCGTGGGAGTCTGCCACTGCTCAGAGTGCCGTGAGTTCTGGATTTCCTTATTGTTACCGGATGAAGTTAAATCACTGAATGCAGCTGATTTCTTTTTCGTTCTCACATTCCTGAAATTTTCTTTTCCAACCCACAGGTTTTAGCTGTTTTCCTGTGGTGCCAGCTGGCTAGTGAAAGCAACTGCTGTGCTCTGCAGGGTTAATGTATTCAGTGCCAGGAATATGCCCTATCTTTACTCAGCATCAACACTTCTAGCATTGTGTTTTAAATACATACAAGAATCATAAATATGAGGGATAATTTTGCAGGCTGCTGCTGGGATTACCTTGTCATTACACGTTCCCCGTATAGTGCTCAGGAGTAGGTCTACAAGGAACAGCAAGTACAGCAACTGCTATGTGTGATCTGTTCCCAGGGTGGGGGGGACAGAAACAGTTATGTAACAGCACTTCAGCTACCCCATAAGGATGGGCTCTTTGTGATACAGACATGTCAGGCTTTGGATGAAGAAAGATAGTTCCCTCCTGTCCTTCAAAGGACAAGGCATGAGCCATGCCAGAATGCCATCCCCACCTCCTCTTTGTTTCGGGAAAAGGCATACCCGGTGCTCCCTGGCCAGGCCCCTGCTCCCCTCTGCCTGCTCCTACCAGCCGCTTTGCACACTGACCCCAGGACAGCAAATGACCAGCAGCCACTGGGATGCATAGTTCTCTCATCCAGCCTCCAGGCCTCCCCAAGGCCACTCTGAATGCAGAATGACAGGCTTCAAATGCCAGATTCCTGCTTTCTACCTACCTCCTACCATCCTGTAAAACTCAGTTCATGTTCCCCTTCTCTGGGGAACAGTCCTGCCTCCCCAACACAGTGAGTGTCCACAGCAGTCTGGACTCAGGCTCATCTGCACTCCTTACCCCAGATGAATATTCTGTTTATTTGTCTAACTTCTACCCCACCTCCCCAGCCCAGATGGTCCTTGAGTGAAAGACTCAATCTCATTCCTCTTTGGTTCCATAGCTGTGGGCCCAGTGTCTGGTCCACAACAAATATCAGTTAAAGATGGATCATAGACCTAAATGTGAAAACTACAACTAGAAAACTTCTAGAAGAAAACAAGAGAAAAATCTTTGTGACCTTGAGTTAGGCAAAGATTTCTTAGATACAACACCAAAAGTATGATCCATAAAATAACTAAAAAAAAATCCTCATAAATTAGACACTGTCAAAATTTTGAAGATTTCCAGTTTTCAAAAGACATTGTCAAAAAAATGAAAAGAGAAGCCACAAGCTGGAAAGGAAGTATCTGCAAAACACAAAACTGATAAAGGACTTGGTTCCTGAATTTATAAAGAACTCACAAAACTCAATAATAACAAATAATAATCATCATAGTAATAAAATGTGCAACTCAATAAAAATGGTAAAAGATTTAAATAAACCCTTCACCAAAAAAGATAGTTAATAGGCACATGAAAAGATGCTACACATCATTAGTGATCAAGAAAATATAATTGATATGCTGGGCATGGTGGCACATGCCTGTAATCCCAGCTGCTCCAGAGGCTGAGGCAGGAAGATCACTTGAGGCCAGGCGTTTAAGGCCACAGTGAGCTATGATCATACCACTGTACTCCATCCAGCCTGGGTATCACAGCAAGACCCCATCTCTAAAAATAATAAGAAAGAAAATGAAAATACAAATTGAAACCACAGGACAGATTACTATATACCTATAAGAATGACAAAAATTTTTTTAAAAACTATCAAGTGAAGGCCGGGCGCGGTGGCTCACGCCTGTAATCCTAGCTCTGGGAGGCCGAGGCGGGTGGATCGCTCGAGGTCAGGAGTTCGAGACCAGCCTGAGCAAGAGTGAGACCCCGTCTCTACTAAAAATAGAAAGAAATTATCTGGCCAACTAAAAATATATATACAAAAAAATTAGCCGGGCATGGTGGCTCATGCCTGTAGTCCCAGCTACTCGGGAGGCTGAGGCAGTAGGATCGCTTAAGCCCAGGAGTCTGAGGTTGCTGTGAGCTAGGCTGACGCCACGGCACTCACTCTAGCCCGGGCAACAAAGTGAGACTCTGTCTCAAAAAAAAAAAAAAAAAAAAAAAAAAAAAAAAAAAACTATCAAGTGCTGTCAATGATATGGAGCAACTGGAACTCTAATACACTGCTAGTGGAAATGCAAAATGGTACAGCCACCTTGCAAAGCAGTGTAGCAGCTTTTCTTTCTTTCTTTTTCTTCCTTCTTCTTCTTCTACTTTTTTTTTTTTTTTTTGAGACAGGATCTCACTCTGTCACTCCGGCTGGAGTGCAGTGGTGCAATCATAGCTCACTGTAAAACTTTGAACCCCTAAGCTTAAGCAATCCTCCTGCCTCAGCCTCCCAAGTAGATGGGACTATAGGTATATACTACTATGCCCCCTGTCTCACACTATGTTGTCTAGGCTGGTCTCAAACTCCTGGCCTCTAGTGATCTTCCTGCCTCGGCCTCCCAAAGTGCTGGGATTACAGGTGTGAGCCACCGTGCCCAACCAGTTTCTTAAAAATTAAACATGCACTTATATAATTTAGTAATCTCACTCTTTGGTATTTATCCATGAGAAATAAAAGTTTACATTCATACATCTGTAACACTAATATTCATAGCAGCTTGATTCATAACAGCGAAAACCATAAACAACCCAACTACCCTTCAATGGCAAGTGGATAAACAAACTGTGATGCATCCCCAAAATAGAATACTACTCAGCAATAAAAATGAATGAACTATTGGCCTAGCACAGTAGCTCACACCTGTAATCCCAGCAATTTGGGAGGCTGAGATGGAAGGATAGCTTGAGGCCAGGAATTCAAGACCAACCTGGGCAACATAGCAAGACTCCATCTCTGCAAATTTTTTTTTTTTTTAGTTATGCAGGTGTGGTGGCACGTGCCTATAGTCCCAGCTACTCGGGAGGCTAAGGCAGGAGGATTGCTTGAGCCCAGGAGTTTGAGGCTGCAGGAAGCTGTGACCTCACCACTGTACTCCAGCCTGGGCAACAGAACGAGACCCAAGACCCTGTCTCTTAAAAAAATAGAACTACTGACATACAAAATGATGAATTTTAAATGCATTATGCTAAAGAAGAGAAACTCAAAAGGCTACCCACTATATGCACAAATCTTATCTACACTTCAAGTGCCAGATTAAATGTTACTTATTCCTTGAAGCCTTATCTGACTACCACCTCCCCACACCTACACAAAGACAAAAGTGACTTGATGTGTCTCCAAATTCCAAGCATTTTATCTATGTCTTGCTTACATTTATTACCTTATTTTATATGAACGTATATGCCAATATGGTGTCTCTGCAACTAACTGGAAACATCCAGTCTGACTCACCTTTGCATTTATGCACAGCCTCTGGATCAATGCCTGACACATGGGAAGTGTTCAGAAATTTTCTTTTTGATGAATTAAAAAAATTAAATGGCCTAGCTGACCTGCATCAGATAAAGTTGGTGTGCACTCAGGAAGAATAACATAGCCTAGTGATCTTAGTGATATTTCAGGTGAATAAATGAATGAATACCAAAGGACAGAGCAATCAGTGTTAGAAAGAAGTCCACTAAAGGGCTGTGGTGCATGAGGACAGGAGGATGCTTGAGGGGAAAGTGGTATTTGACTGAGACTCTTACTATGGGCTGAACTGTGTGTCACCCCGCCCCTTCCAAATTCATATGTTGAAGTTCTAACCCCTCAAAATGTGGCTGTACTTGGAGATAGGGTTTTTAAAGTGGTAATTAAGGCCAGGCAGGATGGCTCACGCCTGCAATCCTAGCACTCTGGGAGGCCAAGATGGGAGGATCACTTGAGGTCAGGAGTTCTGAGAACAGCCTGAGCAAGAGTGAGACCCCATCTCTACAAAAAAATACAAAAAATTAGCCAGATATAGTGGCAAGTGCCTGTAGTCCCAGCTATTCAGGAGGCTGAGGCAGGAGGATTGCTTGAGCCCAGGAGTTTGAGGTTGCTGTGAGCTAGGCTGACGCCATGGCACTCTAGCCGAGGCAACAGAGTGACACTTTGTCTCAAAAAATAAAAATAAAAATAAGTAAAGTGGTAATTAAAGAGTGGGCACAGTGGCTCATGCCTGTAATCCTAGCACTTTGGGAGGGCAAGGTGAGAGGATTATTTGAGTCCAGTAGTTTGAGACCAGCCTGAGCAACACAGCGAGATCCCCCCAAATAAAAAAAAATTGAAAAATTAGCTGGGCATGGTGGTGCATGCCTGTAGTCCCAGCTACTTAGGATCACTTAAGTCCAGGAGTTTGAGGTTGCAGTGAGCTATGATGGAGCCACTGCACTCTAGCCTGGGCAACAGAGCAAGGCCTTGTCTCAAAAAAATGAATAAATAAATAAAAATAAAGTGATAATTAAGGTACAATGAGGTCATATATGGCTGGGCCTTAATCCACTGTGACTGGTGTCCACATAAGAGATTAGGGCCCAGGGGTGGCTCATGCCTGTAACCCCAGCACTTTGGGAGGCCGAAGAGGGAGGATCACTTGAGCCCAGGAGTTCGAGGCTGCAGTGAGCTATGACTGAGCCACTGCACCCCAGCCTGGGCAACAGAGCAAGACCATGTCTAGGACAAAAAAGAAGAGATTAGGATGCACACACAGAGGGAAGAGCACGTGAAGACACGCGGAGAAGATGGCCATCTGCAGGCCCAGGGCAGAGGCATCAGAGGAAACCAACCCTGAGGACACCCTCACCTCCGACGTCTGCCTCCAGTGTGGTGAGAAAATCAACGTTTGCCAGCTGAGATCCCCAGTCTGGCACTTTGCTAGGCAGACGGAGCAAAGGGCGCTCCGGGGGAGGGCCGCGGCCAGAGCACCCGTCACGCCGCAGCAAGTGCCCGGTGGCCTCCGTGACACTGTGACAGACGGACGGATGCGACAGCTGAGGCTGGGACCTTGGGCCGGGGGCTCCAGCGGTGGCTTTAGGGCGCAGCAAACATTTGTTAATCGGAAAGGTATGTGTGTGTTTTAGTGGAGGAAACTCCGGACCTACCTTGCGGGGGGGCAGTGTGGCCCTCCGGTCGAAAGTTAGAGCGTCGGGCTGGGTGTGGTGGCTCACACCTGTAATCCTAGCCCTCTGGGAGGCCGAGGCGGGTGGATCGCTCGAGGTCAGGAGTTCGAGACCAGCCTGAGCGAGACCCTGTCTCTACTGAAAATAGAAAGAAATTATCTGGACAACTAAAAATATATATAGAAAAAATTAGCCGGGCATGGTGGCGCATGCCTGTAGTCCCAGCTACTGGGGAGGCTGAGGCAGTAGGATCGCTTAAGCCCCGGAGTTTGAGGTTGCTGTGAGCTAGGCTGATGCCACGGCACTCACTCTAGCCCGGGCAACAAAGTGAGACTCTGACTCAAAAAAAAAAAAAAAAAAGAAAGTTAGAGCCAGAACCGTAACGGGATCCTGACGGTCCAGACCCGGCGCGGCCCGCGCCCTCGGCTCTGCGTTCCGCGCAGACCCCACGTCCCCCCGGAGCCCGATTCCCCTCCAGCGGGCCGCTCACCCCTGTCCTTCCGCCCAGCAAATCCTCCCGCACTAACCACAGCGATCCTCCCTCCCTCCCCTGCTCAGAACCCTGCAGTGCCCCCACGCAGCCCAAGCTCCCCGCCAGGGTTCACACACGCCCGGCGCCCACTCCCCAGGCCCTCGGCTCCCCCTGCAGCCCTGAGCCTTGCTGCGCCTGGGAGAGGAAAAATCAGGCCCAAAAAGAGTCGTGGGAATTCACGCCTTTACACAAACAGCGGGGGCCCCTTTGGTTCCTTTGTTCAAAAAACCTTTCTGGAGCACCTCCTGTATCCCAGGCACAGGCATGGGCAGAAACAAACACCATCCCTCCCCACCTGGGGTTCATTCCAGTGTAGGGAACCAGCAAATAGTCACGAAAATGTAAGATACCGACTGGGAAAACGCTACTAAAGAGAGTCACAGAGTGCTATAAGAGCTTACCCAAGGGGTACGTGACCAAGTCAGGGAGGAAAAGTCTCTTCTGGTGGTATTTCCAGGACGAGAAGCATGAACTAGGTGACAAGAAGGAGAGAACACCCACAGGCAGAGGGAAAAGCAAAGCAAGGGAAAGAGACACCTGTGGCAGGAGGCAGGAGAGCCAGTATGTTCCTGCACGGGAGAGGCTGGCAATGAGGAACACAGGAGGGCCCCACTGACCACCCCTCACCTGCCCTGATGCCATCAGATCTGCCTAATCCTTGGGGATGGCCCCGGAGACACCCAAATTGCAAAGCAGCCCAAGCCAGTTCACAAAAGCTTCCATGCCACTTCCCATCCTGGGGCTCCTCCCATGCAGCGAGGGCTCCCAGGTAGCACAGGTGAAGCCAGGAGAACTTCCTTTACTCATGGTCAGACCTCATCAATGAGACCTTCGACAGAGGACAGTAGGCAGTGGGTACCACAGAGGTTCTCAAGCCCCCAGACTCAGAGACTTATGTACAACCCAAGACCAGCCCCCAAGGATCTCATCCTTTATCTGCTGCATAGCCTCCTCCCCAACTCATCTGCTGAGTTTCCCCAAGGGGCAGCTAGGTAGGCCACTTGTCACTCTGCCCCTGTGCCACTTATTTCAGGCACTTGTGGCCCTTCTCATTATAAGGAGGCCCATTACTGCAGCAACCAGGTGTGGCTCCTGCACGGTCGGTCTCAGAGGGATCCTCTGATTCCCCAGGTTTAACGTGTTGCCAGCCAACCTCACTCTTGTAATTATACAAAATAAAAAATGCTCTGCAGTCTCCCCCTCTTTCTCTCATCTCTTTCCTTCAGCATCCTCACTGAATTCACTGACAGTAGACTCATATTCTGCTAGCTAAATATGGAAACCGAACACATACCCTTCTCATCTAAATAGCATCCTTTTGTGATCAAGCAACCTCGTTGTATGCCTTATAGACCATGTTAAAGAGTTCTGCCTTCATCACTGATAATTTGAATTTTTAAATTTAGCATCATTTCATTTTCATTGTTTCTCATTTACAGTAAGTCACCAAGTGTCAAGATACGTTAATGTAAGTCAATTTTAGGAAATGTGATAAGTAATGGTAGTCAGCCATGGCAACAACTGTGAAAAGAGAAGTTAAACAACTAAAATCTAGGAAACAGTGGTCCCAGTGCAAGGAATGAAGAAATGGCAGTAGGGGTGCAGAGAGGGCATGGAATGGGAGAGACGGCAGCAGTGCAGGTGCTTCTCAGAACAGCCCAACCACCCATGCAAAGGAGCCCACCCGATTACTCTCTCCATCACGGCCCCCTGGGGCAGCCATGATCACAATGTGGTGTTGTGATTTATTAGCATTTACTGTCCCTTCTCCCCTCCCAGTGTGCACGTCTCCCGAGGCTGGCACATTCTGTCTTGCTCACCCTTGTCTCCCCAGGGCCTGGCACGCTGCCTGGCTTGGACTAGGCACTGAGTATCTGCTGGGTGCATAACTGGATGGAGGACTGTTTTGAACCTCAGATGACAGCTTTTTAAACTAGAGATAAGGGACACAGGATGGAAAGGAAGGTGGGGAGCACGATGGCTCTCGGGGGTGTCTACGAGCCATACGTATGGGGACGTAGCTGCACAAAGCCTGAAAGCAGGTGCAGGAGTTGGGAAGAGGTCAGTGCCCGCCAGTAAAGCAACTTTTCCTCCATGCCTCTTGGGTTGAGTTTTCTCAACAAATTCCTTGCTTCTTTTTCTAAAACATAAGTTAAAACCTTTAAGGTATCTTAAAATACTGTCACCCAAATGCTCACTCTTCCTAAAATTTGTCATTTATTTTCTCAGCCCTGAGCTTCTACACTTAGGATCCTGCTCCTGAGAATTTCCTTGCCTGTGGGCCTGGAAGAATGCCTGTTTATTTTATTTATTTTACACAAACATACAAATACAGACTCATAAAAATTTCAAACACATAAGTATATCTAGCAAAACGAAAAAGCAACCTGGCTCTAATTCTACTTCCCTCTCCAGAGATGATGCGGTAAACAGCTTGATATCACACATCCAGTACTTTTTAAATGAATTTTTATGTACATACAAATAAAAATACATAGTTCATATTTGTTAAATTTTTAAAAAATATGATTATACTGTATATGCTTAGTTAAAATATGTATAGTATTTTCTAGGACATATCAAAGCTGTGCATGTTTTACATTTTGATAGATTTTATAAATTTGTCATGCAAAAAAGCTTTACTAATTTTTATTCACATTAGTTGTGTTTCCAATGCTCATTTCCCTGTGTTCTCTTTACACTGGACGTTATTTATGTTTTCAACTTTTGCCAATCTGTTGCATGGGAAATGATCATTCAGTAGTATTTGAACTTGCATTTCCATTATTATTACTGAGGTTGAACTTTATATGTTTATTAGCCATCTATATTTCTTCTTCTGGGAATTGACTGTTCAAAACCTTTGCCCATTTTTATTTTGTATTTGTCTTTTTCTAACTGACAGGTGGGAATTTTTCATTTATCAGGGACAGTAACCTTTGTGGTGTGTGTGTTGCATGCATTTCTCTCTGCTGCTTGCCTGTCTTTCAATGTACCAAGTTTTTAATGTATAAAGAATCAAAAGTGTCATTCTTTCCCTTTATGGCTTAGGACAACTAGCTATAAAGGGAGAGAATAACAAATTTGACTCTCTATAAAAATATATATGTATAATGCACATTTACATATGTAAAATACATATATGTACACTTCAATACTCTTGATACACATCCATGTACATAAAATACTTTTTCAGTATGTGTGTGTTTTTTATTTAGCTTTTATTTCCTCACCCAACAACCCTGTGAAATAAACACTATTACTATCCCCGGATAATAAGACTGAGGGACAGAGAAGCTTAGGCTGAGCAGTCGCCCTCCAGTGCCCATGCTCTTAGCCAATACCTTATGTTGACCCAATATAACTCCACACAACTCATTCTCCCTTCATGTTATAAAAGCAGCAAAAAATCACCACAATGTGATAATGGCATAGAAATAGATAGCTCCTATAAATAAATAAGATAATCCAAAAAATCATATAACACAGAAAAGCTGAAAGTATAAAAAGATGAAATTATAAAATATTAGAAAACATAAGGATGGCTCATAAATGACATTGGAAAAACCAGTTAGCATTATTTTTTAAAAGTCAGTTTAAATATACTTTCCACCTCATCCACCAAAGTAAATACCAGAAAGAAATAAATCCCTTAAAAGCAGAGAACTTAGATCTCTAAATGAAGAAGAATTAGAAAAAGAATGAACAGATTTGACTATGTAAAAATGTTAAAAGCCTGCACGTTTTTAAAAAACTCATTTTAAAAAGGTAAACAATAGACTGGGGAAAATAACTGACAAAAATATGGCAATAAATCTTACTATTAATAAAACCCATATAAATTAACAAATATCGCAAGCATTATGATCCTAAAAAGATGATCAAAAGAGAAAGTACAACTTGTAAACAAGCATGTGAACAAATGTTGAGCCTTACTGTATTAAAAGAAATGCAGGCCAGGTGAGGTGGCTCATGCCTATAATCCTTTGGGAGGCCAAGACAGGAGGATTGCTTGACGCTAGGAGTTCAAGACCAGCCTGAGAAATGCAGCAAGACACCATCTCTACAAAAAATTATGGCACATGCCTGTAGTCCCAGCTACTGGGGAGGCTGACGCAAGAGGATCACTTGAGCCCAGGAGTTCAAGGCTGCAGTGAGCTATGATTGTGCTACTGCATTCCAGCCTGAGCAAAATCAAGACCCTGTCTCTACAAAAAACAGAAAAAATTAGCCAGCCGCGGTGGCATGCACCTGTAGTCCCAGCTCCTTAAGAGGCTGAGGGAGGAGGATCTCTTGAGCCCAGGGGTTTGAGGTTGCAGTGAGCTAGGATGATGCCACTGCACTCTAGCTGGGAAAACAGAGCGAGACTCCGTCTCAAAAAAAAAAAAAAAGAAAGAAAGAAAAGAAAAATTAGCTGGCATGGTGGTGAGCACCAGTAGTCCCAGCTATTCAGGAGGCTGAACCAGGAGAATTGATTGAGCCCAGGAGTTTGAGGTTGCTGTGAGCTATGATGATGTCACTGCCCTCATGCCCAGGCAACAGAGCGAGACTCTCTCTCAAAAAAAAAAAAAAAGGTAATTCAGCAACACATACAAGCACCATTAAAATGTTCATGTCCTTTTACCCAGTAGTCCCACATCTGAGAATCTATTCTAGAGATATAACGCCAAAACATGGGTAAAGTTCTATGGGCAAAGATAGTTACTAAACTATTATTTATAATGGCAAAAAACAAACAACAACAAAAAAAGAAAAGCAACCTAATTTTAAAGAACAGGGAATGATAAATATTTTATGGAACAGTCATTTAATACAACATTATATACATTAAAAATAATTGTGAAACAAATAACATTTAACAAAACTTATGCCATAATATCTAGTTGAACAGGTAGAAAGAAATACAGGAATTTTAACAGTTGTAATAAGGCATGGGATTGAGTCACCATTTTCTCTAATTCCCAAATTTACTGAAACGTTGTATCAGAGCATGAGCTCTGGATTGAGAGAGACCCAAGTTCCCACTCTGACTGCACCACTCACCTGTCCATCCACCTGTCTGACTTTGACCAAGTTACATCACCTTTCTAGGCCTTTGTTTCCTCACCTGTAAAGTGATGACCATAAAGGTATCTACCGCATGGGGCTACTGTGAGAATCAAATGAGATAATGCTTGTAAAGAGCTTGACTACTGTACTTGTCACAGAGTGCATGCTCAAAAATGTTATTTTTATCATTTAAAAAATTTTAATGTATTTGAAAAATAAAAGTGAAATGAGAGAAGATACTTCACATGCAGTGGTTTATTTCAAATTCCAGATTTTCAGATGAAAGTTTAGTATTGTTTACTTTGTACCTCTGTTTAGACAGCACTTACATGTTAACTCGCTTGGCGAAGGAAAGATTAAAGGAAGTGAAACATGGCTACTCTAAAAAGGAACCACATAAGAACACAGAGTCTATGGAGCTGAGTTGTGAAGGAACAAAAAGCCGCCGTCTTAGTGGGAACTACAGCAGAAGCAATAAATAGATGTCTTTACCTCTGCATTCTGTTGAGAGGGGGCGGAATCACATTTCCCAAGCAAACTTAAAAAGTATGGACTTCCTTCACTGCTGAGCTAAACATTTTACTCCAGTAAGAAACCAGAGTCAGTGGGACAAGGACATAAAAAGCAAAAACTTAATTGATGGAAAATGGAGTGGTTAAGAGAGGTTTCAAAGTATCTTGAGCCCTGGGAGGAACCAGGTGGGGGATAGGGGGGACTTTCTAAACAAACCATATAATAAATAACTTCCTAGAAAAGCCTCTACCTTTGTCATATTATTGCTTTAAACTCTGCCATCTGGGTGTCATAAGCATCTAATTTCACAGCCTCGCACAATGCACTGCCCAGAGCACCGGGACATCATCTGCCAGAGGAAGAGCACTCTACAGTGCTGATCTCCTCCCAGGGGAGGTGGCTCTAGATCCTTCCAGGGGGCTAAGCACCAGTCAAGTGGGCACTTCTCTCCACAGAACCTTAGACTTCCCACACCTCGCAAAAAGAATGCACTGAAGCAGCCCTGTTCACCTTGGATGTGAAAATATATCTCCATACTACTACTAATTAGTACCAGTAGAGAGGACTTCTATTCCAAAGAACTTTGTATATTAACTTGAAGTTAGCATTAATCATCTTTACTCTGAAAGACGAAACAAATGAAAAGCCATGAGAAAAGACAGTTTTTTTCAAGATAGCAGAAGATGAGTTTCAAATCCCTTTTCAGCCCCTCAAAAGCATGCATGTAGCATTAACTTATCCAGTCCTTGTACCACAAAAGAATATATAGACACTGCCTTAGTCATATCAGAGTCACTGGGGCTGTTAGACATTATACCCAAAGCAGAGGAACCTCTTCCTCCACACAGAGCTGTTTTCTAAGATTTTCCATTCTCGTCTTAAATAATAACCAACTATGTACTCACTCACTGTGCTTCTCTGCTTCTCGTGCTTCTCCGGAGCTGCTGACCTCAATCAGCAAGTCAGCCGCACTATTCTGGGTTTGATGCTGGCCTGGGAGGAAAACCACAGGCAGGGGCTGGGCAGAGAGCGCCTGAGCAACGGCTTCACTCAGGAAGCAGGCGGGTCTTACTCTCCCCGGCTTCTCCCTCTCCCTCTCTCGCCTGTCTCTCACAATCAATCTCTCTCTCTCCTTCTCTCTCTCAAGCACACAGTGTGAAATCATATTTCCATCCTGCTGCGTCCTCAAAACTTAATTTGTACCTCCCCCAAATGTAAGGATTTTAAGATGTAGGCTGGCTAGCTTCTTGCTGATTGCTCCCTGAGATATCAAATAGAAAAAAAAAAAAAAAAACAACACCCACAGTCTGCTGTTCAGAGGTGGCTTTACTCTGAAGCCTCAGCCACCCCACTACCCCACTTGGCATGGCCCAGTGAGCACTGTGAGTTCTGGGTGGGACTGGGAAGTCAGGTACAGCCAAAAAAAACAAAAAAAAAAAAAAAAAGCACATCACAGCAGGTGGTTCTGGTGAGCCAACTAAAGGCACCTCAGAGGTAGGGCTCCAATAACTTGTTGTGATTTATTTTGTCATTCTGTTTAAATATTTTCATACCTAATTTTGAATTTAGAGCACTCCAAATGATATGGACATCCTCGCAAAACCTGGGGTCCACATTCCCTGCTACTGCAGACGGCCTACAGGAAGCCCCAGTGACGATGGGATCTACCGCAAAAGGAGCAACTACACTGCCCAGAAAAAACATGGAAGAAATTTTGTGAATGTACATAAGTGACGTGTGTTATAGCCACACACCCCAAGAACTCTTGTCATCGGGCCTAGGCTAAGCTTAGTCATTGCCATAAGCTGGATTTTAATTGCTATTTTACTGAATAACAGGTGTGGAAAGCAGCCAAGCAGCTCCTATACGGCAAAGAGCTCTTATACAGCAGGTGGTTTGGCTTTGCAGAGCCTCAGTGACACCGAATCCCACGTGTTCACTATAATTCCATCCCCTACACTCAGATTCTGCCATTCTAACCGACAGACCACAGTAAGGAACCTGTGGTCAGGCAACTTGGAACCAGCCTTCCCCTGATGGGGTGTTACTACAACACGGTGGCCCCAAGCCCCATCTGACCAATTCTGCTGCCTCTCGTGGCCATACCCCTTTGCCTTAAAGGAGGCAAGAGGCACAACGTATTAGACCTGCTCTCACTGAGGAACATCTGCCCTTCTGGGGGAGGGGTCAGGGACATATAGGGACCCTACTCATCTGGGATCCCCCAGCACATGGAACCATGGCATAGACGTGGGAGGTGGTAGTGGTCAGGACTCTGCAAGTGACAAACATTCAACCTTGTTTAAGCAAAATGTCAAATTTATTGGCTCGACTAATTGGAAAGTCTCAGGTAAATTTTTGGCTTTAAGCCAGCTAGACCTTGAGGCTCAAATGATATAATCGGGAATTGTTTTAATCACCTCTCAGCTCTGCTTCCCTACATTAGCATCATTCAAACACAGGTGCTGTTGGGATGGGAAAGCCTTTCCCAGCAGCATTACAGGATTCGAGGTCTTTAGCATTCAACATGCCAGAAAAGAGACCCACTCTCTGCAGAAAAGCGCTCCAAGGTGATACATTGTCCAACCCATTGACAGAGGAGAGGGACTTGGGTGACCGGCAGCCCCAATGGTCATGGGAAGAGCAGTTTCCAAACAGAAAAAAAAGTGTTGGTCATACAGAAAGGTACAATCTAGTCACCCAATAGTATCTTTGATTATTAAGCCTTTCATGTGATCATATCTTACGTCCCCAATATGACTGTAAATCTATTAATAGAAGGATATACATGAAATCCTAACAGTGGTTATCTCTCAGAGTATGGGTCATTTATTTATTAAATTCACATTGTAGTGGTGGCTCACGCCTGTAATCCTAGCACTCTGGGAGGCCGAGGCAGGTGGATTGTTTGAGCTCAGGAGTTCAAGACCAGCCTGAGCAAGAGCGAGACCTCGTCTCTACTAAAAATAGAAAGAAATTATATGGACAGCTAAAAATATATATAGAAAAAATTAGCCAGGCATGGTGGCACATGCCTGTAGTCCCAGCTACTCGGGAGGCTGAGACTGAAGGATTGCTTGAGTCCAGGAGTTTGAGGTTGCTGTGAGCTAGGCTGATGCCACGGCACTCACTCTAGCCCGGGCAACAGAGCAAGACTCTGTCTAAAAAAAAAAAAAAAAAATTCACATTGTAGCTTCCAAATTTTCTAAAAATGAGTATTAAATTGTGTAGCAAAATAATGCAATTAAGTTATCACATGCTTAAAAAGATCATACTTACAATAGCAAATATATATAAAAATATGTATGAATAAACCGGGCAAGAAAATTACAGGTACCTCTCCCTCCCCACCAAAATCTATACATTACTGAATGATAAAAAAGAGAACTGGATGAAAAAACATACCATGGTCTCTCAATTAGATATTCATTCTCCACAAATAATTTTATAAATGTGTTGTCATTTCAACAGAATTCTAATAGGATTAGAAATGTGAACAAAATTCTTTACAAAATTATCCCAAAATGTATCTGGTAGAATAATTGATTCTTCTCTATAGAATCAATAGAGTAACTGATTCTTCTCTAAAGAAGAAAATTCTTCAAAAAAAATTGAAAAGGAATTGTACTACCAGTAAAACAGATGAGAAAAGTCAAATAATTACAATGGTATGGTTCAGGAATAGAAAGAAGAACAATAGATCATACTAAAGCCCAAAAACAAGAATTCAGATTATGACAAAGATGGCATCACTAATCTAAGATAAAGAACAGATTGTTTTAGCTGGGCACAGTGGTGTGTACCTGTAGTCCCAGCTATTGCAGAGGATCACTTGAGCCCAGGAATCCAAGGCTGTGGTGTGTGATGATTACACCTGTAAATAGCCACTGCACTCCAGCCTAGGCAACACAGCAAGACCCCATCTCTAAAAAAATTAAAAAATTTAAAATTTTTAAACAGAGGCCAGGCGTGGTAGCTCACACCTGTAATCCTAGCACTCTGGGAGGCCGAGGCGGGAGGATCGCTCAAGGTCAGGAGTTCAAGACCAGCCTGAGCAAGAGTGAGACCCTATCTCTACTAAAAATAGAAAGAAATTAGCTGGAAAACTAAAAATATATAGAAAAAATTAGCCAGGCATGGTGGCGCATGCTTGTAGTCCCAGCTACATGGGAGGCTGAGGCAGGAGGATCGCTTGAGCCCAGGAGTTTGAGGTTGCTGTGAGCTAGCCTGATGCCACGGCACTCTAGCCTGGGCAACAGAGTGAGACTTTGTCTCAAAAAAAAAAAAATTTTTTTAAAAAGAAAAAATATAGGAGATTATATATCTGAACAAGGTAGGAGAGGCCTCTCTAAGCCTACATACAAAGGCTGAATACATAAAGAAAAAAACAGATGTAAATTAAAAACCTCTGGAAAAAAACACTATAAAGAAAATACAAATGCCAATGACAAGATGAGATGACATCTATATGTAACCTTTGGTGCAGTTATTCCATTTGTAGGAATGTATAGTATGAAAATAATCATGAATGAATACAAAGCTGTATGAGCAAGAGTGATGAGCTTATCCTTGATTATAACAACAACAACAAAGGAAATGATTAAAAGTCTAAACGGTTAAATTATGGTATATCCACATAATTAAACTTTATGTAGCCATTAGAAGTAATACTATACCAATATCACCTATAATATAGATGTAAAATTCCTCAACAAAATACTGGCAAACCAAATCTAGAAATATATATAAAGGATTATACACCATGACCAAATAGGATTTATCCCAGGAATTCAAGGTTGGTCCTACATAGGAAAATCAGTCAATGTAATTTACCATATTAATAGAATAGAGGACAAAATCACATTATCATCTCAATAGTTGCAGAAAAAACATTTGACAAAATCCAACAGAACATTCAACAACTAGGAATAAAAGGGAACTTCCTCAATCTGATAAACTACTACAAAACACCTACAACTGACATCATACTTAATGGTGAAAAGCTGAAAGTTGTTCCCTAAATCAGAAATGAGACAAGGATGTCTTTGCTCTCACTACTTCTGGTCAACGTTATACTGGAGGGTTTAGGTAGGGCAATTAGGCAAAAAAAAAAAAAAAGAAAGAGAAGGCACCCAGATTGCTAAGAAAGTAAAACTATCTCTATTAACAGATGACACATTCTTGTATATAGAAAATCCTAGAGAATTTACAACAATAAAAAACTCTAAGCACTAATAAAGGAGTTTAGCAAAGTTGCAGGATCCAAGATTAATATACAAAAATCAATTATATTTCTATGTATTTGCAATGAACAATCCAAAATATTAAGAAAACAATCCCATTTACAATAGCATTAAAAAGAATAAAATACTTAGAAATACATTTAACAAAAAGTGGGAGATTTGTACACTGAAAACTACAAAACATCATTGAAAAGACTAAAGTCAAATTAATGAACAGACATCCTGTGTTCACGTAAGACTTTTAACATTAAGATGGCAATAGTCCCCAAATTGATCTACAGAATCAACACAATCCCTAACAAAATTCTAGCTGCTCTTTTTTCCAGAAATTGACAAGCTAGTTCTACTGTATAACTCATATGGAAACACAAGGAAGGGCCCAGAATACTCAAAACAATCTTGAAAATGAAGAACAAAGTTGGAAGACTTACACTTTCCAATCTCACAGCTTAATACAAAGCTATAACAATCAAGACTGTGTGGTATTGGCATAAGGATAGACATACAGATCAATATGATACAATTGAGAGTCCAGAAATGAACCCATACAGTTAGGGGTAGTTGATTATCAACAAGGATGCCAAGACAATTCAATGGGAGACAGAACTGTCTTTTCAACAAATGGTGCTGGGATAACTAGATATCTACATGCAAAAGAACAAAGTTAGATTCCTACCCCATACTGTATACAAAAGTCACCTCAAATTACAAGAGCTAAAACTTAAGACTCTTAGGAGAAAACATAGGTGTAAAACTTCATGGCCTTCTCTTAGGCAATGTTTTCTTAGATATGACATCAAAAGCAGAAGTAACCAAAGACAAACTAGATAAATTATACTTCATAAAAATTAAAAACTTTTTTCTTCAAAGGACACTGCCAAGAAAATGCAAAGATGACCCATAGAATGGGAGAAATTATTTGCAAATCATTTATCTGATAAGGTTCTATTATCCAGAACATATAAAGATCTCTTACAACCCCACAATAAAAAGACAAATAACTCAACTGAAAATGGGCAAAGGATCTATATAGGCATTTCTCCAAAGAGACTATACAATGCAAATGGCCAATAAACACATGAAAAGATGCTCAACATCGTTAAGCATTAGGAAAAATCAATCATTTGGCATTACACAAATCAAGGCCACAATGAGACACCATTTCACACCTAACTTCCTAGGATGGCGATAGCCAAAAGGACAGACAATAACAAGTGTTGGGCCGGGTGGGGTGGATCAAGACTGTAATTCTAGCACTCTGGGAGATGAAGGTAGGAGGATCGCTTGAGCTCAGGAGTTTGAGACCAGCCTGAGCAAGAGTAAGACTCCATCTCTACTAAAAATAGAAAAATTAGCCAGGTGTCATGGGTTATGCCTATAGTCCCCCAGCTACTTACAATGCTGAGGCAAGAGGATCACTTGAGCCCAGGAATTAGAGGTTGCAGTGAGCTATGACGAAGCCACTGTACTCTACCCATGGTGATAGAGTGAGACTCTGTCTCAAAAAAATAAAAAATAAAAAAATAACAAGTGTCAGTGAGGATGTGGAGAAATCGGAACCCTCATACAGCGTATAAATGTAATATGGTGTAGCCATTGTGAAAAGCAGTTTGGTAGTCCCTAAAAAAGTTAAACACAGAGTCACCATTATAACTCAGTAATTCCACTATTTGCTAGATATTCACAATAACTGAAAATAGGAGTTCAATTAAAAAACTTGCACACAAATGTTCACAGTAGCGCTATAATAGCAATAAAATGGACAAAACTCAAATGTCCATCAATTGGTGAACAGATAAATATAATGTGTCAGTCCATACAGTAGAATATTATTCATCAGTAAAAAGGAATAAAATAAAAAGAAAAAAAGGAATGGATGAACCTCAAAAACATTATGTTGAATCAAAGAAGCCAGACACAAAAGGCCACCGATTGTGTGATTCCATTCTATGAAATGTCCAGAACAGGGAAATCCACAGAGGCAGAAAGAGGACTGGTGGTTGCACAGGATGAGGGGAGGGGCGTGGAAAGGGAGCGACTGCTCTGGGGTTTATTTTTGGGGAAATGGGAATGACGGTGGTGCTTATTGCATAACTTTGTGAATATACAAACAAATCACTGTATTGTACACTTTAAAAGTGTAAATTTTATGGCATGTGAATTTGTGGCATCTCAATATAAATATGATATATAAATTTTATAAATATTATAAAAATCAAATGTTTATATAACAAATATAAATGTGAATATATGTGAATTTATGGTATCTCAATATAATGATTCTGTAAAATATTTGATGATATATAACAATGATGACAATGTATTTAATGGAAAATATAGATTGTAAATGACATATACAATAGGAGCTCATATTTACATTTGGGCATAGAAAAAAATCCATATATTAAGAATGGTTATCTCTGGTGGGATAAGAGGAAATTTTAATATCCTTTATGCTTTTTAAATTTTTCTCACTATCTGCAACATGTAACCATTTTATAATTTTAAAAATTTTATTTAAGCATAACAACAATTATGTATCCTTACGGTATGAGACTCTATTTGTAGCTTCATGACTTATACTGCAGAAAGCAGTTCAATCTGACCTGAGGAAGGCTTTCTTAATTGTGAAAATAATTAAATCCTGGACAAGATTTCCTTTGTAGGTACTACGCAAGCTCTCCTCCCGGGTTCTCCAAGAACAGAGTAAGACGACCGGCCACAGTGTTACCCTGAGGTGTGAATTTGCGTGCAGGCTGAGCAGAACCAGGGTGGCCAAGCTCCAGAGCAACGCTCCTCAGCTGAAGGAAACCTCCGAGCAGGCTAAGCTCCTAAGTGCCTCAGCGGGAAGCCTGCCAGCTCTCCACAGAACAAGAATTTCCCAAACTCTAGCCAAAAATCAAAGCTTAAAAATGCTCTGTTTTGCTCTTGGAAAATAAATTTATCAACCCTAAAAATAACTAGGACAAAGCCAAAGGATGAAAGTAACTCTGAATGAGTTTCAAACAGATGTTTGACTAATGTTTGCAAAGATTATCAGAGTAAGAGTCCTCAGGACCCCTGCATTAGAGCAAGGGAGTATCTAAGAGAATCTGCATGATTCAGGAGGGAAGGGCACACTCCCAGGGGCAAAAAACAAACAAACAAACAAGTAAAAATCTTCATGAGTTTCTAAGTTCCATCTAGCCAGCAATAAACCCAGTATTTATTACTGGAAAATGGGTATCAATAGAAATTGTTTATCTGATGAATTAGGATATCATAATGAATATATGAATATACTAAACAAAATCTGAAATTTGACATAAGCATGTAGTATAGAAATATATTACTCTTCTTTGTTACATCTTATAAACCTGACTACAAACATTCTGAGAGGAACTTGATTTCTGTGTTAAACAAACCATGTCTTTAGATGACTTTTTAATTTTGTTCTAAGGCATAAAATTTCACCTTAGGAAATTACACAGAGAGAACTAATTACAGAGGGAAACATACCACACTGGGCAAGGAGTGGTTGGTGAGGTTGGGCTTCTTATGAGCTATGAGACAAGATTCTCCGTGGCCTCCCTACGAAAATATAAAGGCAAAGCTTTTTCTGTAAATGCGCGGCTAGGAACAAGCAGCTTTTCGGCTTACAGTTTATAATACACTGATATATTTTCATTTTTAAAGACACTACTGTAATGCTAGGTGAATTCATATACCGAAGGTCGTGTAGTGTGACCTTGAGAGGTCCTGTAGGGCTGAGGTGTGTCTGGCTCCAGAACAGATATTCCTGCCATCCTCCCACCTAAGCACTGCCCACCCTCTGCTTCTAGTGCCAAACACCTGCTACCCACACAGTGCTTCCCTCCTGGGCTGTGTGAGGATACAGTAAGGCTATGCATATATTTGCATTTGTTTAATTAGCCAGGAATAGGAAAGCAGCTACCCTTTTAATTCCAAAGCAGATGTGAAACTAATTTGAGAAAAGAACAAGAGTCCTAGGGAGTCTGAAGAATGACTCAGCCTCAGTTCCCCGCAAATTCCATCACACTTGGGGATGTGCCCGTCCACTTGACTCTCCTGCCATCAGGATTCTTAATGTGCAGTACCTTTTTCTGACCTCCAGCTGCTCCTTTTTTGGCTGTCCCACTGTGACCTGTGACACTCCCTCTGAGCCTAGTTTGGATGCTCACAGGAAGGGGGTTCCTTCCTTCCCTTGCCAATTTCACATGCCTCCCTGACCAGTCTGAACCCCAAGACCACCCCCTTCCACCAGTCCTGGCCCTGCTCAGTCAGCTGCCAACCAGGCACTGCCAGCTCACCCATTTTATTTTGTTCCTGATCTGGGTCTCCAAACAGACTGCCCTGAGGCTACTTGGCCCTTACTGCCTCTAAGCAATTGATTTAGTCATGTCTAACTGGCTTCTTATCAAACTTCTCAGAACATTTATTCTAAGAATTTCTTGGTTAAGTTTAACTCAGAGGGGGAGAGTGGTTAGCCTGAATGTGATCATAGGTCAAGTACTATTTTCCAATTCAGCCTTCTTATTAACAAAGCTGATGATCTGATCTCAATCTGATTCCTGACTCCTGTCTTTTATTTCTTAACTGATTCTGGACTGTATGATTTGTGCTGGTGGTTGAGGGGTGGTGTGGGGGTGACGGAGAATGATGTCGGCAACTGTTTTCCCAAGCCCCAGCAAATATCTTTCAACTTCTCTCCCACCTTCCTCTATGCGCAGAAAGTAGGAGGAAGAAATGAATAAAGATAAAACAGCAATTAATAAAACAGAAATCATTTTTAAATGGTCTTGAAGATTAATAAAACTAAAAGTTGGTGTTTTGAAAGGACTAACAAGATAGAACCTCTGGCAAATCTAATCAAGGAGGAAAAAGAGAAGGTATCCAAACTAGAAACAAGAAAAAGGACATAATTACATATGTGGATTTGTAAACGAGGCAAAACAGATCATTTTCTAGGAAAACACAGATTACCAAAATTAACTCAAGAAGAAACAAAGTCCAATAGAAAAAAAGGCAAAGGATAGTAAAAGGCAATTCACAAAAAGAGAAATATAAATGACTACTAACCATATGAAAAGATGCTTAACCTATCTAGTAGCAACAAACAAGAGCTAAAGCAATAAGATATTTTTAAACTCATCATACGGACTAACATTTTTAAGTGATAATAGTGTTAGCAAAAACATAGGAGATAGGCACTTTCATACGCTTGTGTGTATAGCTCTTGGGAGGCAGTTGGAGTGGGGATTGTAAAGGGAGACTTTTCATATTTAACTCTATTTCTGTATTTGAATTTTTGTAAAAATATGTTTTCTGTGTTATACCTGACATTTTGAAAATGGAATTTTAAAGTCTATATGCACAAGGATTCACACTATAATTGTTACCGTAGGTTTAGGTTGGAGAACAAAATAATTTGAAATAAGGACATATAGACTTAAAATAGTTTATGGATCTGAAACATAATAGGTAACAAAAAGGAGAAACAGAAAAATAAGCAGCAAAGTACACAGACTGGAAATGACAAAGGAGAAAAATCACACATGCGAAGCATTAGCTCTGAGGGTGAAACCCCTGTCCTGTCTTGCAGAGCGCCTAGTGCCCAGACAGCCCTTAATAAATGCTTGTTGAAGAAATGAAAGAAAACTGGGACCAAAGTCAATAAATTATAGAAAACACTAGTGTCATCTGATCAGTAAGAGGAATAACTTAAAGACCTTCCAAAAGTATCTGTCAACAAATCAATCTCCTTGTCGCCATTGTTCAGCTCAGAATCCTACGTAATGATACACTATCATGTCTACTTGTCTACCAAAGCTTGTGTCTTTAAGGGTCTACCAAGCGCACTCTCTAGCAGTCACTGAATCAGGCCAGCGTCCGGCACGGTCCTTGTCCCCAAGTGACTACAGCCCAACACATAGACCGCCAGTGGCTGGAGTATGCACGGAGGCCTGCAGAAGTGTATCAAAAGGTATGCTGGGAATTCCTATTTCAAAAGAAACAATTTTGTTCACATGTATCTTACAAATTTGAAATGAAAAGTTATTATAGTCATTGAAATCCTGTTACATTCTTAACACAGCCATTAAGTTTGAAATTTATACTTGCACTATGAGTACCAGTCATTTTTCTGCAACTAACCTTCAGGTGAAAAGATGTGGTTCATCTCGATTAATCTGTTCCTGGTTTTTCACAATATATTTTTTATAATATTTGTGTGTTGGTGTTTATATGTGTTAAAATTCTCAGTTTTCATCTTTTTCTATTTTGTAGCTTCACATCAATTCTGAAAAATTGATATAGAAAAATAATTTGATGACATATAAAAGTCATGTTGAGAATAATATAAATATTACTCAACAATTATAAGGATCATTATTGAACAGGACCAAAATACAAGCTGGTGAAATACCAAGTGATAGGCCACTGAGGCGGTTTAAAAAGGGAAGTACAAATAGAAAGTACTACAGCGAATACTGAAAAATTGGAATTTACTGGACCATTGATCCATTTGCTCTAGGGCCAGAATGTTTTATTGCTTTATGAACCTTCTAAAATAGTGGCAGAAAACCATGTGAGCTTTCTACATCCTTGCAACAAAGTGTGATGGCCTCTTTGGTAAACCAACCAAGTTCTTCCTCAAGGGCCAAATAATGTTTCTCAGTGCAAAACCAATACATTTCATTACTTACTAAAAGAAGACCACAACTATAGAGACATCATTCAAGGTTGCATTCCTCAGAGACAAAAAATAGGTACACAACACATGCCAATAGAATATTCTTTGGAATAGCCCCAAAGTTAATGATAAGTGTTTTGGTCAGAGAGAAAAGAGAGCAAGATATTAGCAAATTCTTCTATCAAATAACACTCTAATATCAACATGGTCTGTACATGTGGAGGAAGCATTGCTAGCACATGTATAGTCCAGTCAATAATTTCAATGAAACCTCTTTTGCAAGGCATAAATCAGCACCTTTCACGTTCACATACCAGGGCCAACGTACAAAACGGAAAAGGGGCCCAGAGCTCTAAACTGATGGGAGGACCAGAAAGAAAAGGAGTTGTTACATAGAATCAAAGACCTTGCACTTAAGACCAATCTACACCACCACCGTTTTCCTCAGAGACGGATTCATGAGCTAAATAATCTAATCTTCACTCAGTACTAAAAAATGGATAAACATTTTAAACCAAACTGCAGTCGTGGACGATCTGCCTTTCCAATGTGCGTTGGACAGCAGGTGCCAGCGTCTGCTTTCCACACTGGAACAGGCAGGCTGCTAAGGAGAAAGGTGCTCTCAAGAATATTGAAAACAAGGAATGACATCAAACTCTTTCTTCAACACCATTTCTACGATCTCAGATGACTCACTTAAGTAATACATATTTCAGTCATCTGTATACAGAGCAGCCTGAATCTTAGCCAAAAGATCATGATTTTAACGCTGACATGTTAGGATATCTTGATATGACCAAACTGCAATGTAGGCAGTTAAATCCCTGTGAGTTTTACTTCCCCAGCACTTGACAGTTTTCTTCACAAATAAAAGAAATAGGTTTTTGACATATTATTGGAGTATTTCAAAACTATGCTGAAATGCTCCAAAACAACATAAAGAAACACTTTCCAGAATCAAATGCAAACAGTAGAATCCACTCACTATTATCTATTAAATAGAAACACTGAACCTTCCAGCTTTTAAGTGTGATATGCTTGTTAACTCAGCAGCTGAAAGAATGCAGAAAGTGAGCTTCGGTGCGAAATCACTCCATAATCTCTGCGACCATATTTAACCTGAATAAACAGATCTATCAGAGCCAAAACACTTGCTATCTTTCCTAACGACCTCTAATTCTGAGTTAGGCCTTCTATTTCAATGGAAATAGAGTAAGAAAAGAAATGGAAAGGCTCTGGAATCTGTTGTAGGCCATAGATAAATAGTGGAAGATCAAAAACATGTGATTCTTCTTATAAACAAATGAAACATGGTATAATTAATTTTAAAATTTATTATTTTTTAAATTATGGTGAATATTTTTGGCTTTCTGCTCTAAAATAGGCCCATAAACTTTTGGCAGATATCTCTTGGAAGCCAGTGCTTTCCATTGGAAGAGCTAAGTTTGTATCTCTTAAAGATGCTGTTAAGAGCTGGGCATGCACCTGTATTCCTAGCTACTCTGGAGGCTAAGGTAGGAGGCCCAGGAGTTGGAGTCCAGCATGGGCAACACAGCAAGACCCTATCCCTAAAAAATTAAAATTAAAGATACTATTAAGTCTCTGAAAGGAGTCCGAATCTTCTACCTTTTTCCATCCAGGCTAACATTTGGAATTCAGGAGGGACCAAAATAACAGAAATCCCAGACATGTCCTTGCCTCCTCCTGGAGTGTAACCTGCCTAAATAGCCTCAGCCCTCAGGAGTCCCCTGAAGCCAGGAGGGTGAGCCTGAGGACACCATATGGAGTTCCACACAGCAGGCCCCGAGTGTGTGCCTGAGCAGGGCACTGCAGCATCTGGGCACCGCGCTGCCAGCCTGGGGGACCCTCACAGTCAGGAGGTGGCCCAACGGGACCAACAGAGAGAGGAAAGGGACACAGAGGTTTTAGTGTAGACACAATGGATGGTGCCAACAACTAACAAAGTCTTCATGGACGGGTACGAATGACATGGACCAGACACCCTCATCCCCAAAGGCAGTTCGCTCCCATTACTGGAGAAACATGGCTAGAGAGTGAAGTTAAGCTCAGATACAGAGAAATAAAGTTACTTTTTTTTTTGAGACAGAGTTACGTTAAACATTTTTACCACAACAAAATAAAATAAATAAAGAATATCACAAATTTTTAAAAGTTCACAGAAGCAACATCAACAAAAAAGAGATGAACAGGGCACAGCGTCTAATCTACTGGCATTCTTGGTCTGAGACACAGACATTAACTGAGAGACAATTAATTACAGTGATGTGATCACAGCAATTACAGAGGTATACACTGGGGATTACTGAAGACAGGAATGCCTAACTTTCAGAAAGTAGAAAACACTTCAGAGAGTTGGTGAAAGCCTTCCAAAAGCAGATCAAAGTGCACACACCCAATCACAGAAAGAGGACAAGCCATGGCAGATTCTGGTACCCATTTCTGATGGCTGAACTCCCTGCTGCTGCAGGAGAGATGAGCTGGAGCTGGGCAGCAAGGCCAGAACCCAGCCTCAAATGGCTTTACCTGCATTGCTAAGGTGGCTGGACTTAACTCTAGTCAATGAGGACAACTGAAGCACAGAAGAACAATGATCAAATTCACATTTTGAAATAATGACAGTGTGGAGGAGAGATTATAAGGGAGTACAGCTGGGGGCAAAAAACTTGTTAAGAGGCAATTGAAGCAATCTCAATGAGAAATAATAAGCTAAGAGAGTGACTATGAGAATCAGAACAGGCTGAATCAATAGATACCTAAATGGAAATAATACGACGTGGCCAGCAGTTGGATCTTGGTGAGGAAGAAGGAGTTTCCTGGTTTGAGTAAAATTCACTGAGACTGGGAAAATAGGTTTGCCATGTGCATTGGTTATCTATGGCTGTATAACACGTTATCAACAACATTTAGCAGCTTAAAACAACAAATGTTTATTATCTCACAGTTTCTGTGAGTCAGGAATCTAGGAGAAGCTTAGCAGCTGGTTCTAGCTCAAGGTTGCTCATGAGGTTGTAATCAAGATGTCAGCTGGGGCTGTAGCATCCAAGGCTCGGCTGGGGCTGGAGGATCCCCTTCCAAGGAGTTCACTCACATGCCTGACAAGGTAGTGCTGATTGTTGGTGGGAGATCTCAGGTCCTTGCCATGTGAACCTCTAAATAGGGTTGCTAGAATACCCTCCTAATATGGCAGCTGGCTTCCCCCAGAGCACGTGATTCGAGAGAGAGAGGTAGAGCAACAAGGAAGCTACAATGTCATCAGTGACCTGGAACTGAAGGCTCATACTACCACTTCCGCCTTATTTCATTAGTTAGAAGGGAGTTCCTAAGTCCAGCCCACAGGCAAGGAGGGGGGAATTAAGCTCCACCTCTTGAAAGAACAAGTGTCAAAGAATTTGTGGATATATTTAAAAATCACCACAGTATGGAAATGGAGAATGAGTTCAATTCATGCTGAGTTTGAAATGTCTGAGACACTCAAATGTCCAGCAGGCCGATGACCATACCCACAGATAGTCACTTCTGACTTTAACAAGAATAGAGTAAAGTCACAGAATTAAGTTGTTCACAGAATTAACGAGGAAATGAAAGGTAAAAGAAGTGGGGTCAGGCAACTCCTGAAAACTGAGCCATGAAAAGGAACTCTAACTGTTGAGTTAGAGGTCAGAGTAGGGGATTTTGGTAGACTTCTTTTTGAAAGACAGGAAGCATAAGAGCACGTGTATAGGTAGAGGTAAAATAAATCAGTAGAGGGGAAAAAGTAAAAAATATAAACGATAGGGGACAGTTGACAAAGGTCTTGGTAGAATCCTTTGCCAAGGAGACCTGAGGCCAAGGGAGAGAATGGGTGCTATTTAGTGTGGCCTGTTGCTGGGCAAACACATAGGTAACAAACTGTTAGGAAGATGGATGTGAGCTCATACTGAGAAATAAATCTCAAATCAGTTTAGTTGTTACCTGCACGTTCCTACCTTCTCTTACTGCTGTGTGCAGACCCATGTTTCATCTCCCTGGCTCATTCCAGGTTTCAGCATTCCAGCTTACTGCTACCATGTTCCCTGCCCTCTCTATAGCCTCTGCTCCTCCCTGATGGCATTCGATTGGGCTGCCTGTCTAAGCAGTGATGACTTAGCAGGGCCTCAGAAAATCCTCCGTGGAAATCTCCATCAGTGGCCCTGACAGACTTAGAATGATGGGGCTGTCTCTGCTCCCAGCCTGTGGACTAGTACGATCCCTGCCTGGACCCCTAGTAGTACGGATCAGGTTTTTAAAGTATCTTTGGGCCAGAGTCTGTCATATTCCTGAGTATGGAACAGATGAAACAGCTGTAGTACTACTGTTTCTGAGTTAGAACTCTGTTTTTATGTCCAGATTCTTTGATGTATTACCTTTTAGAGCTACTAAAATTTGTTCTAATACAATGTTCAATACAAATATAGTTCCTATTCTGTTATTTATGACCTCAGCATAACCTGAACAACTGTGGATGAACATTAAACACAGACAATCATGGAAATGAATACACTGATACCAGCAATTCCCCATTTTAGCAGTTAGCATGGTGACATTTGGCACAAATGGCCATTTAAAGGAGCTTTCTTTGAAACATACCATCTTATTAGATATATGATATTAAAACCAATGAAATCATGGGGAAATTTGGGGGAAATTTCTTATCTAAAAATCTGTAATGAATAAAGTGATTAAGCTAGTAATATTTTAGCCACTATTTATAAAATAACTATTATAGGTCAACCACCTTCTTAGGGATTTTTGATTAAATTGTTACATCTAATCCTTAACAAACCACTATGAGTTAGGTATTCTTTTTTCCCCTGTGGGCAGCTGAGGAAACTGGGATCAGAGAGGTTAGGTAATTTGCTTAACGCCACACACCTTGCACGTAGAAAACCTGAGATTTGCACAGGATCTTATCTAACTCTAAAGTCCATGCTTTTCCCATTTTCCCTTTCTAATAAATGGTAAATAATGTTAAGTATAACTATATTGACCTCCCACTAGTTGTTGCCCCCAAGGTAATTCACTATCACACCGCCTGCTTTATTTTCTCCATAGAACTAATCACAGTCTGAGATTTCCCTATTTATTACCAATCTCCTCCACTACATTATAAACTCAGTGACAGCAGGGTCCTTGTCTATTTGGTTCCCCACTGACTATCTGTACCTAGAACACTGTCTAGCATAGACAGGTAATCGATAAATATTTGTTGAATTAACAAATGAATGAAAAGATTCAAAAGAAGAAAAAGCACTAAAACAATTTTCACATAAACATGTACTTCAAAAGAAATCATTCGACAAATTCAAGAAATAATTTAAATAAGATTTTTAAAGAAATAACCAAGTGCTTCTCTGGGACACACTATGCTATGTTTTATTTTCAGTAAGGCATTTAGCAAACTTGCAAGATCATAATAACAAATATGTGCTTCTGTAACTGAAATTGTGCCTAAAGAAGTTCCTCTTTACCAGCTCCTTTTAGTAGCAGTTTTCTTCCTAGAGAATATCCTTGGCCAGTTTAACTAAAGGAAGACACTTACTAAGATGAAGCTATCAAACGTGAGCCTAACTTGAGCCAGTTAGTGCCAATACATTCCAAAATTTTTTTTAAACCCTAATTTCTTCTGACAATTTTACCTGCAAATTCGTTTCCTAAGTCACTGGGGAGCCAGGTTAAGAAAATATAGAATGACCAACCAAGAGTCTTTACGTCCTTCAGCAAAATCAAAGTAGGTAAGTAAACACATGTCCTAACAATGAAAAGTAGATTATACTTAGAATTATCTAAAATGTTTTACTATGAAGATACTTCCAACAAGACTTCTCTCCAAAATAATTTTATTGAATTAGTATTTTTAAAAATATGGAAAGCCTAATTTTTAAAAGTTTGATACCAGTACATGAATAGACAAATAGACATGGAAGAGACCAAGAAGTAGGTCTAAACACTTACAGAAGTTTAATATATCATAAAGCTGGTATTCCAAAGCAACAAATGAATGGTGTTGAGACAGCAGAATAGGCATGTGGGAAAAAATATAGTTAGGTACCCCACTTTACCACTTACACCAGAAGTGACTCCAGCAGTATCAAAGATTTAAAAGAAAAAAAATGAAAATAATATAATTAGAAGAAAATGCAGGAGAATCTTTAGAGTCTTAGTGTAGGGAAACTCTATTTATAACATAAAAATGTGCAGGTTATAATATAAAAGAAAAAATACAAACCAAATATTTCTGCATATCTAAAACATAGCACAAACAGATAAACATAGTTGAATGAACTAGGAACAAAACACTGGTTGCTCATATCCACACAGAGTTAATTTTCCTATACATAAAGGATGCCTACAACACCTCCCCCCCAAAAATACCCACCACTATTCCAAAATAAAAATGTGTATAGGTAATGAACAGGCAGTTTACGGAAAATACAAATGGCTCTTCAATACATAAGAAGCTCAACCTCAATTTTATTAATTAATTTATTTTTTAGAGACAGAGGTCTCACTATGCTGCCCAGGGTGGCCTTGAACTCTTGGGCTCAAGCGATCCTCCTGCCTCATCCTCCTGAGTAGCGAGGACTACAGGCACACACCATGCCCAGCTCCTCGATCTCATTTTTAATACATGAAATGCTAAATAAAACCATTAAATGTATTTTACCTATCAAAATGACAAAAATTTGAAAAGTTTGAGACATCACCATGTTGATGAGAATGTGAGGAAATCGGAACTTTCATTTTTTGCTAGGAACATATATTGATAACTTCTATGGGAAGCTATTTGGCAATATCTATCAAACGCACACATCATATATCCTTTGACAAAGCAATTCCACTCCAGGAATGTATTCTACAGATTCATCCTTCCCAGGGCTGGGAACTGAGGGCTAAGGAACAGGGCAGAAGATAAGCTGCTTTTTCCCCATATCCCCTTTGCAACATGTTGTATTTTGCACATTGTCATGTGTTACTTTTTGACAAAATATAATTTTTTAAGATATAAGTCTGGGAATTCTTACAAAAGAAAACACATTTATCTACCCTCCCCTTCTGTTAAAGCCAAAATAGAGAAGGAAATTCAACCCATAATAAAGGTAAAGAACAGCCTCACCCCCGAACAACAGATACAAAGGCTGTCTCCCAGAGACAAGGATTCGCTGAACAAAATTGAGGGAGCACTACAAGAATTGATACTCACTTCTCTAGATCTTGAGCAGGTTTCAGGTCTCTCTAAACTGAGTGAGAGGCTGCAGCAGGGAATATCCTGCCCTGTGGGCACTGTTCCCTTCTGAAGAAAGGTAAGGCAGAAAAATAAGTCATCAAGGACTAAAATGGAGAAAATCAGTAACACATGATGTTCACCTGTTCTTACACGAAGAAGAACAATAAATGAAATCAAAATGTTAAAAAAGTCAGTGAAAGAGAAGACTCATTTGGGAAAATGGAATAGAAGAGAATAATGGCCAAAGTGATCAGAAGGACGTTAAGTTAGATATGGGAGGTAAAGATCTGTCAGACACAAACTTGGTAATTCTGAGGAAGAGAACCAAATAAATGCACAGGAAAAGAAAATTAAAGATACAATACAGGAAAACTCTCCTGAAATTAAATAACTCAATCTATAGCTTGAAAGTTTCAACACAGGCGAAGAAAAATCAGTAGAGTGCAATCGAGGCAAGACACATCCTGGCCAAGTTGATGACATTACCAGCAAAGAGGCAGAAGCAGCAGGTAACACGTAATGCCGGGAAAGACCATCTGCAGTTTTCTCCAGAACATCAGCATCAGAAGACAAAAGAGCGATGCTCACAGAGCATCCAGGGAAAGACATGTCCCAAGACTTCTTTACCAAGCTAGAATGTCACTTGTAAGGAAACAGTCATTTTACAATATGAAAGAACTCAAGCATTATCGTACTCAAGAATCCTTGAGGAAAATGTAGTTGTAATACAGCCAACCAAAAAGTTAAATGTAAACAATGTGCTCATTAATGGAAAGTTCATAGCTTCAAACCACCCTGGTCCCATCTACCAACATCACGTACCTGGCTTTCGTGCAGTAAGTCAACTCCCCACCCTCCTTCCACTCTTGTACCCCAGTGTCTGCTCTCAACATGGCAGAGCGACCACGTCAACACCCTCGCTATCTCACAGAGGGTAAAAGTTCAAGTCCACGCACTGGCCTACAAGGCCCCCTTCCCAATCAGCACCCAACACGCCCTCCTGTCCCCTGTGAGCATTTCCCCTTGCTTTTGCAGCCTTGGCCTCCTCCTGCTCCTCCTCAAGTCTTTGCTCTGGCTGCTTCATCCATGTGCGCTGATTTGATGCCATCACCTACTCTAAGTCTTGGCTCAAATGTCATCTTCTCAATGGGGACCTCCCTGATCACCCTATTTAAAATTTGAATGAACCCCCTTTGGCACCCTCAACCTCACTCACCCTATTCTATTTTTATTCCCATAGTTTAGAACATATTCCTTTGTAACATGCTATATGATTTACTCATTTATTAGGTTCATTGTTTGACACCCCATCTAGTACGTTAAACTCCAGGGAGCAGGGATTTCTGTCTGTTTACTTCACTTCTTTATCCCAAGCATGTGGTTCAGGGTATTCAATATAATCAATGAATGAATTAGTAGTAGTTAGTACCAAACCCAGGTAAGCACAGAATTAAGTCTAAATGGCCTAGGTTAACTATGGCTACGAAATTGAATATAATTTTAAGAAGTTGGCCAGGTGCAGTGGCTCATGCCTGTAATCCCAGCACTTTGGGAGGCAGAGGCAGGAGAATCACTTGAGGCCAGGAGTTTGAGACCAGCCTGGGCAACATAGTGAGACACCCCCAAGTCCCCAACCCCACCAAAAAAATTTAGCCAGGCGTGGTGGCACACACCTATAGTTCTAGCTACTAGGGAGGCTGAGGTGGGAGGATCGCTTGAGCCTAAGAGTTCAAGGTTGCAGTGAGCTATGACTGTGCCACTGTACTATAGCCTAAGCAAAATAGCAAGACCCCATCTCTACAAAAGAAAAGAAAAATTAGCCAGGTGTGGTGGCATGCACCTGTAGTCCCAACTACTCAGGAGGCTGAGGCAGGAGGATCACTTGAGCCTGGGAGTTTGAAGTCACAGTGAGCTATGATTATGCCACTGCACTCTAGCCTGGGAAACAAAACAAGACTCTGTCTCAAAAAAAGAGAAAAGAAAAAAACAGGTGGGAAGTGTGTGTGTGTGAGTGTGTGTGTGTGTGTGTGTGTGTGTGTGTGTGTGCAGGGAGTAAGAGGTAATATTAATATGCTAATTAGTTTTTTTCCCAGAAAGACATACTCAAAGATTTCTTTCTCAAGTTGATAATTGAGTTTTAAACATTATGTTTTAAGCACAATGTTTAAGGGTATAAAGGTAACTAAAAGAGAATTAAAAACAGACAAGCATATCTTATAATTAACAGCAGGAAGGAAGAGAGAAGACAGACCATGCAGGAAAAGATACCAGTTTCTAGCTGAAAATAAGTGAGCAGGCATTATTTTGTTTCACTGTCACCTGCAACCTTTAACCCAAACAACAATACTAGTGATACACAGAGAAGAAATGCATCATCTCAGATAAAGTAGGAAAACTGCCACAGTCCTACACCACAAACTATGAATATACACCTGGCCAATTCTGGGTTGAGTTGAAGGAACCTGCTGAGAGTTAGGATGTGCCCACTTAGACATTCTGCAGGATTCAGATGTCCCCAAAAGGGTCACCATCTCAAAGAGCACCTCCAGTGTCCACTGACTACAACCATCACATGTGAGCAATGGGCCACAGTGGGAGAGGGGGCATGAAGCAGCCCAAGGGAAGGAGGCTTGGTCTACCCAGCACAACTGCGGGCAGGGGGAGGCTGAGGGAGAAACCACGGCAACCAGGCATTATTATCATCTGTGACCTTATGGATTCTAAAACTTAACCAATCAAAGCTCTTCCAGGACAAAGGCCCACACTGAAGAAACCTTCTAGGGGCAGACTCCAAATTGAGCAGAACAGGGGCATTAGGGGCAAAGAAAAGAGAAGATCCACGGAAAAGTACAGGAGGAAAACAAAGCCTGTGTATAAGTCCAAGGTCACAGATACAAACACTGAAAACAACAGAAGAGAGAACTTGGGAGGCTCAAAGCTAGGAAGGTTATCCTGCCTGGCCCACCATTTCCATGCAGCTTAAATGAGAGCAACGGGAAAGAATTATGGTCAGATCCCACACAAGAAAAAAAAAATATTGTGCAGAATAATGTCTCTGTAGACAGTGAAGTCATGCCAGAAAGGCTCATGAAACACCTGAAAACTATAACTTCATGTTTCTAAACAGGTTAAAAGATATGAAACTATATATTGGAAAGGTTCACCATGTGGAAAAGTCAACAGACAATGGCTAGTGCTGAAACACTGGTAGTAAAACGACTAGATTTCAAAGATAAAGGGGAAACAATCCTTTGGGCATCTATGCAAAATAACCAAGTTTCTTATGAGGGGGAAAAATTATATTGTCACCGGCCTTGGCAGCTGACAACAGAGTAACATATTGAAGATACTCAAAACATAAGCCAAGGATTTCACAACTAACCAAACAGACCCTCAAGTACAAAAGTCACAGGCAAACTGTGTTGAACATGGAAGAACCCAGGAAATATTATTTCTATGGACTCTTCCTGAGGAATCTTCCAGAAAACAAATATCAGTCTAGCAAAATGTCTGAAGTGATTTCACCATGAGGGCTGATACTAAGCATTAAATTTATATTTACCCACAGAACTAAGATCAAATTATCATTAATATAAGGGAAACAGTAAAGAAATGTTTAAATATAAATATTTTTGACAATGTAGATTTGGTACAACTATCAAAAAGTACTAGGAGAAAATATAATGCCATAGAGTGGGAAATACCCTTCTACATGTGCCACGAAACCCAGAGCCATAAAAAAGAGATTTATGATTTTATTACAAAAAAGTTTGAAACTTTTATATGGCCCAAAACACCATAGAAAAATTCAAAAGATAAGCAACAAACTGGATAAAAACATCAATAATACATATGATGAACTAACTGCTGGTATCACTAAAATATAAAGGGCTGTTTGAATCAATTTTAAGACAGCCCTGTTGAAAACTGGGGAAAAAACACAGAAGAAATACAAATAGTTAATAAATATATGTGAAAAGTTGCTCACACTGATTAATAATTTTTAAATATATGGTAAAATAATCTATGATATAACATTTTTCAGACTGGCAAACACTCATATTAAGTATTGGCGAGGTTGTAGGAGGATATTTATTACCTACTGCATACACATTATATGTAAAGAATTATGCTGGATGCTAGAGATATAAATATGAATAATATAGAAACATTCTTCCTATCCACACAGAACTTACATTTTTAGGTCAGAATAAGGGGATGGAGGGAATTTTTTAAAACAAGGACACAATTATTTAAGTACAATTCTGAAGTGCTGCAGAGGAGAAATACAGGGTGCTTTAAGAGTGTAAGAAAGGAGGGACCTGCTGTAGCCTGAGATGGGGAATTCTCAGCCACTACAAATTGATAAACACTTTAGGAGAGCAATTGGCAAAATCTTAAATAGCCACAACTTTTGTCTCAGTAATTCCACTCCCAGATATCAATCCTACCAAAACACATGAAGGCAAATATATACACAAAATGACGTTTACTGCAGCATTGTCTGTAATAGCAAAAAATGAGAAATAATCCAGCTGTTCTGCAACAGGATATTGGCTGAGGGTGCATACGCAGAATTCAACCAGCAACAAGAGTGACATAGATGTACACATACTGACATTAAAAGATTGTGTTGTGATGCGAAAAACAAAACCAAGCAGCAATAGAGTCTCATTATGTCAGTATAAGCACATTTCTGAAAAAAAAATTCTAGTATATGCACAGAAAAGATCTGAAAGAATAGAAACAAAACAGTTGGTGGAATATTGAGAATCTTCACTAAGTCATATATCTATATTGTTTGTAATTTTTACCCCAAGCAAGAATTACTTTTTGAAAAGAGAAATTAAATTGAGGAAACAAAACATTTCTTTAAACTTCATGTTTTTGTTTTTTTTGAGACAGAGTCTCACTTTGTTGCCCGGGCTAGAGTGAGTGCCATGGCATCAGCCTAGCTCACAGCAACCTCAAACTCCTGGGCTCAAGCGATCCTCCTGCCTCAGTCTCCCAAGTAGCTGGGACTACAGGCATGCACCACCATGCCCGGCTAATTTTTTCTATATATATTTTTAGTTGTCCATATAATTTATTTCTATTTTTAGTAGAGACAGGGTCTCACTCAGGCTGGTCTCGAACTCCTGACCTCCAGTGATCCACCAACCTCGGCCTCCCAGGGGGCTAGGATTACAGGCGTGAGCCACTGCACCCAGCCGAAACTTCATGTTTAAACTAATGGTGATGGAATAAAAGTGTTCTTCCTAATCATAAACACACACACACACACACACACACACACACACACACACACACACTCTCTCTCTCTCTCTCTCTCTCTTTACTTGATAACTACAGTGTTTAATATTTCGGTCTTTCCTTTTAGGTTCTCTTCCTTCACTCAAAATGTAGGTTATAAATAGATCCATGTTTTATGTGTCTTCTGCCTAAACTCAAATTAAGTTGAAAAAAAAACCCTACAATTTTACAGTCCCATTATCATTATAGTTTCAAAGCTAGACCCAGCCTGCACTACCCTTTCATTTGGAACTCTTATTAAAATGCCATACTATAACTTCTTCAAATAAAAACAAACCCTAGGCTCTGACGTTAGCCTTCCTTTGCTGCTACTTATAATGACTAAGTTCTATGCTCATAATACATATTTCAATTAATTACTACATATCAAAGGGTTTTGTATGTTTTCTCATTACATTTTAATTTTTAAAGCTATTGTCACACTCTTTTTTAGATGAAAATGAGAAAAAGAAATTGAGCAACTGACTGACTTACAAGTCATAAAACAATATAGTAGGAGAGTCAGCAAAAGAAAAAACATGTGTCTTTTATGTAGAGGCTGAAAACCAGTTTTATACCATTCACCTTTAGGGTGAGCTGCACAGCTTTGAAAGTCACCTTCCACGTTCAGACTGAATCCCATCCCAATACTTTACCACCACCCAGTAAGAACAGCCTCAGATCTTGTTATAGGCTTTTTTAGCCTGCCAAAGCCAATAAAATGCTTTCTGATTGGCAAGAGAAACAAGCTCTGAAACATTTAATAATTTGCCCACAGCCTTTGAGCATTTCCACAGCAACTCCTTTCCAGATCCCTTCCTATTGTCTCTATACAGTCAGAACATTAGAAAATACTTAGATTGTAAGCTTAGGAGTCTGTTTAGCACAATTTAATTCCAAATATTTATTAAGTGCCTCCTCTGTTGTAGAAATGGTGAACGCTATGAATATAAAAATGGAAAAGATACTGTTCTGGCTCCCAAGAAATCCAGTTTGGTAGGGAAAACACAGGCACAGAAAATACTCCTCTATTGAAACTCCACCTCCTGAACTTTGAATGGGGACCTAAGTCACCAAGAAAGTAGTGGCAGTTATGACCTACTTTATTACTACTTTAATTCAATACTTTACCTTCTCTTAGAATACTCTTCTCTCTTAGAAACATAACTACATTTCTAATTATCATTCCCTACTAAAAGGAAGCAGGGCTCCTTGGAGAAGTGCTAATTCCAGGTGTGGAGTATGAAATGAATATGGTAAGTCTAGGAAATCTTTTGGTGCCCAGAAATCATAGACATGCCCAAAGATTAATGGGGTCATATTAAAGGGACCTAGGAGTGAACCTGAAAGAGCTCAATTTGGCCTATTTGAGACAACTTCAACAACAACAACAAAATAATGACAGTAATTAATTATAAAATGTGAATTAAAACACATATTGATACTAAAAGAACAATAACAGGATGTGGGGATAAAGTTCTTCTTTATGGAAGAATACTAGCTAATAAATGTAAAGGAAATGACAGAACTAGAAAAACTACCATTTTGTAAATGTTAATATATTCACCAAGACAAGCTAAAAACCATTGTAAAAGTTTGCTGGGGAGGATGATACTCACATGATCTCAAAGTTTCACCCCACAGATAATTTATTAAATACAAAGGAAGACATAATCAATGTGACCACGACCACAACCACCATCCAGGCACCTGATACTATGTGCCTTCTTGAGACACAATGAGATACACAGCATCACCATGCAAGCTTCTCGCCAAAACTGTTTGCTTAAACTAATCATGAGGGAAGAATTGGACAGATTCAGACTGTGGGACACTCTATCAGACAACTTACTTGGTCTCTTAAAAGAAAATTCAGTTTCATTAAAAAAACAAAACTAATTCTTCAAAAACAAAAGGCAAGATGTGGGTTTGGATTCCCAGGAAAACAGAATGGACATAATTTTCCCTATTCTTTCCACTAAGTAAAAGTAAAAGCCCTCAACCTGAGATATAAAACAAATATAAGAAGGCTCTAGCTGGATGTGGTGGTGTGTGCCTATAATCCCAGCTACTTGGGTGGCTGAGACAGGAGGATTCCCTGAGCCTAAGACTTGGAGACCAGCCTGGACAACATAGTGATACCCCATCTCAAAAAAGAAAAAAGGGGGTGGGTTCTGCTGCAAGGTGGAGAGAAGAAGGCAAACTGTCCAGGGAACAATGTACAATCCAGCGATAAGTTCCCTGGGTTTTTTTTTTTGCCTCATTATCCCAGACTTGGAGCTGAAGAAGTAGACAACTTCAAGACACCAAATGGCATAGACTAAATGCCCCAGGAAAAGCCTGCTTTTGGCCAGACATGGTGGTTCACACCTGTAATCCTAGCACTCTGGGAGGCTGAGGCAAGAAGATCACTTGAGCTCAGGAGTTCAAGACCAGCCTGAGCAAGAGTGAGACCCCATCTCTACTAAAAATAGAAAAATCAGCTGGGTGCAGTGGTGTGTGCCTGTAGTCCCAGCTACTTGGGAGCCTGAGGCAAGAGGATTGCTTAAGCCCAGGAGTTTGAGGTTGCAGTGAGATATGATGATGCCACTGCATTATACCTGGAGTGACAGAGAAAGACTCTATCTAAAAAAAAACCAAAACAACACAACAACAACAACAACAAACCCAGACTGACCAGAAAAGAAAGAAAGAAAGAAAAAGAACAGAGCCTCAAAGACCTGTGGGACTATAATAAAAGATCTAACACTCTTGTCATCAGGGTCCAGGAAAGAGGAGACAAACAGGGCATAGCTGAAAAAGTACTCAAGAAAAGTAGCTGAAAACTTCCAAAGTTTGCCAAAAGACATAAACCTACAGATTCAAAATGATGAACCCCAAACTGAAAGCCCAAAGAAATCCACACCAAGACACAAGATAGTTAAACTTCTGAAAAGATTAAAAGACAAAAGAAATCTTGAAAACAGTGACAGAAACAACACTTGACCTACAAGTGAAAAACAATTCAAGGAATAGTAGATTTCCCATCAGAAACTATGGAGGCCAGAAGGAGGTGACACAACATTTTTCAACCACTGAAAGAAAATAACTGTCAACCCAGAATCCTATATCCAGCAAAATATCCTTCAGGAATAAAAGGGAAATCAAGACATTATCAGATATAGGAAAATAAAAGAATGTGCTGCCAGTAGATCTACCCTAAAAGAATGGCAAAAAGAAGTTTGCTTAATAGATTAAAAAAAAAAAGATGAAAGAAGGAATCTAGGGACATCAGGAAGGAATAAATAACATGGTAAACAAAAATATGTGTAATTACAATAAAATTCCTATCTCTTCTTAAGATTTCAAATTATACCTGATAGATGAAGCAAAAATTATAATCCTGTCTGTTGTGCTTCTGAATGTATGTAGAGAATTATAAATGGAGAAAGTAAAGGGTTTCCATACTTCACTAAAGTATATAATAGTAAAATGAGGACACCAGTAAATGGGTAAAGTTACATATATATGATATAATACTTAGAGTAACCACTAACAACTTTATTCAAAGAGATACAATCAAAAACACTTTAGATAAATCAAAATGAAATTCTAAGAAATATTCAAATAATCCACAAGACAAGAAGAAAATCAGAAAAAAAGAAAAACAGAAAGAACTAATTTTTTTAAATAAATAAAATGGTAGACTTAAGCCCTAACCTATCAATAATTACATAAATTACATCAATTAAAAGACAGAGATAAGCAAATTTTAAAACATGTCTATAAGAAACCCACTTTAAATATAACAATATAGACTGGCTGAAATTAAGACAATGATAAAATATAACAGGCAAAAGCATTAATCAAAAGAAAGCAGAAGTGGCAATATTCATAACAACTAAAGTAGACTTCAGAGAAAAGAAAATTTCCAGAGACAGAGAGGAATAAAAGGAACAATCTGTCAGAAGACACAGCAATCCTAAACACAGATGCACCAAACAACAGAGCAGCACAATATGTAAAAGCAAAAATTGATAGGACTGGAAGAAAAGTAGACAAGTCCATAATTACAGTTGGAGACTTCAATACCCCCCTCTTAACCACTGATAGAACAACTAGACAAAAGATCTGCAAAGATTTAAGTTCTATTTATTTATTTATTTATTTATTTATATTTCAGCTTATTATGGGGGTACAAAAGTTCAGGTTATATATATTTCCCATGCCCCCCCATCCAAGATTTAAGTTCTTAACAACATCAAACAACAAGATCTAGTAGACATTTTTGGAACACTCTACCCAAAAATAGCAAAATAAACATTCTTTTCAAGTACTCACTGAACATATACTTAGACCAAATTCTGGGCCACAAAGCTCATTAGTGGTTGCCTAAGGCTAGGATAGAATTGGGTGTGGAGTGGGGAGATGATAGCTAAGAAATGTAGGGTTTCTTTCTGGGGTAATGAAAAAGATATAATGTGAGTTTTCATGGTGTGAGTCTTCAGCACATTCAAATGGTGGATTATGTTGATTGTTTTCAAGTATTGAACAAACCTTGCATTTCTGGAATAAATCCCACTTGATCATGGTGTATAATTATTTTTATACATTGCTTTTGCTACTAATATTTTGTTAAGGAGTTTGAGGAGTTCTGTGTTTATATTCAGGAAGGATATTGGTCTGTAGTTGTCTTTTTTTGTACTGTCCTTGTCCAGTTCCAATATCAGAGTAACACCAGCTTCATAAAATGAATTGGGAAGTGTTCCCTTCTCGTCTGTTTTTTCAAAGATACTATGTAGAGTTGGTAGTAATTTTTCATTAGACATTTGGTAAAATTCTCCAGTGAAACCATCTGGGCCCAGATATTTGTCTTTTAGGAGTTTAAAAATTTTTTAATGTTGATTCTTCAAACAAAACTCTAGTTTTCTGAAGATATTTTTCACAGTTTTTTTATTTGTTAGGGAAGGGTATAATTACCTATTATTTGTAAAAATTTTAATGTTTCTGTTTTAAGAATTTTTAAATTAAAAATTCAATTTTCTCAATAGTTGTAGGGATATCTAAATTATCTATTTCATACTGGGTGAGTTGTGGTAATTAGTGTTTTTTTAGTAATTAGTCCATTTCATCTAAGTTGTCAAATTTATATGTGTAGTTGTTTGTAGTATTCTCTTATGTCTTTGATGTTTACAGGTTCTGTAGTGATACCTTTTTTTCCTTCTGATAACTGGTTATCTGTATCTTTTCTCTTTGTCAGTCTTGCTAGAGGTTTATCAATTTTATACTTTTCAAAGAAGTCAGCATTTTGTTTCATTGATTTTCTCTAATGTGTTTCTGTTTTCAATTTCATTGATTTCTTTTGTGTGTATGTGTGTGTTGCTTGATTTGGGTTTATTGTGCTCTTCTTTTTCTAAGTTCTGAAGGTGGGAGTTGAGATTATTGATTTGAAATGGTAACTATGTGAAATAATGCATATGTTAATTAGTTAGATTTAGTCTTTCCACAATGTATATATACTTTAAAACATCATGCTGTACATACACTCCAGCCTGAGCAACACAGCAAGACCTCACCTCTAAAAAATTTTTTTTAATTAGCCAGGTGTGGTGGCACATGCCTGTAGTCCCAGCTCCTTGGGAGGTGGAGGTAGGAGGATCGCTTGCGCCCAGGAGTTTGAGACCAGCCTGGGCAACAAGGTGAGACCCTGTCTCTACAGAAGAAACTTTTTTTTTGAGACAGAGTCTCACTCTGTCTCCCTGGCTAGGGTGTCATGGCATCAGCCTAGTTCACAGCAACCTCCCCAGAAACACTGTGAAATACCCTGGCTACTCCCTTCCTCTCACCTTTCAATCTCCCACTAGTGCCTTCCACTAGCTCCACCAAGCCAGAGGCAGCTGACAAGGGAGGCTGCAAAAGGAAGTTTGCAGGACTCTCCCTGCAAGATAAAGAAGAACAGAAGGGTAGGGAAGGAGCCTGAGGGTGAAGTGGCAAAACCATTTGCAGTGTCTTATCTCTGTAGCTCCAGTGCCTGAGAGTGCCTGGCTCTTACAGAAGGAAACAATTATGTATTGAGAGGAACTGAAAACTCCCATTGAAACGCAAAAATGGAGTATTACTGGACCAGAAAGAAGACAGTATCTTATACCACAGAGAGTAAACAAGAATGGATTCACAAAGGGCAGGATGAATGAAGTGCCCCAACCCCCTTGTTGTTCAAGGGTCAACTGTACATACACAAAAACATATATATGAAACTTATTATAATAGTTGTCTATGGCCGGGCACAGTGGCTCATACCTCTAATCCCAGCACTTTGGGAGGCCAAGGCAGTAGAATCACTTGAGCTCAGGAGTTCAAGACCAGCCTGAGCAAGAGCAAGACCCCATCTCTACTAAAAATAGAAAAATTAGCCAGGCGTGGTGGCACATGCTTGTAGTCCCAGATACTTGGGAGGCTGAGGCAGGAGGATCACTTGAGCCCAAAAGTTAAGAGTTGCAGTGAGCTAGGCTGATGCTTTTGCCCTCTAGCCCAGGCAACAGATTGAGACGTTGTCTCAAAAGCAAACAAACAAAAAAGAATCATTGTCTATGAGCACCAGAGCATGAGAGGGGTACAGACATAAAACGGGATGAATGAATAAATGAACCAACAAATGTATGAACAAGCAAAACAAAAGAGGGGCTTTCGTAGACCAATGACTATAAAGTGGTAAGAATGAGAATATAATTAATTCAATTTCTCACTCCTGAGGTCTAAAAACATCAGAAAGGGAAGAAACAGGTCTACAACTAGATACAACTTGTAGAGTTAGATAGAAAAGATAATTTGACAATCTAAGGTTCAATGAAACACTCAGGTTCAATGAAATCGAAATGCCTTTCAAACTAAAACATTTAATTATACCATCTGCTACAGACAGAACTCAGACAACTTGAGCAGTTATGTCAGCTTGGTGCTTTAAATCCCCATCTTCAGCACAGAACAAAAATCAGCTATGTTTAAGCAGTGGATAGAATGAAGAAGAGACTGCTGCCTACCTCCTTTTAGCTGTGCTTTCGACAAACATTAATAGGCGCTGACTATAAGCATGTCACCCTGCCAGGGAGGCGCCAGGGATATATAACTAAGACTTGGTGTTCGGTCCTCAGGGAGTTCTCAGTCCTGTGAGAGATTAAACTCAGACAGACACAAAGTGAAGCAACAAAAACCAAACTAATTCAACCACGGCAGAGAAGTAAGCGATGAAAGGCCACAGGAGCAGAGCGGATGGCAGAGTTTGGGGGTGGAGACTAACGCGCGCCGGGGGGGTCGGCTGGTAAGCTGCACGTTTCCGTGCTGGGGGAGGGGGCACCTATCACCTGGAAATGATAAAGACCAATTAAGAGAAAAAATAATTTCAAATGGTTGAGTGGTTCCTCCACGCTCTGCCACTGACATACCCTCAAGGCTGCTTAGCGTGCACCATACTTTAGCTTCTCCCAAAGTCAGGAAATGGCTCTTTGCCCGCGGTTTCATCTTAATACTCACAAATGCTGCTCTCTCCTCAGAAAGGGCAAAAAACATTTGATAATCTGGCTGGGAGAACTCATTTCCAGGGACAGTGTCCATCTTTTTCTGAGGAACATATGAAGGAATTTTGCAGAAAAGAGTTAACATAGCAGGCATGAGACTGCTATTCTTAAAAAGACCCTTAAAGGCAAGGCTGACCCTTGGCTGGCATCTGAGATCTTAAAATTCAGGAGAGTTCCCACCATCCTAGCTGTAAAGAGGGGCTCACTGTGCCTAAATTATTTGTGCAAGCACTGGTTTATGCTGAACACCTGCTCTCCTTCCAGGAGTCTGGAATGTGGTCTGTGCCAGACAGAGTGCCTCTGTGACCAGCCCCAGTAAAACACCCTGGGTGCTGGGTCTCTAGTGAGTTTCCCTGGTAGAAAGCATTTCACTTGTGTTGCCTCAACTCCTTACTAGGGGGAGTTAAACATATCTTGTGTAACTCTTGGAAGCTTGGGCCTGGTGTCCTCTGAACTTGGCCCCATGAACCTTTTCGCTCGGCCGATTTTGCTTTGTATCCTCTCACTGTAATAAATTATAGCCATGAGTACAACAAAACGCAGAGTCCTGTGAGTCCTCTTAGAGAATCACCACATCTGAGGGTGGTCTTGGGGAACCCCAACATGGAAATAAATTCAAGATAAAAGATAGTATTGGAGATTGGACCAAGATGATGAACTAAACACATAGTTCTGCCTTCTAAGTGGCTTAAAATTGTATAGAATGGCAGAAATATTATTTTTTAAATACTAAATCAATAAGAAACCTAGAAAACATGTCTAAGAAATTCATGGAAGGTAAAAAGTACTTAGAGCCAGATTACCTGAGCAAACCACAGCCCAGCACAAGCTTGGGAGGAGGCTGTCATGCACTGGAAAGTGGTAAGAGGTTCCGGCTCCAAATCAACAGATATAAAGAAGGTCAGGGATCAAATCTGACAAGGTGATTAACTTAGGAATTGCAGTCAGAATGGCTAGGACTGTTGGACTTGTCCCCACATAGCCTGAGCAGCCCACAACAAATCCCCCCCCATTCCACTCAGCAGCACATCACAACCCTTCGATAATCATGATGGGTGGGCTACGGCAAATAGGACAGGCAGGAAAACAGGAATTCTCAAACTCAGCAATAAGCACGCAAACTAAGAATCACCAAGTTTTTATTCAACATCACAAAATGGGGACAGCAAATCAACAGGAGAACATATACTCAAGGAAAGAGGTTACTTGAGCTCATAGAAGAAATTATTAGACATCTGTGGAAAGGTTTAAGAGGACTTATATCTATGAAAAGCAAGCTGCTAACTGATAAGTGAAGATCTCTGTGATATACTATGAAATAAAAAGGCAAGGTGAAGGGCAGACATAGAATAATACTACTATTTGTCCAAATAAGGAGGAATGAAGAACATGATTCACATTTATGTCTGCGTGAAGAAACTTTGGGTGGATACATAAGCAACTAATGACAATGGTTACTGGCTTGTGGGGGAGAAAGAACTGGGTGGATCGGGGATGGGGATGGTGAGGAGACCTTTCAGTTACATCTTTTTAATACAGTATGGGTTTTGAGCACTGATTATCTTACCTATTTCGAAAATTTAAATTTAAAAATCAGAGACTTTGAAAGTTGAAAATATGATAATCAACATTATCAACATTAAAAAACTGAAGAGATGGGCCAAAGAGTTGACCAGACAAATCTAAACACTAGATTAGTGAACTGGAAAATCAAGCCAAGGAACATCCCAGAATGCAGCGCATAAAGATAAAGAGACAACATTTGAGAGAAAAAAAAAAGTTTATTTCAAAAAACATGAAAGATAAATAAAAAAATTCTAATTCACGGTTAAGAGTAATTCCAGAAGCAGAAAACAGAAAAAATGGAGGGAAGGAAATACTGGAAACTCCCCCAGCACCAAAGAAATGTGTATTAATCTTCAGAGTGAAAGGGACCGCCAAGTGCTGAGCAGGAAGAACAGAAAAGATCCACCCCTAAACAAATAGGGATGAAATTTTAGAACACCAAGGAGAAAAAATTCAGAGAAAATAAAAAGGTTAACCACAAAGAAACAGGAATCAGACTGCATAGACTTCTTTCTCATCAACCACACTGGATGCCAGCAGATAATAAAACGCTATCTTCAAAATTCAGAAGTTTGTAACCTAGAGTCCTATACCCAGCCATGGAAAAGCAAAATAAAAAATATTTTTTAAACGTGCAAGGGCTCAGAAAGTTTATCACCTACAGAAACCCTAAAAACAAAACAAAACAAGTACTTAAGGACTCACTCAAGCAAAACAAATGAGATAAAAGCATCAATGATGAGCAAATAATCTGTAAAATTCACAGTTTATCTAAATAATTGTTTATGCATAATGTATAAAATCCCAAAATTTCATGTGATCTTAACATGAGACAGAATTAAAATCATGTTAAGGTTCTTTTTTGCTTTACTCCTGGGGAGTTCATATAATCAGATTATCTTTAAACAACAAGAGAAAAAAATGTTTAGATATGTGTGAAAAATTAAAGGTATCAAAGGAGCTCAATTTCATTTATCATCAGGAAAATCCAAATTAAAACCACAATGTTCATTCACCAGAATGAATAAAATGGAAAACAGAAATTGCCAAGAGTTGGCAAGGATGTGGAGCAACCACACACACTTATGGGGTAAACAGGTGTAACCACTGTTGAAACCATTTGGCAGGATCTATTAATACTGAAACTGAGCATATACACACTCTATGACCAAGCAATTTCAGTCCTAGATATATACTCAACAGAAATACATACACTCATTCAACAAAAGACATGTACTAGAATGTTCATACAGCACTATTCATAACAGTCCAAAACTGCAAATAACCTAAATGCCAATCAAGGTAGGAAGTATATCTACACTATGGATATATACACACCAGAGCAATGAGAATGAATGAACCACAACTACACTCAAGAATATAGACAAATCTCACAAATGTAATGCTGGTGAAGAGAAGCCAGATATGAAAAGCTATATACTATATAAAGTACAAAAACAGGCAAAACTAACCTACGGTGTTGGAAATCAGAATAGTGGTTATCCTTGGTGGTGAATGGCATAAGGCAGATTCTGGAGTGTAGGAAAGGTGGTTTCTTGTTCTGGTTGCTAGTTATGTGTGTTCTGTTTATTAAAATTCATTGAGCTATATACTTATAATTTGTGTACCTTTATGCATGTGTGTTATACCTCAACAAGAAGTTGCCAAAAAATTTATGGATACCTACCACAAGCAGAGTAGGAATAAAATCTGTTACTTCCATGTCTTGAGAGGGATAGCACAGAACAAAAACTCAGTCAATCCATCAAAAAGTGGGAAATGAATGGAGACTAGAAGGAAATAAGCATAAGAAACAGAAAACATAAAATAAGATGGCAGAAATAACCCCAAGATATCAGCAATAAAAACAAACATAAATGGGTTAAAGTTGCCCATTAAAAGACAAAAGATTTCACACCTATACAGACAGCTACTATCAAAAAAGTCAGAAAATAACAAGTGTTGACAAGGATTTGGAGAAACTGGAACCCTCATGCATTGCTGGTGGGAACAGAAAATGGTGCAGCTGCTATGGAAAACAGCATGATTTGTTCTCAAAAAATTAAAAATAGAATTATCATATGATCTAGCAATTCTATCTCTTGGTATATACCCAAAAGAATTGAAAGTAGGGTCTTAAAGCGATAGTTGTACCCCGGTGGTCATAGCAGCACTATTCACAATAGCTAAAATGTGGAATCAACACAACTGACTTTTTACATTAGAATGAATAAGCAAACTGTGGTGTATACATACAATAGAATAGTATTCAGCAGTAAAAAGGAAGAAAATTCTGACACATGCTACAACATGGCTGAACCTTGAGGATATTATGCTAAACGAAATAAGCCAGTCACATAAAGACAAATATTATATGAGGTACTATATTAGGTACTAATATGAGGTACCTAAAACAGGCAAATTCATAGGGAAAGTAGAACGGTGGTTGCCAAGGGCTGGGGGAGAAAGGGTAATAGGTACAGAGATTCAATTCTGCAGGATGAAAAGGTTCTGGAGACTGATTGTACAACAAAGTGAGTACACTTAACACTAGTGGACCACACACTTAAAAATGGTAAATGGGGCTGGGCGCGGTGGCTCACGCCTGTAATCCTAGCACTCTGGGAGGCCGAGGCGGGTGGATCGTTTGAGCTCAGGAGTTTGAGACCAGCCTGAGCAAGAGAGAGACCCTGTCTCTACTTAAAATAGAAACAAATTATCTGGCCAACTAAAAATATATATAGAAAAAAAATTAGCTGGGCATGGTGGCGCATGCCTGTAGTCCCAGCTACTCGGGAGGCTGAAGCAGTAGGATCGCTTAAGCCCAGCAGTTTGAGGTTGCTGCGAGCTAGGCTGACGCCACAGCACTCACTCTAGCCCGGGCAACAGAGACTCTGTCTCAAAAAAAAAAAAAAAAAAAAAAGAATGCACTTGAGGAGGAAGGAAAATGTTCCAAAGAAGAGTATCTGTGATACAAGAAGGAATAGAGAGTGAAGGAAATAGTAATCAGGTAGATAAATCTAATAAATACTGACCTAGAAGATAATAACAATAACAGCAATAATGTCTAATTTGAAATGTTAAAGTAAAAATACAGCTAAGGACAAATGGGAAGTAACTGGGATGAAAGAATTAGGAAGTCCTTGCATTGTTCAGAAGAGGACTGGTTGATTAAATAAATGAGTCAAGCTTTCAGTTCAAAAGGCTAGAACTTGAACAAAATAAACTCAAATTAAATAGAAAGATTAACAGAAATTAATAATATAGAAAAAACAGAATTAATAAATCCAAAAGCTCATTCTTTGAAAAGATTAATAGAATAAGCAATCATTAAGCAAGTCTGACCAATAAAAAGACAGAAAAAGCACCAAAAATAAGTACTATCTTAGAAAGAGACCATACCACAGATATGTAAAAAGTTTTTCACAACAGAATATTAATACATTATGCTAATATACATTAAATTTCAATAATGTTAGTGATTTTCCAGGAAAATAGAAAATATTAAATTGACTTTAAAGAAATAGAAAACCTGAGAAAAATCAACAATCATGGAAAAAAAAATGAAAAGGTAGTTAGTTGAATGCTGATACCAACTTCCTCAAAAAACCCAGCACAGCCCATGCGGTCTGGAGTTAAGTTCTGTCAAACTTCAAGGAACAGATAATTCTTGTGTTCCAGAGCATAGAAAATGATAGAAATTTTCCCAATTTAATCAGTGAGCACAGCATAATCCTAATTATGAACTCAGACAAAAATGAGGGAGGGGGACTCTATATACCAATCTCACTTATAAATACAGATACCAATACCCTAAATAAAATGTTAGCTTATTGATTCTATCAAACAACCCAAAAGTGCATTTTAAATTAGTCCAGGACTTTAGAGAAAGAAAATCTAGCAACATAATCACTTATGTTAACAATTTTAAGAAGGAAACCTGCATGGTCATATCAATACATGCTATACAAAAGCATTTGGGGAAAAAAGTCAATACCCACTTCTGACTTTTTAAACTCTTAGTAATTAGGCATAAATGGAAACTTATTTAATATGATAGAGTATACTTAGTGTAGATAAGATAGAACATTCCCCTAAAGCCACGCCCAAGACAAAGATGTCCTATTTAACCTTAGTAGTCAACACCGAATAGGGGTAACCAATGGAAGACTAGGAATAAGAAGTACTAACATTAGAAAGAGACATCTGTTGTTTCTTAACAGACAATAGGATTTTTTACCTGGAATAGCCAAACAAATCAACTTGAAAACTATTAAAATTAATACAGAGTTTAGTACGGGGTCTCCGCTTCAGATTTAGTGCGGGCTACCACATTAAACTTGCTTGTTTTGAGAGTTAATCATGCAAAGCTATTTTCTGTAGAGTAAGGTATTAGGATTGACAAGCTTTTGCCCCTCCCTCCTCCACCTTAAATGTCGAAATAACACAGTGTTTGAAACTGGATAACAAAATCTTCCGAAACCAAAAATTGTTCTGAAGGGTCGAGTTGTGCCTCTACTCAAAAACACTTTATCTGTCTCCTCCAGCTACTGCATTTACTAATGGATAAGCGTGTCAACCAGTCCCACGTAATTCTTCCGATAGAGGGCAAGGACGAGCACCTTCGCAGTAACATTTGTTCAAACTGTACACGCTTATTATATAAACTTACGTGCCGGCAAATGGAAAGCCCACAAAATAAAAATAAGATATTCAGAGTCAAACTTGCTTTAAAAAAAAAAAAAAGCACATAAAACTCATTGTATTTCAACGACATCTGGGAAAGGAGGTGGTCAGGGCTGCGCTCACGACAGGCTCCGCATCCCCGGGCCCCCAGCACCCCCAGCGTCCGCCCGGGCTCAGCAGGTGCGCTGCGCTGTGGCTCCGCGCTGACCCGGCCGTGCGCAGCCACCCAGGGCAGGAGGGGCCCGAGCCCCGTGGACGCCGAGGATGGCCAACGGCTTCTCGGTCCCCGACACCACACGGCACCCCCAGGGGAGCACCAGGGAGGGTGCGGGAGACTCCTCGGGCCCCAGGAGCCCGGGCCGGGCATGCCCACACACCTGTCCCTCCACGGTGAGGCTGAGGTCGCCTCCCAGGGCCGCAGTTGTCCGGAGCCACCTGGCCCTCAGTCCCAGGTTCCTGCGACAACCCCCGGGGCCCGGAGTGGAGCGGGCGGCCACCTGCCTCTGCCACCTGCGGCACCGGTCCCGCGCTCCTGGGCTGGGCAGGACAGGGCAGGACAGCCGTCCCGGGCCGGTAGCAGGACCCCGAGGGGCACTGGGGACACCGCAGCGATGACCGCAGCGCGTCTTCCAGAGGGGCAGTCGTGTGCCCCCGCGCCCGGACTCACGGCCCCCGCGCCCGCGCGCCCGACTGGGGAAGACGGCGCGGCTGAGGCGCGGAGGAGCGGGAGGCCAGCGCGGCTCGTACTCACCGGCCCGGTTCCGCTCTTGTGGCGCCGCCGCAGCCCGCAGCCGCCGCGGCTCCCGGCGCTCACGGATGCGCGGCGAGAGGTCCCGCGATCCCACCGGTGCCTCCCGCCAGCCGCCTGCAGGGGGCGAGCGCGAGCCGGCGCGGTGCGCCCTGGGAGATGTAGTCCCGGGCCGCGGCCGCTGCGCCCTCCGCCTGCAGCCGATGGTCCTTTCTGCCTCACGGCTCTCGCCCGCCCCCTCAGGGACTCATCCCCCGCCGCGGGTAGTCGATGTTGGAGCGCCCGGTGGAGACCTGGGCCACCTCTCCGCACTCTAGGCCAGAGGTTTCTAAAGGGTGGCATCCGGACCAGCAGCTTCAGCCTCACCTGGGAGCTTGATAAAATGCAAGTTCTCAGTCCCACTGAGGCTATGCGGTTTGTACTGTTGTGAGACTGAAGGCGGGGCCCAGCAATCTGCATTTTCGCAGGCCCTTCCAGTGATTCTGAAGTACCCTCGAGTTTGAGAACTACTGCTCTAGACTTCTCTACCCCCTCAAGGAACCTCAACATGCCTATGGCATTAGCTACATGCACACATAAAATTCCCAGGTGGTAGGATCTTTTGTTCCCGATTTTATTATTAACTTTTACTTTTATTTCACTGTGATCAGAGATGCATGCTGTCTATACCATTTTTCACTTTTGAAATATTTGAGTTTTTCTTTGTGACCAAAAGTAGGGTCAACTTTCATGAATGTTTTTTGAGGGGAATGTGTACTCTCTGTGTTAAGCCTACAGATTTTGTTATATTATCAATGAGATATAACTTAACAATTCTGTATCTTTAGATGTATTTTGACCTGATGTAATCTGCAAAAAGTAAATTAAAATCTTTTACTACTATTGTGTTTTTATTTCTCCTTATTTCTCTGGAGTCCTGCTTTTTAAATGATAATGTCATGTTATGTGCATAAATATTCATCTCTCTAATATTTTGGAATTTGTCCAAAATGACCATCCTTGTCTCATTTAATGTTTCAGATCTTTGCCCTAAATTAGACTTTGTCTGATATTATGACAAGGCTGCTGAATTTTGTTTGCATTAGCTCAATACACCTTTGCTCTTTTATATTTTTGTCTTTTCTGAAGCTTTTGTTTTAGGTAAATTCCTTGAATTACAGGTCAGAAGTTTTACTTTGTGATTCAATCTAAAAATTCTTTTCCTCACAGTAGGTGAGTTTAGCCCTATTCATGGGACAGTTATATTATACTATGTTTTCATAGCCTTTTTCATTCTTTTCTTTACTCTTTTATTACATACTTTGTGTTTGCTTGCTGTGTTTTGTGTTTCTTCTGATAATTTGGAAGGTTTGTATTTTTATTCAAGTGGCTGTCCTTATAACCATATCCTTATACAATACTCTTAGTTCTCTACTTTTTCAAATTGTTTCAGTTGACTCCCTATTCTGAATAATTACAGTACTTTTTAAATTATAGTATATTTTTAATTATAGTACATAGTACTTTTCTTCTTTTTTCTTTACCCCCTTTTCTTCTCACGGAATGTAAATAATTTTATCTTTTATTAGTGTTTGCTTTTTTTTCATTAACTTACATTTATACATACCTCTATTACTTGATTTTTAGTCAACTTCAAATGAGATGTTTTAGTCAGCTTTGAAGGAGATGTTTTGATCCCTGGCTGTAACAGAATGGGACATCATGTGCTTCAATACCCCTCTTCCTTTCTTTCCCCTCTTCCCAATTCTTGTTAATTATACCATTGCACATTACTAGGTTTATAAACTCATACATTCTGCTCTGTAACCACAATCCCCACATTTGTTTTGGTCCTAATCCTACAGTTAAACAGATTCAGAAATACTACTAATTATTTGGCCATAGGCTCCCACCTGTACTCATTTTGTGGTAAGCTAAGATCCTGCTTTAGTAGTTTCTTCAAGAATTTATGGAAATTATATTCTTTGAGTTTTTCATGTTCAAAAATATGTGTTGCCTTTATCCTAAAAATCAGTTTGACTGAGTATAAAATTCTTGAGTAATACTTTATTTCTTGAAAAATATATAGCTATTTCTTCATTGTCTTCTAGAATTGAATGTTGCTGTAATAAAGGCTAAAGCCAGCGTGATTTATTTTTCCTTGTAAGTGATTATTGACTTGCTGCTCCAAGAATTATTTCTTTGTCTATGAAATCCAGAAACTTCACTGTAATACATTTTGGAATTATCACTCTGAGCCAATATTTCCTGGGACATAATAGATTGACTCTATGGATTCAATTCTTCTTTTTATCTGGTAGTTTTTCTTAAGTGAAATCTTTAAACATTTGTTCTAATACATTCTTTCAGTGTTCTTCAAAGGTTCATAAGCATCCTACTCCCATTGCTGCAAGGAAGGATTTTGCACATCAAGGTCTGCAGCTCGGTGAACTTGGCCAGCTCGGCTTGAGAGCTCCCACTTTCTCCTGTTTGCTTTCAAGTGCCTGTGTCAGCCTTCCACCTGGTTTATGGTTTCACCTGTCTCTTAAGAGTTTTAATAAAGATGGTGCTTATGTTTGTGTTTCTCATGTTCCTTCTTACTCTTGAGTAATTTCTAAGGTCACTACATCTAAACCAGAAGTCTATTTCAATCTTTTTTCAGATTGTTCTATTATTTTGATTTCACCTATGTTAGGTGACCATATCATTGATCATCCAAACCCGGATACTGTGAGAATGAAAGAGGGTGGTAGTAACATGATGCCAGGACTAGCACTGTACACTGGGATTATCTCTGGGAGAGCAGGTGACTCTACCTATGGTGTGCTCATCTTTGGATTTTCAAGTCTGGAGTTTTTATTTGCAGACTTATTTCAACTGGATGGCCTTGTTTCCCCTACCCACCCCCAGTCTAGCAATGTTACAGTTCCCCCCGCTGGGCCTCTGGGACCCCTGCAGTCCAGAACAGGTACTAGAAGGGGTAGCTCAGGGCTCCCGCCCTTAGCTATATTACAGATATTGCAGATCCTGTCACAAAACTTGGCCCAGTTCCTGAGTCCTCCCACCTCCCACCTCCCACCTCCCTGAAAGCCTGAGCCTTAGCCCCAGGCAGGGATTGGCACAGCTTTCCTTATCCTCATTTCAGGAGCCAGAACTCCTTCCTCAGTCTCTATGCCTGTGTCTTATGGGCAGGCTTAGCTCCTGTCACCCACGGGGTTGAACTCCCAGCCCTCCCTACCTGATTCCAGGCCCGAGTCCAGCAGTGATATGTCTTCAGGCCAGCTCCCCACTTGGGTTTCTGCCCCACCTCTAGTCCATGGAGATATTATTTGATGTCTTTGAGTCTAGTTATAGAACTAAATTTTGTTCCTTTTACATCTCATTGCTATGTGTTTAGAGGATCAGTTCACAGTGCTATACTCATTTGTTAATATTAGGGCTTGTCTGAGTGCAGTGGTGTTTATAGCTAATTGATCACAACCAGTTAACAGATTTCTTTGTTCCTTCTCCACTCCTACCACTTCACTTGACTAGACTTTTTTAAAAAATTAAAAAATAAAAAAAATGTATACTAGGCCACAAAGAAAAAAATCCACAAAACTCTCAAAAACAAAACAAAACAAAACAAAAAAAAACAAAGAAAGAAAGAAAGAAAAGAAAACCCCAAGCCAGGTGATGGCCCATACTCCCAGCTACTCAGGAGGCTGAGACAGGAAGGTCGCCTGAGCCCAGGAGTTCAAGGCCAGCCTGGGAAACACAGGAAGACTCCCATCTCTGAAAAAAAAAAAAAAGATAATGATCACACAGAACACACTTGCTGATTGCAATAAAATAATATTAGAAATTAATCACAACTTAACAATATAAAGTACTTTAGTCAGGGAGGAAAGAGGAAATAAATATCAAAATTATGACCTCTCTAGATAGCAATTTCAACATGAAAATTATAGACGAAACGCTGTGGCATGTTGACAAAGGGCGACTCACACAAGAATTTGTCACCTAGTTGAAACCAAGACAGAAATAAAAAGCCCTGATGATAAAGTGTTCACCTCCAGAAGTTAGAAGACTTTAAAGAAATAATTGATAAAGGTAAAAGCAGGCAGTAAGTGTGGAAAAAAACAATGTTTGACCTGGTCAGTAAAACAAAATCTCGGCTCTGTGAAAAGCCGGACAGACGGCAGAGCCGCGCCGCCCAGCGCAGGGCCTTCTCGCGCTGCACGTTCACGATCATGTTGACCACTTTCTCTCTTTCTCTCTCTTAATATCTCTCCAGAAAATTGATTCACACTTTTCTCTTTCCTCAAACCTCAACACCCCCTGCCGCGTCGTTTCCCTCAGCTGCCTGCCTCGCCAGGAGGCCAGGAGCAGTGGAGAGCAAACCGCCACCCGCTGGCGGCAAGCCTGCCTCCCCCCGTCTGGGTCCAGACTCGGTCTCTCTCCCGGGATGGATGGAGGGCCCAGCCGCCCCGAGAAAGCCAGTCCTCCCCCAGAGCTCCGGGTCCGCTGCCTGTTAACTTCTCAGGGACGTCTCCAGCAGCTCCTCCCCATGCTCCTGCGCCATCAGTTCCTCCCGGTTCCCTGGGTCTTTCCCAGCAATATAGAATTTGGTGGTATCTCTCCCATCTGATAAACACTCTCTTCACCTCACCCCTCCCTCCAGCTACTCTCCCATTTGTTTCTTTCCATTCCCTGAAAAATGTCTCCAAGGGTTTTCTCTACATGCTGACTCAGTTTCTCTCCTCTTATTCTCTGGTGAGCCCCCCCCCCATGGACTCTTGTCCCAGTTGCTCCATGAAACTGCCCCTTCAAGGTCACCAATGACCTCCCCACTGCCACATCTGATGCTGGATGTTCAGTTCTTAATGTTCCTCGATCTTTCAGCAACGTTTGACCTAGCTGATCACTCCCTTCTCTTAAAAATATTAATACCTCTCTCAGAACACTCTGATTTTCCTGCTACTTCTGGCTATACCTGCTTAGTGTCCCTTGCTGGTTTTTCCTCATCCTCCTGACCTCTTGACCTTGGAAAGCCCCAGAGCACAGTCCTTAGTGTGCCTCTCTGTCTATACTCAGTCCCTTCATGAGTTCATCCTGTGTCATGGCTTTCAACGCCATCTGTATACTGATGACTCGCACATTTTTAATCTCTTGCTGGGAGTTCCCCTCTGAACTCTATCCTCATATAGCCAACCACAATAATTAGCATTTCAAGTGCAATGTGCTCAGAAGCAAACTCCTGCTTTTCTCCTTATACTTGCTTTTCCTGTGATCTTCCCCACCTTAGTTAATGTCAAATCTATCCTGAAGGCAAAAACTTTGAAGTCATTCTTAACTCTTCTCTTTTACACGACGTATCCAGTCTTGCTACAAATCCCATCTGCCTAACTTTTAAATCTATTCCGAATCCAATGAACTCTTAACATTGCCCTCATTACCACCAGGCCAAGCCATCCTCTCCTCTCACCTGGATCATGGCAGCAGCCCCCTCACTGATCCCTTTGATTTTGGCTTTGCTGCCCTTAGGCATAGTCTTTACAGAGGAGTTGGAAGGATCCTTTCAAAGCATAAGTCAGATCATGTCCCTGCTCTGCTTGAAACTCTGCATGGATTCCCCCATTTCAATTTCACTCAGACTAAAAGCCAGAGTCTTTCCCAGGGCCTCCATCACCTGCCTGTCCATTATCATCTCCCACATCCTTTCCCTGCTTGCTCCACTCCAGCCATACAGCTGTCCTCTCTGTTCCTTGAACATCTTGGATTTTGTTTCTGCTACGGAACCTTTGACTTACTGTTCCCTCTATCTGGAATGCTTTTCCAGGCAGTCTATAGCTCTCTCCTCCACTTCCTTTAGGCCCTTTCTTAAATGTCACTTTCTGCCCACTATGGGTTTTTTTTGTTTTGTTTTGTTTGTTTGTTTTGAGACAGGGTCTCTCTGTCACCTAGGCTAGAGTGCAGTGGCATCATCTTAGCTCACTACAACCTCAAACTCTTGGGCTCAAGCCATTCTCCTTCCTCAGCCTCCAGGGTAGCTGGGAATAAAAGCACGCACCACCTCGCCGGGCTAATTTTTCTCTTTTTTTTATATAGATGGGATCTCTCTCTCTCACACACACACACACAAACACACACACACACACACACACACACACACATACATGCACCCTTCTTCTTATCCCCTTTCCAAGTCTTATTTTTCTCCATAACACTTATTACTCTCTGTTAGTCTGCCCGCAACTAGAATGTATGCTCTCTGAAGATCAGCATTTTAGTTGTCCCATCCAAGTTCTAACTGAGCTGACCCAGCTTAGCTTCCAAGACCAAATGTGTTTAGAGTGGTATGACCACAGATGAAGCACTTTATTCTGTTTTATTCATTGCCGTTCTTTTTTGATTCTCTTTTTTTTCATCCCCAGTGCTGAGAACTCTACTTGGACATAGTAGACACCCAATAAATATTTGTTGAATAAATGAATCAATCTCACAAATTCAAGACTGGTTCAGTATTAGAAAATTTGTCAAGGTCATTCTCTGTTCTAACACATTGAGAGGAAAACTTTGTACCCCAAAAGCATTTGATAAAATACAGTATCAATTTCTCTTTTCAAAAACTCTTAGTGAGGTTAGAAATACAAGAAAAATTCTTAAACCAAATAGATAATCTAGCTCCCAGAAACCTTCAGTAAACATAACACTCCAGGGTGAAACAGTAGAAGCACTCTTACTAAAAGTCAAACCAAGAATGTCTAGTCTTCACGACTAGTCCAAGAGAAGAAATCAAGAAGCAATGAGCGGTAATAAAAACACTAATAGCACAGAAGCCGGTGGCAAGGACTGTGCGTACCTGCCCGGAGCAGGTGGCTGGCGACCTGCCCTGACCCACCCCGCGAAGCCTGCCCGCGGGCCGGACGCGGCGCTCTTTGTGCCGGTCCCCGCGAAGGATTCCCTCCTCCCGGGAGCGGCGTCTGGGAGACCCTCTCTCCCTTCACACTTCGTCATCTGGGATCTGGAATGTGACTTAGTTTCCAACAAAGGATTAATCCACCTGGAAGTCAGGAACACAGCATGCAGAGGCGAGAGCCCACTCAAATTACCGTTCATTCCACTGCAGCCGCGGAGGCGTCCAGTGACTGCGGGGCTGTCGCCAGACCTTTCATGCTGAAAGGTGATGGGGGTTGCTCTTCCTACCTCGTGTCCCTCGCGGCTTCCTTGCTTCTGTCCGTTTGCTGAGCCTGCCTTTGGACCCGTTGCGGTTTGAATGTCTGTCCCCTCCAAAACTAGGCTGAAACTTAATCCCCAATGTAGCAGTGTTGAGAGATGGGGGCTTCAAGCTGTGACCGGGTCATGAGGGCTCTGCCCTCGTGAATGGATTAATCCATTCATGCATTAACGGATTAATAGGCTATCGTGGGAGTAGCATTAGTGGCTTTACGAGGAGAAACTGAGGCCTGAGCTAGCACAGTCAGGCCCCTCGCCACGTGACGCCCTGCGCTGCTTAGGGACCCTGGAAAGTCCCCACCAACAAGGAGGTTCTCACCTGATGCAGCTCCCAACTTTGAACTTCACATCCTCTGTAACTGTAAGAAACAAATGCCTTTTCTTTATAAATGACCCAGTTTCAGGTATTCTGCTATAGGTAACAGAGAACAGACTACGACAAACGCTTCCTCATGATTCTAGTCCCATGTCATTCCAAAAAATGCCTTTTATACTTAAGAGAGCCAGAGCTGATTTCTAAATATTTTTTTAAAATAAGTGACAGAAAGAGACCCTGTCTAAAAATAAATAAATTAATAAAAGAGGTGAGGGAGGGAGGGAGGAATGAAGAAAGGAACGAAAAGAAAATTCAACGACCAAAGGCCAGGCTCGCAGAAAAGGGTTTTTTTATTATCTTAAGAGGCAGGGTCTTGCAATGGTGCCCAGGCTGAAATGCGGTGGCGTCACAGCAGCCCAAACTCCCAGGCTCCAGCCACCGACCGTGCCTCTGGAGCAGCTGGGATGCGGGGGCCACCGCCCTGCTCAGAATAGGTTTCTAGGGGGGCAGTTGCTGCCACCTAGAGGATTTATCTAGCGCTGAACTCTGTGCCCAGAAATTTCAGAGCCTCAAACTGGAGGTTGCTTTTAACCAAATAAAGCAAAATTCCTTGGAGTTTTGAAAAGAACTATTAGATATTTTACGATACGAATTAATAAACCTTTGGGTGATGGACCCATTTTAAAATGCGATAAAACAATCGATGTTTTTTCTAAGAAATGCACATGCCAAACAATACATTTCCAGGGATCCTGGGACCACTGAAGTCCACCCTAAAGTTTAGTCTTGGATTGAAACTTCTGTTTTAACTAAAGGAATTAACTGGCTGAGCGCAGTGGCTCACCCTGTAATCCTAGCACTCTGGGAGGCTGAGGCGGGAGGATCGCTCCAGGTCAGGATTTCAAGACCAGCCTGAGCAAGAGAGAGTCTGCATCTCTACAAAAAATAGAAAAATTAGCCAGATGTGGTGGCATGTGCCTGGAGGTCCAGCTACTTGGGAAGCTGAGGCAGGAGGATTGCTTGAGCCCAGGAGTTTGAAGCTGCAGTGAGCTATGATCCCACCACTGACTCTATCCCAGGCAACAGAGCAAGAGACTGTCTCAAACAAATAAAAAAAAAAAAAAGAATTAACTAAAAGCTCAGAATACACATTCAATTCAATTTTAAATATGAATTTAATTCAAAAACAGATTCAATGAGTATTTATTTACAAAATATTTCTGAATTACATTTTTCTTTTCTTTTCTTTGTGTGTGTGTGTGTGTGTGTGTGTGTGTGTATAGGTCATTAAATATGAAATATCCGATTTCGAATCAAAAGTTTAGTTTGTTATATCTCAAACAAGAAACAGTACAATTAACCAAAGTATGCGCCTAAACTAGCAACATAGTTTTGCTATCTTAATGATTAGCTTGCTTGTGCCAGCAGCAAAAAAGGTTGGAGAGCAAGTGGCCATGAAATCTCAAAAGGTGTTTTCCACAGCTTGTTGAGAATTGAGTATTTTTCCTTGCAAGAAGTGGTCCAAAGCTTGGAAGAAGTGGTAGTCAATTGGTGCAAGATCTGGTGAATACAGTGGATGACAGAGAGTTTCCAAGTCTGTAGTTTGAACAGCATTGTTTGTGCAACATGTGGCCAAGTGTTGTCTTGCAAGATGATTGGCCTGTCTCTATTGACCAATCTCAGCTGCTTAATGGCAAGCATTTTCATCATTTCACCCAGTTGGTTGCAGTAGACATCTGCTGTCATCAACTGACCAGGTTTCATGAAAGTGTAGTGGATAATACCAGTGTTTGACCACCAAACAGACACCATTAGCTCTTTTTGATGAATATTTGGTTTTGAACTATGTTTTGGCACTTCATCTTTATCCAACCATTGTGCCAAACTCTTGAAATTGTCAAAAAGAATCCATTTTTCATCACACATAGCAGTACAGTGTAGAAATGGTTCACCTTTATGTCATGACAGCAAAGAAAGGCAAGCTTCAAGACAATTTCTGATTCTGGTTTAGTGCATATGGTACTCATCTATCCAGCTTCTTTACCTTACGGATTTGTTTCCAATGGTCCAATATTGTTGGAATAGTAATGTCAAACCTTGCTGCTAATTGAAGTGTAGGTTGAGATGGATTCGCTTCCACTACAGCTTCCAGCTCTTCATTATTTACCTTGGTCTCAGGTCATCCAAGTGGCTCATTTTCAAGATTAAAATCACCAGAACGTAATTTCTCAAACCGTCGACGTACTGTGTGTTCATTCGCCACATCCCTCCCAAACACTTCCGTTGATATTTCAAGCTGTCTGCACTGCACTAGTTCCATGACAGAACTCATCTTCAAGAATAACACAAATTTTTGACTTATCCATGGTTTCACAAAAATTGCTCTAAAAAATTTTGAAAAAATGAGAATGTACCTTCACAATAAACATAAAAAAAGAAGTATCACCACGTGGTGCTGTTTAGGCTGGGCGTGGTGGCTCACACCTGTAATCCTAGCACTCTGGGAGGCCGAGGCAGGAGGATTGCTCAAGGTCAGGAGTTCGAGACCAGACTGAGCAAGAGTGAGACCCCATCTCTACTAAAAATAGAAAGAAATTATCTGGACAGCTAAAAATATATAGAGAAAAAAAATTAGCTGGGCATGGTGGCATGTCTGTAGTCCCAGCTACTCAAGAGGCTGAGGCAGTAGGATTGCTTGAGCCCAGGAGTTTGAGGTTGCTGTGAGCTAGGCTGACACCACGGCACTTTAGCCCTGGGCAACAGAGTGAGACTGTCTCAAAAAAAAAAAAAAAAAAAGAAGCGTCAAAGTGAAATGTCAGAGACAGCAACTGTCAAACTTAGTACTTAAGGAAATCACACATTTCATAACTTAGTAACCTACAACTCTGACAATGCTTTGATTTTATGAACTACACTTTTCACTTCACAATGAAATATAAGCCCACACAAAGACACATAGTGTGAGAAAATGGAGTAGAATCTGGAGCAGATTGTCGGTCAGGCCAAACCAAATCACCCTTGGTATCCAGTAGAGCCCTGGAAGTCCCCTCTACTTCTTCCAGAGCTGTGGACAGGCTCTAGAGTTGGACGGGCTCTGTTGGCAGGCTATATGGTTTACCAGGCAGGCAGCTTTGTATTCCAGCCTCAGTTTCCCTGGGTATAAAATGGGTATAATAATGGGACTTGCCTCATGGGGGTGGGGTGACAATTAAATGAGATAGTGAATGTAAAGGCTAAGTTCAGTGCCTGATAACACAGTAAACATTTAATGATTGTTGAGTGGCCATCTTGCTCCTGTCCCTGACAGGTTCTCTGGTTTGGGTCACAGGGACGCTGAGAGAGCTGGCTGGACCTTCGCTCACCATGCTGTCCTGAGTACCCCCTGCCTGAAGAGCTCAGCCCTCCTAGGTCCAGGGGTATTGCAGGCAACAAGGATCTTTCACACACGACAGCCAAGTCTTGCCCCTCCCTCTACTACCTCTTCCTGAATAAGGAGGAAAAGTTAGTCTTGGGCTGATCCCTGAGGAAGTCTTCCAGTTTCTTTATCCTAAAACTGGTGTGACAGGACCCTATGTACTTGGAACTGGGCTTATCTTGTATTCTCTATCCAAAGAAATATATGTGATTGCCCCAGAGACCTTCTGTACCATATCAATAGTAGGGTTACTTGTCTATGTAATTAAAAAATGTGCCTCTATCGGAGAATTTGCTGATAAACTCAATGAGCAAAAAATTTCCCAACTAGAAGAGGTGAAACAAGCTTCCAGCAAACAAATCCAGGATGTGACTGATATGGAGAAGTCACAGCAGGCACTGATCCGGAAGCGCCATTACCTTTTTGATGTCCAGTGGAATAACAGTCCTATGGCCTTGATGGTTACTTACCGGGAACAGCTACATAGAACACAGAAGGAGGTAAAGAATTGCCTGGACTATCATATCTCTGTGCAGAATATGATGCGTTGAAAGGAACAAGAGCACATGATAAACTGGGTGGAGAAGCATGTGGTGCAGAGATCTCTGTACAGCAGGAAAAGGAGACAATTGCCAAGTGCATTGCAGATCTAAACCTGCTTGCAAGAAGGCCAAAGCACAGCCAGCTCTGTAAATGTATCTTTCCCATCCCAATTGAGCTGCAGAGGGAGACTAGTCTGTGTGGCAAAATCTTTCCATATTGCTGTCTACTGAAGTTACAGTTTACCTTTCCTAAAAACTAAAAGTTTGAGTTTTATATAGTGAAAGAACTAAATCTATTGGCCAGTCAGATGTTTCTCATCCTTCTTATTTTGCATTTTGGGTTATTACATGATCACTTTTGAATAACAGGTTTTCTTTTGTTAAAATTTGCTGCCTGACTGAAGATTACCAACTTATGCTTTATATTTGTAAATAATTCTGCCATCTTGCAATAAAGTGACAATTGAAACAAAAAAAAATTTAATGATTGTTAACTGTTTGTTTCTTTTAAATGGGTTTCTTGGTCAGGACTTGATAGAACGTTACACAAAGCTCTTGTCTTTGCAGAGTTTCTCTTAAACTTGAGCAAGAAAAGAGAGCTAGGTGAATACTGAAGCAAGGTGCAGAATCTCCCTCACCTGAAATATATCAAAATTAGTGAAATATCTGGGAGAAATGATAAAAAAAATTCAGTGGTAACTATAAAAGAAGGGGAGATTAATTTATGCAATAAACATCAAAGAGTGGCAGCCAGGGAAGAAGCCAGAGATTCCCTGAGGATTAACATGGCTCTGCAGGAGATGAGGGTCCCAACTCCAGCCTGACCCCAGATGGGGCTGGGGAGGAGCTGACTGAGGGAGCATGTAGGTAGATGTGGCGAGCGCTGTTTGCAAATATACTGTTTCTCCTTGTTTAGGCTCAAGGTAGGATAACATTTCCCTGCTCCATTGAAATTTCGCCTTTGAAGTTACGAAAGCCATATGACATGCTTTGGTCAGCAGAATGTGGGCACGTTCCCCTTCACTGGGGTCTCTGGCTTCTTCCCTGGCTACCACTCTTTGAACAGAATGAGACCTAGTGTGTGCTTTGATATGTGCCCTTCCCACTGAGGTGGTGGCAGTAGCAGCGCGTGTGACAGTGAAGTCACTGTCAGCCTGTGTCCTTGAATACCACAATAAGCAGAGTCCCCGTGAACCTTTGTTGGACTTGTACAATGAGTGAGAAATAAACTCTGTTGTCTTAACTGACTGAGATATTAGAGTTGTTTGTTACTACAGCATAACCTAGTCTATACTGACAAATACAACAGCCCTGGAGAAAGTACAGAATCAGCCCTTAAGAGGAGTAGCCTCGAGCCGAGGTGGCTCACGCCTATAATCCTTGGGAGAATCCCTTGAGGTCAGGAGTTCAAAACCAACCTGAGCAAGAGTGAGACCCCACCGCTATAAAAAAAAAAAAAAAGCCTCGGCAAAGGACTTGAATAGACATTGCTCCAAAGAAGATTACAAATGGCCAATAAGTGCATGAAAAGATGTTTGAGATCACCAACTATGAGGAAAAAGCAATTTAAAATTACAATGTGATACAACTTCTAACAGTCATTAGGATGACTATTATTTTTTTAAAGATTGAAAATAATGAGTGTTGGTGAGGATGCGGAAAAATTGGAAGTCTTGTACATTTTAGTGGAAATGTACACTGGTGCAGCCTCTGTGGAGATCAATTTGGCAGTTCCTCAAAAAGTTAAACAGAGAATTATCATATGATCCAGGAACTACATTCCTAGGTATATACCCAAAAGAATTGAAAGCAGGATCTTGAAGAGATATCTGTACACCCATGGTGAGAGCAGCATTATTCACAACAGCCAAAACACAGAATCAACACAAGTGTCCATCCACAGATGAATGGATATACCAAATGGGGTATACATGTACAATGGAATATTATTCAGCCTTAAAAAAGGAAGGAAGTTCTGACACCTGCTACAACATGGATGTACCTTAAGGACATTATTACGTTAAGTGAAATAAGCCAGTCAGAAAAGGACAAATACTGTATGATTCCACTTATGTGCAGTACCTAGGGTAGTCAAATTCCTAGAGATATAAAGTAGAATGGTGGTTGTCAGGGATTAGGAAGAGAGGATTGGGGAGTTCCCCTCTTATCGTTCCTTGGGTACAGGGTTTCTGTTTGGGAAGATGAAAATGTTCTGGGGACCGATGGTGGTGATGGTTCCACAATGTTGTAAATGTGCTTAACACCACCAAATTGTACACTTAAAAATAATTAAGATCACAAATTTTATGTTATATATATTTTACCATAATTTTTTTTTAAAAAAGAGTAACAGCCTCTACATATTCTCACAGTATTTTCACAGATACAGAAAGGGCCACCAGGGTTTTTCAACATTGGGACTGTGTTGAGTTAGAAGCAGCAACCTATGGCCACAGCAGTGGGATCCTCCACATTTTTATGAACTGAACAGGGATCAGAGAAGGAAACTTTAGAAAGAGTGATGAAAGTTGTAGGGGCCCGCTCACAGACTTGAGATTTTGAAGGAAACCCACAGACCCAAAGAAATAGAAGGACCCTCTGAAGTCAGTTAACTCAGCCTTCTTGTGTTGTGGAAGCAAAAATGAGACGCAGAGAGGGAAAAGGACTTTGCTCAGAGTCCTGGGGCAATTTACTGAGCTGGGACTGGCTTCCAGGCCACCAGAGACACAAATACACATTTGTACTTCTTATCTTCTGAATACTGACTTTATATAAACAATAAAAGAAGTTTTCCTATTTAAATTTGTCTTCCAAATTTTTCCTTAAACTTTCCTTGCTAGCTGATAACAAATTGAGGAACAAGACAGGCTGAATATTCGCTGTATTAAAACCATGCATGTGTCCCCAGACGTAGCTCTTTCCCTAGGTTTGGTTTTACAAATGCTGGTGATAAACCAGGTCTGATTTATTACATGATCGTTTGTGTGACTGTATAATGGCTGTGGTTCTAGGTTATCTTTGGTCAAACTTAAGAAAAATGATAGTATAGCTAATGTAATAACTTTTGCAAATAATCAGTGCTAATTTGCAGACTTTTGTCTAAAGGCATTACCAAAGTAGGGAAATTATATGGCTGCAAGTTGTCATTAAATGAATTGTGAAATTATTCTCTTTAAAAAAAGATGCTCTTTTAAGGGGGTGAGGAAAAAAAATGGCCGGGCGTGGTGGCTCACACCTGTAATCCCAGCACTCTGGGAGGCTGAGGTAGGAGGATAGCTCGAGGTCAGGAGTTGGAAACCAGCCTGAGCAAGAGCAAGACCCCGTCTCTACTAAAAATAGAAAGAAATTAGCCTGAAAGCTAAACATATATAGAAAAAATTAGCCAGGCATGGTGGCACATGCCTGTAGTCCCAGCTACTCAGGAGGCTGAGGCAGGAGGATTGCTTGAGCCCAGGAGTTTGAGGTTGCTGTGAGCTAGGCTGATGCCTCGGCACTCTAGCCCGGGCAACAGAGTGAGACTCTGTCTCAAAACAAAAAGAAAAAAGAAAATAAACTGAAGAACAAGTAGGCAGAATATACTTGTAGAAAATCCACCCTAAGTGGACAAGTTTGTTTTTTGTTTTTTTCATGTGGTGATACACTGTAAATACATACATACCACAGACTCACTACAGCAATAAAAATGTTTCTCATTGTACAGGTGAAATTAAATGACTGGTCCAGGTTGGGAGCACCAGTTTTGCAGTCAGACAGATCCATTCCAAATCTGGGTTCTGTCATATACAGCTATTATATACCCATAATAAAAATTGAAAACATTTTTTAAAAAAAGTCTGGGCTCTGCCACTGTGGCAGAATCTCTTGGTTGCCCCCAATATCCATTCTTGCTTTCTGAAATGTAAATAGAGCCCCCAACTATATTAACTATATTGTTTCCAAAGAAACCAAACTCTGGGTCCTTACCATAGCCCACACCTGACGTGACCCTCGATACACAGCCTGGTTTGCTGTATGCCGAGCAGAGCACTGCTTCATTTAAATGTCACCTACCCTGCACACTGCCCTAGAATAGCTCCGTGCTGTCTTTTGTTGGGTGAGTCATCCCCATGGTTGCTCAGGCGTGCAGTCCCTGTCACTGCACAGAGGCACAGCCGGACTGTTGGACTGCAGGTTTGTCCTTGGTGGCTTAGGCTGACCCAACCATAACAGTGTGCTGTTAGACCTCTCTGCCCATAGGCTTTGCCCCCAGTGAACGCTACATAATACAAAATGTCATCCAAATTCATTTAAGATCATTGCAAGTATCGAGGCAATTAAAAGAGGGGGACAAGAGGATTGATTATGAAGCTTCAGACACATCTCCTTATAGGCGGAAAATAACAATTTTAAGTTAAACTTCAGGCTCTAGATTTTTAACCTTGCTGCCCCTCAGGATCAGCCAGACTGATTGAATCAGAGCCTATATGAGGCACTGTTTTTCATCTGCAAAATGACAGCTATCATGGGGATAAAGTGTTTTTAAAAAGTGTGTCTAGCAGGTGCTCAAAAATAATGGCTAATATTATTGCTGTGGTGGTTGTCATTGTTATTATTATACTGCGAGAGGTTTCAGCTTTCTGGCCTGTAGAGTGCAAGTTATGTGAGGCCATTGCTAAGATCCCGGCTAGCTTTGACAATCACTGATTCTAGGGTTCTCTGATGAAATATATTTGAGACATCCTAGATAAAGCGCCATGTAAGGGCTGCAAACGTGGTGAGGTAGTTGACTCTGGAGGCTCAGCTAGTCCTGATGGATCAGATATGACTCAACTGCCCCTCTTGTGAGTACGAAACAACAACAACAACACAACCACGAAGTCATTACATTTATTCAGTGTCTTTACAGCTCTCGCTCCCAGCAGCACATCTAAGATACGGCAATGAACCCTTTGGGCTCTAAGAGGTGGAGCAGGTGGTGTTTGCCGACTGTTCCAAACCCTCTCATCTCACGGTCTCATCTGGCTCTGAATCCAGCTCTGCATGGGCTCTGGATTGCTTCGTGCAGTCAGGGAGGTGACTGGACTGCACTTCACCTCCTGCCCCTACTGTGCATGTCTCTCCTGCTCTGGGATTCCACACCAATAATGACATGAAGGATGTATGTGCAGCCCTGAAGTGCCGGAGGGTTAACGTCTAGTGAGGTAAATCGTTGATCAATGGGAGATGGTAGCTGGCAGATAAACACTTCCCAGTTTACACAGGTTCTTGGGGCATGGACCCACAGATCCCGACATTCTGCACACTTAGTGGCAGCCAGCTCAATTACATAGCCTTGCACTGGCTCTCCCTCCTTCTCTCCTTTGCTCCCCAACTCTCCTTCCCACCCCCTGGCACTGTGCTCCTTAACACAGCTCTGCCGTGAGCCCTCTGGCTTCGCTTTCTAGGGAGCTGAGGCTAACCACCAGGAGGCCCTTAAAGAGGATTGGGATTTGGAAGTTAAATCATTCACCAGGGTCTCAGTGCATTCGGGCTGCTATAACTGAATACCAAAAACTGGGTTCCGGAGGCTGGGAAGTCTGAGATGGAGGCACCAGCAGATTTGGTGTCTGGAGAGGGTCTACTTTCTGGTTCATAGATAGTGCCTTGTAGCTGTGTCCTTTCATGGTGGGAGTAGCAAGGGGACTCTCTTAGGCCTCTTTTATATGGGTATTAATCCCACTTCAGGAGGGATTCATGAATTTTGGGGCGACACAGACATTTAGACCATAGCAATCAGCATGGCCACAAGAAGAACACTACTGCAGGTGCTGAGTGGAGGAACAAATAACCTCTTGCAAGCAGCAGCATCACAATTAATCAGGCTCACTGTGATTAACTGAGATGCTGTGTGGGGACAGGAGCAGCTGTGGCACTTACGTTTTATGGAGGCTCTATGGTCTGAATGTTTGAGCTCACTTCCCCCAAATTAGTATGTAGAAATCCAGATGCCCAAGATGATGGTATCAGGGGAGAGGGCCTGTGGGAGGTGACTAGGTCATGAGGGCTCTGCCCTCAGGAATGGGACTAGTGCCCTTATAAAGGAGGCCCTGGAGAGACCCTCCTCTCTTCTATCATGTGATCTCACGGTGAGAAGGTGCCACCTATGAACTAGGTGGCAACCCAGACACTGAATCTGCTGGCACCCTGATATTGGACTCCTAAGCCTCCAGAACTGTGAGGAACAAATTTCCACTGTTTATAAGCCACCCAGTCTATGCCATTTTATGATAGCAGCCCAAACAGACTAAGACAGGAGGCAATGCCAGTATTAAGCACTGTGGAGTAGTCCAGCTTCTGGTTGAAAAAAGAAGACAATAGGCTTAGAGTAGCCAACTGCCAGTTCCAGTGACATTGTGAAAGCCGCAGGGCTCCTTTGGCAGCTTTTAAGAAGCAGTTGTAGGACAGACTTTGCTCAACCTCAGGCCCAGGATCTAACTGTAAGAACGGTAGAGCTGAAAAAGAAACGATATGCATAGTCGTAACCTGCCTTCTAGTCAAAGTCAGCACCCTAATGGATAAGAGCAGAACTTGGAGATGTGAAGTGGGGACATGTGAGTGGATAAGGCCAAGAAATTGAACGTTCAGGCAACTGGAGCCCCTGCTCTCCCCAGAGGAGGCTGCACATGACCCCTCAGACAGGTGTCTTGCAAGATGCTATTTGTTCTACTGAAGATCGATCCCTCCACTCTCGGCTTTTCTAGGTAAAGACCAAAGTCAGGTCTCCGCACAGCCTAAGCAAGGCAGTCAGTCTCTGCTGCGGGAGAAAATATCACACCTGCCAAAGGACCCCCTGGCCCTGACTACTGTGTGTGGGAGAAACCTGGGGGATCATATGTGAGAGTCAATTTTGAAGCTGTTGGGCTGGGGGTGGGTGGAATAGAAGCCTGGGTAGGAGAAGATTTTTCCCACGTGAAGGTGTTCACCCATAACTGATGATCCAGTGCAAGAGAACCCAGAGCTGGTCCTAACAGACTGCTGGGATTGAACTTGGCCTAGAGTACATGAGGAACATATTGCCAGACCTACTCTTGACACAGTAGAGGTCAGAAGGCTCAAGGGGGTAGGACTGTTGGAATTGATTTACCGTGTAAGACCTGAGGAGCGATCAGGAGACAATGCCTTCACTGGGGCACTGGCATCTCTGAGTGGCCGAATGCTGTAATCCTCTGTTGGCCAGTGTGGACAGCGGGAGGTCACTACCAGTGGAGATGACAAAGGCCAGGTGACCACATTTAAGTATCGGAGGAAGGTAAATGTACTTACTGTTTGGGAAGCAAAGCTGGCGTGGTGACCCTCAGGGTGCCTTGACTGGCAGGGACCTGGAGAGATGACTCACGGATCACCGTGTTCCTAGTGGGGAGAGAGACGAACAGCAGACTAGTGCGTGCTTGATTTGTTAATAATAATAATAAAAAAAACAAGATCTTGTGAACAAAAGGCTAATGTCAGCTGTCACAGTGAAAAATCACATTCCCTCCCAAGTTCCCAGGTCACTTCAGTCACTTCACAGGAAAAGGAAGCCAGACACCCTGTAAGGAAGGTCCTTGCAACACCTGTAAGTATGTAGAGCAGTGGTCCCCAACCTTTTTGGCACCAGGGACCAGTTTCATGGAAGACAATTTTCCATGGACTGAGGACAGGGGTCAGCAGGGAGGGTGGCGGGAGGCGGGGGCAGATGGCAATTGAGGGGGAGCAGCTGTGCATACTCACTTGCCTCCTGCTGTGTGGCCCAGTTCCTCAGTTTCATGGAAGACAAATTTTCCTCAGACAAGAGGGCGAGGAGGGGAGGCAGAGCTCAGGCAGTGATGTGCTGCTAGTTCCTAACAGGCCACAGATGGTACCAGGCCACAGCCTGGGGGGTTGGGAATGGTGGGAAAGACCTGAGGTCATTTTTCAGGATAACTGAGCACCAGGGAAAGGAGAATTCCCAGAATTTCCAAGGACTGTGCAATACAGGATCTGAGATAGGGATGATTGTAACCAGAGGACCCCAAACAGCACGTGCTCCTGTGCTTAGAATGAAGTCTTACGGAGCCCTGACTCAAGGCCCAGCCCACAGGAAGCCCGATGAGTCTTCAGATCCACCTTGTGGCTATTTCCTCAGCCTCAAAGTAGGAACTGGGATAATGTCATAGACATTGTAATGAATATGAAAATATTAATGTGATATTTTACATTCTCTTTTTATACCAAGTCTTTGGAATCTGACCTGTGGTTGTTACCTCTCTGGCACTTCCAGCCTGCTCCGTGCACAGGCCAGGTGCACCCCAGCTGCTAAAGAAAAACCAAAGATACGGTCAGTGTTTGCAGGAAGTGGTCAGGTTAGAGAGCACAGAAATTGAAAGTATGTATTTTACACTTACAGCACATCTTAATTTGATTAGCCACGCTTCAAGTACTGATGAGTTATGTTTGGTGGAGCCACTGATATACTGGACAGTGCTGGTCTAAAGAATCCTTGATTGTGTGCACATTCCACAGAACATCACACTGGGACTATATTGATGACACCATGCCAAACACACTCAGTAAGCATGACATGGCAAGTGTCCTAGATAGCAGGCAAGATACATACATGCCAGAGAGTGGAATATAAACCCTACAAAAAGTCAGGGGCTGTCACACTGGTGAAATTTTTAAAGCCGGCATATGTTTGTATAGAAAAGGATTTAACCTTGCCCAAAGAAAGGTCTGGCTTTTGCCCTCCGCTTCTGGGAGGTGGTCTCTTTAGACCCTTGGAATGTCATTCCTGATAGGAGTAATTTTGTTTTGACTGGGGGCCTTGGGCCAGCCAGATAGCAACAATGTGATTTGGCTTGGGGGCTTTGGGTCATATGGCATCACAGGGACCTCCTAAGGGGTTGGAGACTGGGATCAGCCACTTACGCCATCAACCATGCTTACAGAATGCAACCCCAGTAAAGACTTTGGACACCAATGCATGGGTTAGCTTCCCTGGTTGCCAATACTTCATGCTGGGAAACCAACCCTGTCCTGACTTCATGGGGGGAGGGCAACTGGAAGTTCTCATTTGTACTTTTCTGGACTCTACCCTATGCATTTCTTCCCTTGGCTAATTCGAATCTGTATCCTTTAGCTGTAATAAATCATAACTGTGAATAAAACACCTTTCAGTGAGTTTTGTGAGCACTTGCTGCAAATTATCAAAACTAAGGGTCATCTTGGGGATCCCTGAACTTGCAACTGGTGTCCAAAGTAAGGGTGCTCTTATGTAGACTGTGCCCCCCAACTTTGCAGTTGGTTAACTTTCCCAACTTTATTATTACTGCTTACACAGTAAGCAGCTCATTCACATTTATCCACTTACTTACTAGTTTCCTTTTTCTTTATAATGCCTTGCAGCTCAGACTTTCTATCTTAGGTCACTTTTCTTCTGCCTGAAGTAAATCCTTTAGAATATCCTTTAGTGAGATCCGCTGGTGACAATTTTTCTCTCTTTATGTCTGAAAATGTCTTATTTTGTGTCATTCTTGAAATATATTTTTGATGGGTTAGGATTCCAGGTTGATAGTTACTTTTTAAGGCACATTGAAGTTTTAATAACAGTCTTCTGGCTTCCATTGCAACTGTTGAAAAAAATCAACTGCCTGTCTAGGTGCCATTGCTTTGAAGGTAATCTTTCCTTTATCCCCAGCAATTTTTAATAATTTTTTTGGCCAGGAGCAGTAGCTAATGCCTAATCTCAGAACTTTGCAAGGCTGAGGTGGGAGGATTGCTTGAGGCCAGAAGTTTGAGACCAGCCTGGGCAACATGGCGAGACCCTATTCTTCAAAAAATTTAAAAATTAGCTGGGAGTGCTGGTGTGCACCTGTAGTCCTCACTACTCAGAAGGCTAAGGTTGGAGGATCGCTTGAGCCCAGGAATTGGAGGTTAGAGTGAGCTATGATTGTGCCATGGCACCCCAGCCTGGGTGACAGAGTGAGACCCTGTCTCAAATTTTTTTTTCATTTCCTGAATATTTGTTATTAATAATCTATGAGTAGATTTCTTTTTATTTATTTTGTTTGCAGTTCATAGTGATTCTTGAATTGGTAGATTGGTTTGTGCTATCACTTCAGGAAAATTGTCAGCCATTAGTTTTTCAAATATTTTCTATGCTAAATTCTTTCTCCCCTTCTGTACTCTGATTAAACATACGGTAAACCTTCTCATTATATTCTCTTAAGTCTCTTACCCTCACTGCATGCTTCATTCTGGGTATTTTCCTCTGACCTGTTTACCATTTCACAAATTCTCTCTTTAGATATAACCTTTCTTAGAGATCCATTTACTTTTTTCTTTTAGAGTTTTTATTGTTATTCTATTTTATTTTTTTGAGACATAGTCTGTGTCACCCAGGGTAGAGTGCAGTGGCATCATCTTAGTTCACTGCAACCTCAAACTCCTGGGCTCAAGTGATCCTCTTGTCTCAGCCTCCCAAGTAGCTGGGACTACAGGTGCACCATGCCTGGCTAATTTTTCTATTTTTAGTAGAGACAGGGTCTTGCTCTTATTCAGGCTGGTCTCAAACTCCTGAGCTCAAGTGATCCTCCCACCCCGGCCTCCCAGAGTGCTAGGATTATAGGAGTGAGCCACCATGACTGGCATTTACAGATCCATTTAGTTTTTAGTTTGTTTTTCAGTTGCAGAATTTTTAGTTGCTTCTTTTTCACATCTACTCTGTCAGTTTTTACAATTTCCAGTTCTCTATTCAAACTTTCTATCTTGTTTTTTTATCTCCTTGAATATAGCAAGAACAGTTACATTGAAATCTGTGTCTGGGCCAGGCGCGGTGGCTCACGCCTGTAATCCTAGCACTTTGTGAGGCCAAGGCAGGAGGCCTGAGGTCAGGAGTTTGAGACCAGCCTGAGGAAGAGCGTCTCTACTAAAAATAGAAAGAAATTAGCCAGGCAACTAAAAATAGAGAAAAAATTAGCCAGACATAGTGGCATACGCCTGTAGTCCCAGCTACTCGGGAGGCTGAGGCAGGAGGATCGCTTGAGCCCAGGAGTTTGAGGTTGCTGTGAGCTAGGCTGATGCTATGGCACTCTAGCCTGGGCAACAGAGTGGGACTCTACCTCAAAAAAAAAAAAAAAAACTATGTCTGATAATTCCACTATGTGTAGGCCCCATGTGAGTGTTTCTGTTGCTTGTCATTTCTCTTGGCTTTTGTTCCTATGTCTTATCTCATGTGCCTGGATATCTGTGACTGTATGCCAGACATTGTATTTGAAAAATTGTTGAAGTAATTTGACAACTTGGGTGATGTTATCTTATTCCTATAGATTTTCATTTGCTTCTACCAGGCACCTACGGGCACCAGTAGTCAGGATTTTCCAAATTTACTGTTTTGGATTAAGATTTCCTAGATCACTCAGATGACTTGAAGCTGGGTTGCAACCCCTAAAAAGGCAAGTTTACTTCTGGCCTAGTTTTTTAGAACCCTGACCCAAAATAGGCCCCTGGCTTCCACTTTTGTGTCTAGTCTGTGATGTTATCAACAGCATCACTCAACTCAGCTTCTCAGTGTTTTTTTCATAAACATCAAAACCTTCCAGAGCAAGAGGCTCCAGATATAGGACTTAACCAGATTACATTTTCCTCTCTATTTTCACCCAGTAATTCTTCATTATCTTCTTATTGCCCCAATGTCGTTTCATATTTTCTTCATCTTTTTTTGGTTTTCCTTAGCATGTGACTACTCCACATTACCTACTTGACTGTTATCAGAAATGGAAGTCTCTGCTATGCAAATTTAAGATTATTATTAACATTATTATAATATCCTGACTGCTTGTTTTGAGTTCCTTTAATGGGCATAATGTGCAATAAAATCCCATCCATCTGGCATGATTAGAGACTACAGAGGCAATTGATTTGATTAGAACTAAAATCAGAGGCCACAAGTTTTTCAGCAATAAATTTCACAAAGACATCGATGCAAACGCTTTTGTAACATAAAACACTGGGTTAAGAATTAGTCTCTGTTTAGACAGTAGATGAGAATTTTAAGTTATATCAATATGCACAGTAGTCTCAATCTTGATGTCATAAATCTGAGTTTGTTTATATCTGCTTACTAAAAAGGAACAAAGAGCTTTCCTATAATATCAAAAGATTTGTTTGAATAGTTTTTTTGATGTTATCAATGTTTGATACAGAAAACTACCTTTGTTACGATGTTTGCTGTAGAATACTGTTCACTAATTTGTAGGCAGTGTTTGTCACAGGAGATTAATTTTATTCACTGGCTTCCTGATAATTAACTTACTGATTTTACTTCACTGATTTGTTGTAAGTAATCCAACTGGTATAAAAAGGCTGTGAGGATTCCCTTAAATTTAGGAGCATAATTAAAGAAACTCCTTCTGGTAAAACTCTATTTTATTTTACATGTAAATTAAAGTGACTCTAACAAGTTAATTTAGAAATACAACGCTGAGTATCAGTTTGCCACAACTGGGTATTCAAGCTAATAGAATATTCTTCTTTATTTTTATATTCTTGTTTTATTTTAACTTTATTCATATGTAGCTCATCAAATTTCAAAAGATTAAATGACAATACTCTTAACATGAAGCTTCCCTCAGCACATGAATACTGTAATGGTGACGAGTCAGAAGCCACCTGGAGAATCCGCCCAGCTAGATCTCACTCATCCCGATATCTGCCCAACAGACAGCCCGTTCTGGAACACTGGACAAATGGGCATTAGCAGGAGGTGGAGGGAAAGATAGGAGAAAGTGGCTTTGAAGTCAGATTAGAAGTGACTTAACTAGCCTTGTGATCCTGGGTAAGTTACTCTGAGCCTCAGGGCCACAACTGTAAATTGCGTGTAATGATGGCAGCCAGCTCACAGGGTCTCTTTTTGGGGTGGGAGGGCACAGTTGCAGAATTAAGTGAGATCGTGATTACAAAGCACTTAGTGCTGCTTGGAGGGCACATAATCAGTACTTCATAAATAATGATGGCCATTATTATGACGGGAAAGTATTTAGCTGTCCAGGGAAATAAGGCAACTCCAGAATTTCTGGTAGGAGAAGCTTGCCTGGAAGTTGGGGAAGAAAACTGCTTCTACGCCTATTCTACGTTTAATTGGAGAGAATAAGGAAGAATTTGCCCCATGTCCCTCCTGCCCCAACCAACTAAACAGTCAACAAACACAGAACAGCCCCTGCAAAGAACCGGACTGGAAGGGAAGGAGAGAAGGGCACTGTGAGTTCTACGTAAGAGCGTAGACGCCCTGTGCTGGGACCCCTGCTGGATAGCCATTTATCCCCTTAGACTATAAACCGCACCCAGGCTGAAGTTCTTGACTTCAGCCATTCTCCCTTTGGGAGGGTGGGGGGCATGATCCGTGGTTTTATTGGCTGCAGACTGCGCAGTGCGGTTCCCCTCGGAGCGCAGACTCGTTTCCAGGGGCATCCGAGCCTGCGGGTGGCCAGGGGACAGCTTTCGGACCGACGCCCAATCAGCAGCAGCTCCTTGGGGCGCCCGGAACCACGGCCACTCTCCCGCTCCCGCCTGGCTCCCCGAACACTCTTTCCTTACCTGGGGAAAGGTTTGACCTTGGAATCCAGACTTTACGCCTAGCTAATTTGTGACCTTGGGCAGGTGCCTAGTTTTCCCTACACCAAGACCGACTCTGAGGACTACTACTAATCTGGAGGGTTTAGCACAGGACTGGGGCATAGTAAGTTTTCAATAAATGTCAGCTTCAATAAACGTTCATGCACTTGCAAACGTGCCCCGAAGCGAAATAGACCAATCTACTAATCTGCTCTAAGAGCGCGACGAAAAGCCCCTGGGTTCTAGGGACAGTCTTAAACGCAGACACCCTGAACAATCTTGGGCAAGTTGCCTCTTCTGGACCTCAGTTTCCCCGTCCATCACATGACAGATTACGTCGGCTAAACCCCCCCGCGAACATTTATTGTGTCGCTGTATTACCTTCCGGCTCCCCGCTCGCAGCCGCGGCTAGGAAGTGTAACGAGCTCCAAAGATACGGAACCCAGATTCATTTCGCTTTAGGGGTCGGGGGAGGTCGGAAGAGTCACAGGAAAACGGCACGTGAACAAGGATGATTCAGTGGAGTTTGCCTCGTAAACACCGGCGAGGCTTCTTTTAACATGCTGCTGTCCCTTACAAATGCGCCGTTTACGGGGATCCGAAAAAACCCACTTTCTCTTTCTCACTCCCGAGGTCACTACGCCTGAGGGCGCCCTGCAGCCGCCACAAGCAGGCCGCGCCTCCCACGCCCGGTCAGAGCTCGGGTTCGCCTCGGACCCGCGCACCAAGCACTCTGCTCCGCGGGGCACAGAGTGACTGTCCGGGTCGGCCGGCGCCTTTTAATAGCGCTCAAGCGGAGAAACGGGGCACGTCCGAGGGCGCCCCGGGCCTGAGGCGCCGCGCAAGCCCAGCCCAAGGGCAGCTCCCGCTCCGTGTTTCGCTTCGCGGAGACTGAGGCCGCAGCACCCCGCCGAGGGTCGGCGCCAGGCGCCACAGAGCCGCCGCGGGAACGGCGCCCAGCTCCGAGCACCCCAGGCCACGGCCAGGGCCGCAGGCCGCACGCGCGGAGGGTCACGTGGGCGGCGCGGGTGCGCGCCCCTGCACCCACGGGAGGGGGCGGGGCCGGCGGCTGGGCCTCCCGTGAAGCCTCGCGCGGGGAAGGACCGGAACTCCGGGCGGGTGGCTTGTTGATAATATGGCGGCAGGAGCTGCCTGGGCATCCCGAGGAGGCGGTGGGACCCACTCCCGGAAGAAAGGTCTCTTTTCGGGCTAGTGCGGCGGTCCCTGCGGACCCGGAAGTCCGGGCCAGTTGCTGAATGAGGGGAGCCGGGCCCTCCCCGCGACAGTCCCCCCGCACCCTCCGCCCCGACCCGGGCCCCGCCATGTCCTTCTTCCGGCGGAAAGGTAGCTGAGGGGGCGCCGGCGGGGAGTCAGGCCGGGCCTCAGGGGCGGCGGTGGGGCAGGTGGGCCTGCAAGGGCGTCCTTCCTCCTGGGCGGGGGCGAGGCCCTCGGTGAGCCCTTTGGCCTCCGCGCAGACGCCCCTGAGTGCGCTGCTCGTCTCCGGGACTCTGCACGGAGGGAGAAGGTGGTCTCCTCGCGCGAGGTCAGAGGGGAATTGTCACGCTGGTCCAAAAGTGTTTACTGAAACCCATACAAGTTAATGTTGTTTGCTTAAGAACAGCTTTAAGAGGGTTTTGAGGTTTTTGGGTTTTCTTGCGCACTGTGGATCAAGATCAAGGAAATCCCTTTAATACCTTATTACGGAAGTTTCTGAATTTTCCGAATATTAAGGGTTTTATGTCTAACAGCAACACCTGAAAAAATCGTTTCCTTCAGCCAGGGCTATTTTTCCAGTTTCCTCTGATTTTTTTTTTAGGGGAGAAGGCGTTACTCCTGTTCCTGAAATAAAATTACTTATTGCTAAAGTTCCTCAGTGAGGAAGACTACTTTTTTTGATGACTTAGCGAGCTTACTAACTACTGAAACCCTAACTTTATGAACGAACTACTTACATTTCTGATTTTCAGTTGTAATAGCCGCCCAGTTTTTAAGTAGAGGCAGCCTGATTTTGATCCTGGGTAAGGTTGTTGTACTTCATTAAAAATACATTTCCAAAGTGAACAAGTGTGGGTCTTTGTATGATAGTGGTTTTTCTATCAATTCTTGTTGCTTCAGATAAAAGTTACCAGACAGAACTGATTTTGGAAAAAGCACTAAATGAAATCAGGGTCTTGGGTTCACATGACAGCTTTCCTACTAATAGTACCCTGGGACAGGCCAGTTTACCCACGTTTCTCTCCTCTCTCTACTGAGAATTAGATGATTCCTAAAGGGCGCATTCACCTCTTTAAAGAATTCCTCTTCAGTAGGTACAGGGTTTGGGTAACTGATGCTAGGTGATTAGTGAATGAAACAGTGCAGAATGAGTGGAACCAGCAAGATAGTAGGAGGAAGCTTATTGGTAAGGTAAGGGTGTAATTAATAGCTCTCTAGTTTGTTTGACAGTTTTGAAGTGGTTGGTCTTTTTTTTTTTAAGGAGGAAAAACATTCTAAGACTGATGAAGCATAGAAGTGCAAAAGATTTATTAAAAAAAGAATAATGAGGCAAATTGCATGTTGCACAAGAGGCCATTTCTATTTATTTAACAAATACTTTTGAGTGTCTGTAGTCAGGCACTGTGCTAGATCCTCATGATTGAGTCGTGAGCAAGACAGTCTGCACCCATGGAGCTTACTGTCTGCTGGGGTAGATGGACAAACAGGCAAACAAATCTGTGTGTGTGCGCGCGCGCACACGCGCGCGTGTGTGTATTTGGTATGTATTTAAGAATTGAGTGAAGTTATGAAAGAGATTAAGAGGAGAAAGCTTTTTGGTTGGGTGTTAGAGAAAGGCTTCAGCAGGTAACCTTGAAACTTAGTTGAAGGATCAGTAGGAGGTAACTTTAGAGAGGCCAGGGAAGAGCACTGTAAGCATAGGGGACAATATGTTCAAAGGCCATGAGGCAAGAAAGAGCTTGGTGCCCTTCAAGAAAGGAAAGAAGGCTACTGTGACTGAGGTGTAGAAGTAGGCAAACATTAGGTGATTGAGAGTTTTATAAGCCTTGGTTAGATTTTATTTCAAGTGCGGAGGAATATTTAAAAATTTTAAAAGGATCACTCCTTCAGGAGTGATTTCATTTTATGTTTTAAAAAGATTATTCTAGATGCAGGAGTAGAAGCTGGAGATGATCCTATTAAGGATCCCATCCAGACTTTAAATACTAGGTTTAAGTATCATCTATATGTTGATAACTCCCAAATTTACATCTCTAGCTTGGATCCTCACCCCTGAATCCTAACTGGTATATCCAACTGTTAGTCCACTTTATATCTCTAATAGGTACCTTTAACTTACAATATGTAAAATTTTGTTCCAGATTTAGCCCTTCTAAACCTGTTCATCATCTTTTCTCTTCCCAATAAATGGCACTTTTGGCCTTTTAATCACTCGAGCTAAAACTTTAGTACATCCTTGAATCTTTCTCTCTCTCCTACTCTGTATCTGATCCATCAGCAAATCTGTTAAGTCTACCCCAGAACATACCCAAATCCAACCACTTCTTACCATCCCTGACAATTAACACCCTGGTCTAGGCAGTCGTCGCTGTTTAGATTGGGTGGTTAAGGAAGTCCTCTGAGGAGATGACTTTCAAATCTCAGGTTAAATGTCAAGAAGGAGCTGGTTTTATGAAGATCAGGTAAGCAGCATTATTTTGCTGTAGTCTTTCATTTGGTTTCCCTTCCATTCTTGACAGCTATGGTATATTTCCAAAACAAATGTGCAAAAACAGACCCAGGTATGTATGTGAACTTAGTATATAAAAAGAGTTCCTAGTCAGTTGGGAAAGGATAGACTAATCAGCATATGATGTTGATTTGGCCAAAAAAAAGTTAATTTCCTACCTCCTCTCATATATATCAGGGCTTAGCTAATTTTTTCTGTAAAGGGCCAGATAGTAAATATTTTATGCAGGCTATATGGTCCATCTGTCATACTATCCTCTATCCTTGTTGCCATAGACAGTATGTAAATAAATGGACAGGGCTGTGCTGTAATAAAACTATTGACAAAAACTGGTATTGGGCTGGATTTGTCCCAGTAGGCTGTAGTTTGCCAGTCCCTGATATATTGAAATACGTTTCAGGTAGGTAAGAGCCCAAAATATGAAAAAGCAAAACTTGGAATCATACAGAAGAACACAAGGTGGGGAAAATCTGATCTTGGGGTAGAAAAGGATATTTTAAAAAGTAAGATAAAGGAATATACAATCCATATAATAGAAATTTGACTACATTAAAATTAAAAACTTCCATACCATAAAATATAGTTAAGATACTTGCAACACAAAGGATTAGCATCTAGAACGTGTATGGAATTTCTATAAGTAATAAATAAAAGACAAAGAGGCAGTTCACAAAAGAGGAAACCTAAATGGCCTGTAAGCAAGAAAGGATGTATGACTTCAAAGGAAACAGGAAATGAATTTAAAACATCAAATACCATTTCAAAACTAATAAGTTGGCAAAAATTAGAAATACCAAGGACAAGAATATGAAGCATGGCTATAGGAGTATAAATTGGTACAGTCACTGTCATTAAAAATGCACATAATTTGTTACCTCAAAATTTCATTTCTAGGGATTTATCCTAGAGAAATTTTTGTTTATGTGCATAGGAAGACATATACTAGAATGTTCATCGCATCAATGTTTATAAATGAAAATTAGGAAATAAAGTAAATGTGCATTAACAGGAAAATGGGTAAATGTGTATTTATAAAAATTAAGTAGCTAGAATACATAAGCTAGAGCTTCATGAATGAACTAGGACTACATCAGTACATGTGTATAGAATACTGTTTATGTAATTTTTTTAAATGTGCAGAGTAATCCCATATTTTTAATATATATTCATATGTAGTGAATGTCTAAAAACATTTATGGCAGAAAACCTCTAATTTTGGATAATATTTATCTCTGGGAAGGGGGGAAGATCAATGGGGTCAGATGGTGATTCATAGGAACCTTAAACTATATGTGCAATATTAATACTGGGAGGCGGGAGGAAATAAAGCAAAATGCTAATATTTGATAGTCATGTTGCATGCCATTTTATGTTTGAAGTATTACATAGGAGATATGATTGATAGTAGGAGAATGCTGTGAGGGTGGCAAAAGTGGAACTATGGAGGTATATTTTGGTGGTAGAATCACTTGGTCATAGAAATGATTTGGGCATGGGAGGTAAGGGAGAGATCATGTTAAGGATGACTTTCAGATTTTTGACCTGAGTAAAAGGTGATGATGTCATTGATGAGAGAAGAAGAAGACTGAGGCTGGAACAGGTTTGGGAAAAGATGATACATTGCATTTTGGACAAGTGGAATTACGGAAGATGGCAGTAGGTGGTTAGCTATATGAATTTGAGATCAAAAAAGATTTAGAATGGAAGTGTAAATTTAGGAGTTACAGCACATCTATGGTATTGAAAGCCTTAAGAATGGGTAAGATCAGCCAGGATATACGTATGTATATGCAGAGAAAAGAGAGGGACCCACCCTTTCCCTTAGAAATTTCCAGTGGGCAAAGGAGGAGAGGTCAGCAAGGGAATAAACTGAGGAGTGGCTAGAAAGCCAGGAGATGGGGCATCAGGGAAGCCATGACAAGTGAGTGTTTCAAGTGAGAGATGCTGGTTGGCAGATGCTGCTGAGAGGACTGCAAAGGAACCTTAAACTGTCTGTAAAATACTTCACCCTACCACATTTTAAAATTTTATCTTCCAGACAGCGGTGATCCTACCTGCAATGATCTTAATTATTTCTGTATTAGTCTCCACACACTTCAATATAAACTTCTTAAAAGCAAGATAGTTGTCTTTTGTGAGCCAGGAGAGTGTCTGGCATATACAGGGAACTCAAATAGTTGAGAGCTAGTTATTTCCTGCTACTAACCTTCCAACTTTTTGTTTGTTTTGAGACAGGGCCTCGCTCTGTTGCCCAGGCTGGAGTGCAGTGGTGTTACCATAACTCACTGCAACCTCCAACTCCTAGGCTCGAGGATCCTCCTGCTTCAGCCTCCTGAGTAGCTAGGACTACAGGCATGGGCCACCACACCTGGCTAATTTTTGTATTTTTTGTAGAGACTGAGTCTCAGGCTGTGTTGCTCAGGCTGGTCTCAAACTCCTAGTCTCAAGTCATCCTCCTGCCTTGGCCTCCCAAAGTGCTGGGGTGTCGACAGTTACAAGCCACCACGCTCAACCTAGCCTTTTCAATTTTTAATGTTTAAAAGAGCAAAAGTAGAGAGATGGGCACATTTTGGCATTTCTTATTTTGATAAGAAAAATTTAATTGATTTGATTTCAAATCTTGATTTTCTATGGTAAGATTAAAAAAAGTTTAATGTTGAAAAAAATACAAGAAAAGTAAAGAAGGTTAAAAATAGTCTTCTGTCAGATCCTGTAATAGAGTTCACACTTGGCTTAAGCTGCCAAGCGCCTTCCTTTTTTTTTTTTTTAATTTATTCAGGACATTATGGGGGCACAAACATTTTGGTTACATGTAATGCGTTTGCCCCACCCAAGCCAGGGCTACAAGCATGTCCCTCCCCCCATACAGTGCTTTCTGCTTCCTTTAGTTGTGGGTTTACCTCCCCCCGCACCTGCCCCCTGACTGGCACCCAATGAGTATTACTACCATGTGAGCGCCTTAGTGTTGGTCAGTTAGTACCAATTTGATGGCAAGTACATGTGGTGCCATGTTTTTCCATCCTTGTCATACCTCACTTCGAAGGATGGGCTCAGTCTCTATCCAGGATAATATAAGAGGTGCTAGATGACCATAGTTTTTTGTAGTTGAGTAGTATTTCATGATATACCACATTTTATTAATCCACTCATGTATAGACGGGCACTTGGGTGGTTTCCACATCTTTGCAGTTGTGAATTGTGCTGCTGTAAACATTCGAGTGCAGATGTCTTTATTATAGGATGTCTTTTTTTCCTTTGGATAGATGCCTAGTAGTGGGATTGCTGGATCAAATGGTATTTCTATTTTTAGCTCTTTGAGGTATCTCCAAATTACTTTCTGCAGGGGTTGTACTAATTTGCAGTCCCACCAGCAGTATAAGAGTGTTCCAATCTTTCCATATCCACACCAGTATTTGTTTCAGGACTTTTTGATAAGGGCCATTCTCACTGGAGTTAGGTGATATCCCATTATAGTTTTGATTTGCATTTCCATAATTAGAGATGTTGAGCACTTTTTTATATGTTTGCTAGCCATTAGTCTGTCTTCTTTTGAAGTTTCTGTTCATGTCTTTTGCCTATTTATTGATGGGGTTGTTTGATTTTTTTCTTGTTAATTTTCTTAAGTTCTGTATAGTTTCTTGTTATCAGCCCTTTATCAGATATGTAGAAAGCAAATATTTTCTCCCATTCTGTAGGTTGTCTATTCACTATAATAGTTTTCCTTGGCTTTGCGGAAGCTTTCTAATTTGATCAGGTCCCATTTGTTTATTTTTGTTGTTGCTGTGATTGCTTTGATGGTCTTCTTCATAAATTCTTTGCCTAGGCTGATGTCTGAAAGAGTCTTCCTGACGTTTTCTTCCAGAATTCTTAAGATTTCACACCTTAGGTTTAAGTCTGTTATCCAGGCTGGGTGCAGTGGCTCACGCCTGTAATCCTAGCACTCTGGGAGCCCGAGGTGGGAGGTTCGCTTGAGGTCAGGAGTTTGAGACCAGCCTGAGCAAGAGCGAGACCCCATCTCTTTTTTATAAATAAAAAAAGAACTATTATAAATTTAAATTTAAAAAATATAAATCTGTTATCCATCGTGAGTTGATTTTTGTGAGAGGTGAGAGGTGGGGATCTAGTCTCATGTCTTCTACATGTGGATATCCAGTTTTGACAGCACCACTTATTGAATAGAGATTCTTTTCCCCAATGTAAGTTTTTGTCTGTTGAAGATTAGATGACAATATGAGGATAGTTTTATATCTGGGATCTCCATCCTATTCCAAAGGTCTATATCTCTGTTCTTGTGCCAGTACCATGCTGTTTTGGTTACTATAGCCTTGTAGTAAAGTTTGAAGTCTGGCAGACTGATGCCTCCCAATTTGTTCTTTTTGCTTAAGATTGCTTTGGCTATATGAGGTCTTCTCTGGTTCCATATAAAGTATAGAATTATTTTTTCTAAATCTGTAAAGAATGATGGTAGTATTTTGATAGGGATTGCATCAATTCTGTAGATCACTTTAGGTAGTATGGACATTTTAACAATGTTGATTCTACCAATCTATGAGCATGGTAGGGATTTCCATCTGTTTAGATCTTCTACAACTTCTTTTCTCAGTGTTTCGCAGTTCTCCCTATATATGTCTCTCACCTCCTTTGTTAAATATATTCCTAAATATTTAATTTTCTTTGATGCTATTGTGAAAGGTGTTGTGTCTTTGATTTGATTTTTGGCTTGACTGTTATTGGCGTATATGAATGCCACTGATTTATGTGCATTAATTTTGTATCCTGAGACTACTGAATTCATTTATCAATTCCAGGAGTCTCTTGTCCTTTCTTGGATGTTATATTGTTAGCTTATCTGCAGTAGGATTTTCACTGTTTTATATGATAAAGGAGCCATTGTATGTTTGTTTTAGAGACAAGTTGTTAAACCTTGAATGTTAGAAGTGTAGAATGTTTGTGAGTTTAGAATATTTGTATTTGAGGCTATGAGAAGAGTAAGAAGTAAGATATGATACACAGCCTAAGAACTCTTTCTTCACTATGCTTCCAGTAGCCAATACAGTGGGTGATACATGGTAATAATATTGGTTTACATTTATCCTAAATTTACTGTGCTAGTTACTCTTCTAAGCCCTTTAGAAGTATTTATTTTTTCTTTAGCAAACCTCTAAAGTAATTTTGATTATTGATCTAATTTTATAAATTAAGACCCAGAGAAGTAAAGTAACTTGTCCAAGATCAGATGGCTTATAAGTGGCAGAGCTAGAATTTGAACCCCGGTTTTGTGACCATGTTGTCTCTCCATGTCCACTCAACATTTTTGACTGGATGCTGTGCAAAGGTCACTTGCTAAGAGAAACCTTCCCTGACAACTGCCCTGCCCTGTCCCCCTCCAAGGTAGTTAGTCTGTTTTGTTCTAGAACTTTGAATCAGTTAGAATAAAGCTTGTCTGGCCGCTGATGGTTCACACCTGTAATACCAGCACTTTGGGAGACCAAGATGGGAGGATCACTTGAGGCCAGGAGTTTGAGACCAACCTGGGCAACACAGCAAGATTTCATATCTTCAAAAAATTAGCCAGGCATGGTGGCACAGGCCTGTAGTCCTAGCTACTCAGGAGGCTGAGATGAGAGGTTTGCTTCACTTGAACCCAGGAGTTGGAGGCTACAGTGAACTATGATAATGCCACTGTACTCTAGACTGGGTGACAGTGCCAGACCTTATCTCCAAAAAAAGGAAAAAAAAAGCTTGTCTGATTTTTACGAAATATAGAATGGATCTCTTTGGCTGCAAAATTTGGTCGTGATGCTCTTTTATCTTCTAGTGAAAGGCAAAGAACAAGAGAAGACCTCAGATGTCAAGCCCATTAAAGGTGAGTTCAGTGGCATTCTACTGTATTAAAAAGTTATATGAGGTGGGGCGAGGTGGCTCATGCCTGAAATCCTAGCACTCTGGAAGGCGGGAGGATAGCTTGAAGTCAGGAGTTAGAGACCAGCCTGAGCAAGAGCGAGCCCCTGACTCTGCTAAAAATAGAAAAAATTAACCGGGTGTGGTGGTGCGCACCTGTAGTTTCAGCTACTCGGGAGGCTGAGGCAGGAGGATTGCTTGAGCCCAGGAGTTTGAGGTTGTTGTGAGCTAGGCTGACGCCACAGCACTTGCCTGGGCAACAGAGTGAGACTCTGTCTCAAAAAAAATAAATAAAAATATAAAATAAAAGTGATGTGCTTTGCATTTACAAGCTCTTTAACCCTGTTATCGTCTCTCTTTTGGTATTAATCATTTCTGCCTTATTTTATAATGATTTTTTATTGTGACTTCTCTTTTTAACCTGTATGTCCTTTAATACATGGCACATAATAGGCTTTCACTGAGCCTAGCGTGAGTTGGCTGTCCCAGTGATTACAGTGAACCAGTGCCCTTATTAATCACACATTGGATTGTTCCCTAAAAGCAATTATTTGACTCTGTTTAATAAGGCAGACAATGAAGAATACTCAGCTGAGCAGCCTGTCAGCTGCGGGGAAGCACTGCCACTTACAAGGCTTGGTTTTCTGTCCTTTATCCAGAAGTATGAGTGATTACAATTTTTGTTTCTTTATTACTTTGAATGAATAACCTTAATTTACAATTTATTTAGAGTGCTTTGTTAGGATCAATACATTGTCCTTATTGACATGGTTAGAACATGCTTTCCTTAGATGGTAATCTCTGCTGAATTTTTGACTGATTTCATTATGTCCAATGTACAGAGATTGGAATGGGAAAATCATAATGGAAATTGTTTCAATAATCATTTCATAAGTATTTACATAAAATCTGTAGATTACTGCTTATTTAGATTTTTTTTATAAAATTGAAGATGTAAATTTATTAACATAGAAAAATGTTCATGATATGCTTCAAAAAGGACAGTTATATAAAAATTTGTGTATGACAAAAACATGCAACAATCAAGAATGATATCCATCAAAAGTTTAAATATATTTTTAAGAAATAGTCTTAATACTTTTGATTTTTTTTGCTTCTACCCTTTGATATTTTTTGCTTTAATTTTTTCCCCCTTTCTTTTTATTCTGAGCATATAACCAGTACATACAGTGATTTCTATTTTTGGGGAAGTGGAAGATGTACCATCTCCCACTCTTACACTGACCTAAAATATGTCTGTTTCTTCAGCTGAGGAGTTTTACTTCTGTCCTCTGGAAAAAACAGAGTAAACTGTCTAATCTTTTTCCTATAAACCTTCAATCACAAATATTTAAAAATAATTTGATGTTTACCAAAATTAGAAGATTATGTCCAACTTCTAAGGTATGGTCCCATTTGCACTTTCACAAAAAAAATCACATCCAAGACCAAATGTGCTTTTTTTATGGCAGCATAAACAGATATATTTTCAGGAAGGAAGTTCAAGGCTTTTGGGGGAGGGGTTTCAATTTCCCCCAATTAAACATTTCCTTTTAATGCTAAGTCTAAACCATCCAGAGATTTGTATAAGATGGCATGTAAAAATTACCATCAAGATTTATATAACCCTCTTGAGTGCAGACATTAGATTTTACTCATCCTCATATCTTCAGTGCCTGATAAACTGAAGTTTTAATAAATATTTTTTCCTGAGCAAAATACAGAAGTGAAACATATTTTTAAAAACTCATAAAAATATAAAACTGTTAAACCTAGAAAATATGCTCAATTCTATAAGTACTTTATATATTTAATGTTCCTCTAACAACAATATTTCACAATTAGAGGAATGCAGCTTTCAAAGTAGAAAAACCACTTCATGTGATGATAATGCCTAGTAACTCTACTGCCAAAAATTCCATTTTGTCCTGTCTTGGGGCAAGGAGATAGAAGAAATCCTAAAAGATCACCTTGTCTAACACCAAAGCTCTTCATTTATTACTCTGTAACTAGGCACAGCTATCAATGTCATTGACCACGAAAAGAATTCTATTCCTAGTCTACCATTTCTACCTCAACAGTTACATCTATAATTTTGTCACAGTTTTTGTCCTTATTATAAACATGGTGTATACCAAGTTTTTCTTATACTTTGTTTTGCCTGAAATTTTCTGTTCTCTCTTGGATTGGATAGTCTGGTACTGATTAGTTTCAAAGGAGATGGGTTACCTATTCTGTGTTGAACCATATCACCACCCAAATGGCCTCCAATTGTTTGATGGATAGCAAGTCAATATAGACTAGTCATGCTGAAGAAGCTAGCAATGGTGGCCTCTCAGAGAAACTGGTTCTGTAAGTTAACTTTATATTGTTCATTTAGATTAGTAATACTTGAATCCCAAATTCAAATTTTTTGAATATATTTAAAAAGCACAAAATTTGGGTTCTGGCTGGTATTTGAACAGTAAGTTTTTATATAGTCTGGTAATGATCAGTTTCAAAGGAGATGGGTTACCTGGGCCTGTTTGCTAGTATGTTTTACTCATCCAAGAGGTTTAAGGGATTGGCAAGAAGAGAGGAGTTTGGACCTCCCAGTAGATCTGGTCTTATTTAAATTTTTATTTCAAATGTATGTATGTTATATTGCTAGCATTGATTCTGTATGCTCAATTTGATAGAGGGAGACTATAATTTATGAGATTTGTAAAATTAGGGGAAAAGTAGGTAACTTACAGCCGCTGTCTTCTTACTTCTGATAACTTAAAGCCAGTTGGATTGCACATTAGTTGAAACTGTGTTGGCCGGCATTAAGGGCTTAAAGCCCTTGGCAAGCAGAAGCCTTTGAAGACTAGATCTGATTGTGGAAGAAAGAAGGAAATCTGATGTTCTAGGTAGTCAGAACAGCAGTCTTCCACTTTAAACTTTGCCACTAGCAGTATGACCTTGAGAAGTCATTTAACTTTCTTCAGATTCTTCTTTTATAGAATGATGGGATAGGCCTAGCTAATTTGTAAATCACTACCAGGCCAAAAAATTCCATGCTTGTACTCTTTATGAGGGTACACAATCTCTGCTTAGCATTTGTTGACTTAACCTCAGGATAGTACAGCAGCAGTATAGAAGTAGGCCCTCAAGAAGTTTGCAGTCTGGTTAGAAAGACAAACTTAAACACAAAACAGTAGCAAATAAATCAAAATAATAATAGCTGTCATTTATGGAGTACCTCTTCTGTTCTAGGCATTAGACAAAACTGTGACTATAACAGTGAACAAAAAATACTTGAATCCTGCCCTAATTGAACGTACACATTGGTAGTGGAGAGGATCATTAATCAAGTAATTCCATAGATGGCTTGGGCTAGACTGCTAGTGATGGAAATAAAGAGATCTGGGTGGGTTTGAAAAAGAAAAATTAGGAGGCGAAATGGATAGAACTTCATTATTGATTAAATATGAGGTATGAAGGAGAGAGATATTTAAGGTTTATACCTACTTTCTGGCTCGCTCAACAGAATCAAACTGGGAAATATGTTCAATTTTGGCATGTTGGGTGTGAGGTGCTTTTGAGTCTTTTACTTCCATATTTTGTCTTGTACACATAGTAATTCTAGGGTCTGAGTTTTCAACCAAAGGTAAGAAAGTGATTTAGAGTCTAGTAGACCTAGGTTAAAACCCTTCTTTATTGAAATGGGTCTTTACTAACTCATTGACCTAGGGCAAAGCAGTTAACTTTTTTTCACTTGTGTCCTCATCTCTAAAATGAGGAAAATATGGTCTTTCAGGATTGTTGTGAGAACTAAATAATGTCCAAAAAAAAAAAAAGTGCACAGAGAAACTAGTATAGTGCATAGTATATATTAATAGTAGGTACTCCATTGGTAGTTACTGTTAACTAGTTTTAACATAGTAGGCTCTCAATACGTTGAATTAGTCAAATTAAGTGAAGTATTGCAGGGAATTCAGAGGAATTTGAAATCAACCAATGATTTCTGAAGTTTAGGAAAGATTTCATGAAATTGGACTTGCCCTGTATAAAAGGTAAAGAATAAGAAGGATTTGAATGAAAGATTCTTTTTCTTTTTTCCCTACCAAAACAGCTTCTTATTTCTTTGAGTATATGTTGGGCAGAGGGACCATCAGATAAGAAAAGAGAAAGTTTTTCAGAAAGATTGAGAAGAGGTTATAGAGGGCTATGAAGACCAGAAAAGAGAGTTGAGACAGAATACAGGGAGCACTATAGGCTTTTGAGCAGAATATTGGTGCTGTAAGTGTGGTGTTTATGAAAGGTTAATCTGGAAGTGTTTTGTAGATTGGAGACCCTAGAAGTTCTTTTGTTGTAACACAGAAAGACCTGTACTAAGGGTGTGGTGTTGAAAATACACAGGTAAGTAAACGTTTAAACATCTTGAAGGAAAAGTCAACAGATCTTGGCGAGTAAACAGATACAGTGAAAAAGCAGGGACCAAGATTTTGAGCTTTGGAGACTGGGGGATTGAACAGAGACAGGGAAATTGAGAAGGAGAATTAGTTTAGAAGATGATGTTATAAGTTTGACGTTTAGGCAAATTGGACTTGAGAAGGTAAAGCCAAAGTGGGAATAATTAATAATTAGAGATACAAGACCGAAGCCCAGGTCACAGGGCAGGTCTGAGATACAGGTCAGGCATTTTTCATCTGTTCTGCAGAGGTGTGCCCTAGGAGCTGTTGCCAAGAGGGTCCACACTGAGGGTATGAGTAAGACGTTTCTCTTGAATTAGCCAGGGTTACTCAGGTTTTATCTATTTTGCAGATATATCAGAGTCTGTATTTTGTTAAGTTTATTTGTGGGAGGAAGAAAAGGAGGTTACAGCTGGAAAACAAAGGTTTGAAAAGTATTGCTCTAGTAATAATTGGAGGTTTGAGAATAAATGTGCTTTCTAGCAGATAGAATAAAAGAAGAAAGACAGCCTCAGGAAGAAGAGGAGTCAAGGAAGACCACGTATGATGCAGTGGGCATTTATAATAAATGTGTACTAAAAGAATGAGAGGGGAGCCAGGTACGGTGGTTTGTACCTTTAATTTTAGGGACTCGGGAGGCTAAGGTGGGGAGGATCACTTGAGGCCAAGAGTTTGAGACCAACCTCGTCAACATGGCAAGACTCTATCTCTTAAAAAAAAAAAAATTAAAAAAAAAAAAGATCATTCTCAACATGGCTGCTTTTTAAAAAAATAAAAATGAAAGAATGAAAAGGATGAGCAGATAAAAGAAATTAGGAGAGTGTGGTACTGTGGAGACCAACGGAAAATAGAATATCGGGAATAAGTGGTAAAAATAAATTGCTAATTCTAACGAGAAGTTAAGGGGGGAACCCTTGTACAAAGGAATTAATTGTATTTTATGTAATCATATAAAATATAATTAAGAACAATTAAGGCAATTTTGAGTTATAAATAATATTAGGTGTTTCTTTCCAGTTTTCTACCACTTAAGTTACTTTTCCTCTTAAGTATTTTTTATTAAGTATTTTTATGCTGACTTAAGAGAGGTGTTACAAAATTTAATTTTTAAATTTCTCTGAAAGCCCTCTTGTGAGAGTTTTATACTATCAAATTATGTTTAATTCTTAACAACTTTTTGAAAAATTACAGCTTCGATACCTGTACATTCCCCACAAAAGAACACTAAAAATCATGCCTTACTGGAGGCTGCAGGACCAAGTCATGTTGCAATCAATGCCATTTCTGCCAATATGGACTCCTTTTCAAGTAGCAGGACGGCAACACTTAAGAAGCAGCCAAGCCACATGGAGGCTGCTCATTTTGGTGACCTGGGTAAGTAACTATCACATTTTGTTAACTTTTAATAAGAGAAAGGATTTGAGTACAATACAATATGGAAACTTCTGTCATAGGATACTGAGCTATGTAAGTGGAAGGGGCTTTGAAAAATGTATTTAAACTGAAATAACAGCCACAAGTATAATGAATGCTGCTATATTGTATCACTATAAATATGTAAAGCATGCCAAGTAGCAAAATGAGCAATTTCCAGCAGAAAAAATACATTTGATCACTAAACATAAATATATGAAAATGATATCTCACTTCACTATTACTGAGGGAAGTGCAAATTAAAATAATGAGTTAATGGTCCCCTAACATATTAGCATATATTTAAAGTTTGATGATTTGAATGTGAATGAAAATGCAGGGAAATGGCCACTCCCACTTAGTGATAATACAAATTGGTGAAGACTTTTTGGAAAGCAGTTTGTAAGTATTTATCAAAATATGAAATATGCATGCCATTTAGGCAAAACTTCTCTTTCTAAGACCTATCCCTCAGAAAGATTCACCTGTATGCACAAAATTGTACATATAAGTATGTATAAGGCTATTCATTATAGTATTTGTGATAGCAAAAAATTAGGAACATATCAATATCTGTTAATAGAGAAATAGTCAAATTGTGTACTCATACTCTAGAATACAGCATAACCATTTAAAAATCTAAAGACATGGCAAAATGTCTAAGACATTTGTTAAAGTGAATGTTAAAGTGAAAAAAGCAAGTCACATAGCAGTATATATGGTAAGATCCATTATGTTAAAATAACTTCCCTCTTTTGAGTATTTGTTACCCAGATTTCTGCACTTATAAAAATTGCATATCATGTTGTCAAAAATTGAGAAAAAAATCCATGGATGAATTGACTTCTAATAAAATTAATTCCTCTTTTGCTATCTTTCTCCGCTTAGTATTTGTATATATTCAAAGCCAGGGTGTTATTGTCTTTGTGGGTCATACTTAGCAATGTACCGCAAACAAAATGCATATAGGGAAAAAGTGCAAATAGGTCCCAAAATAAAATTGTAGGTTTTACTGGATCACTCAGACGTTACTGGTGGGAATGTAAAATGGTATAGCCACTCTGGAAAACAGTTTGGCAGTTTCTTATAAAGCTAAACATAGAATTACCATGTGACCCAGCAGTTGAACTCTTAGACATTTATCCCAGAGAAATGAAGACTTTATGTTCACATAGAAACCTGTACACAAATGTTCATGGCAGCTTAATAGTGAAACATTGGATGTCCTTCGACAGGTAAATGAATTGGTACATCCATGCCATGGAATATTACTCAGCCATAAAAAGGAACAAACTATTGATACATTCAACCATTTGGATGAATCTCAAGGGAATTATGCTGAGAGACAAAAGCCAATCCCAAAAGGTTACATACAGTATGATTCCATTTGTATAGCATTCTTGAAATGACAAAATTAGAAAAAGGAACAGATAAGTGTTTGCCAGACATTAGGGACAGGAAGATGAGAGGGGTAGGTGGGTGTGGTTACAGAGGGACAACATGAGGGATCCTGTGGTGTTGAAATGGTTCTGTATCTTGGCAGCAGATACATGAATTCTACACATGATATAATTGCATAGAGCTAAAAACAGACACACAAATAAGTACAGGTGAAACTGGGGAAATCTGAGTAAGACTGGTGAATTGTTTCATTGTCAATATCTTGGAGTGATACTACACTATATAGTTTTGTAAGATGTTACCGTGGGGGGAACCAAAGGGTCCATGAGATCTCTCTGTGTTATTTCTTACAACTGCATGTGAATCTACCATTACGTCAAAGAGTTTAATTAGAAGAAATTGTGATTTTTGCAAAAGGTCAGGATTTCATCAAGTTCATGAAGTGATGTTGATGATGGCCTAGTTGACATTGACAATAAGATGGTCAGCAAGAATGATGACACATGAAGTGCTTCAAAAGAAAATGATCTAAATATCAAAGGATTAAGAAAAACCCTTTTGAAAAATTGATGAAAGCCTCAGTTGGTTTTATAAAAATGACCCTCTCTAAGATCCTACTGTTAATGCCGAAAGGTTTTTTTAATTTTTTTTGTTTATATAATTTTTTGTTTATGTAATACTTAGCTTGTGGTTATAATTGTAACCTAAATTTAGTTAAATATAAAGTATAAATTTTTTAATTAAGCTTAATTTCATTTTTTAAGATAAATTCCCAATGCTGCTCTTTTTTATTAATAATGCTGAGAGGTCATAACATCTTTGTAGTTTAATCCAAACATCGACGATTTTTCCTCAGCATAAGTGCCTGCAAGTGGAGTTACTGGATTGAAAATCATGCAGTTTGTTAAGGCTTTGCTGTTTGTTCCTGAGTGCTCCTCCAAAAAGGTTTTGCCAGTTTGCACTCTTATCACAAGTGGATGAAGTGTTGTTGCCTGTTTCCCTTTTCGCTTGTTAGTGCTTGTTGTTATTTTTTGAAAAACTGTCTTCCAATTTGACAGGCAAAAATATCTTGTATTCATTTGCTTTTCTGGGATTTTTAATGAGGTTGATTATTTTTCATATTTTTATTGGCTCTTTTTCTTTCTTTGAGACTAGTATCATAAAATTTTTTTTTCTTAAGAATTTACATGGCATGAATTTGTATTGAAAGAGGTACATCTACCTGTTGGGTACGGTGAACACTATTTGGGTGATGGGTACACTAAAAGCCCCGACTTAAGCATTCTAAAAGGTAGCCATGTAACAAAAACATTTGTACCTCCTTAATATTTTGAAATAAAAAAAGATATAAGTATTAATTGAGTTATCAAAGAACTTTTTAATAATTCAGATAAGTTTTGAACAGTTATTTCTTTACTTTGTTTAGAAACCAAAACCATAGTATTTCTAGTTTTATATTCATTTTAATTAATAGGAAGTAAACTTTATTCAAGACTTCTGGTACTGGTGTTTCTAAAGGTGATTAGCTAGTCTGTCAATTGAAATTATTTGTTACTGAATGAATTCTTTTGCTCTGTCTTTTAGGCAGATCTTGTCTGGACTACCAGACTCAAGAGACCAAATCAAGTCTTTCAAAGACCCTTGAACAAGTCTTGCATGATACTGTTGTCCTCCCTTATTTCATTCAATTCATGGAACTTCGGAGAATGGAGCATTTGGTTAAATTTTGGTTAGAGGCCGAAAGTTTTCACTCTACAACTTGGTCACGAATAAGAGCACACAGTCTGAACACAGTGAAGCAGAGCTCACTGGCTGAGCCTGTCTCTCCATCTAAAAAGCACGAAACTACAGCCTCTTTTGTAACCGAGTCTCTTGATAAGAGATTGGAGGATTCTAGCTCAGCCCAATTGCTTATGACTCAATCAGAAGGAATTGACCGGAATAATAGAACTAACAACACTCAGAATCACTTGCTGCTTTCCCAGGAATGTGACAGTGCCCATTCTCTCCATCTTGAAATGGCCAGAGCAGGAACTCATCAAGTTTCCATGGAAACCCAAGAATCCTCCTCCAGATTTATAGTAGCCAGTAGAAATAACCCCGCTTCTCCACTAAAGGAATTATCAGGAAAACTAATGAAAAGTAAGTATGTGATTTTCTTGTGTGTTTCTCTCTCTCTTTTTTTTTTTAATTCACAAAGCAGAATTTAAGATGAGGAATAAAAGGATTGGAATAGTTTCTTTTCTCTACCTGCCTGTGAATTTGGGTAGATTTGGAGAGTGGAGTGGAGTCAGATCAGTGCATGAAAAAGGAGCAGGAAAAATACCTAGTGGGATGGGATCTTCTAAGAAATGTGTATGCAGAATTAACAAATGAAGAAGGATCAATTGTCTCACCTTTGCCTTCCACAGATTTTGAAATCAAACCATTATCTAGATAGCCTTATTTCCTCCCTGTCTCAGTCTTAATTTTATTGCTATTTTACTGCACTTTGCAGATAAATTTTTCTGTTGTTTTTTAAATTGCTAGTAGGTGACACTTACTGAGTTCTGTTCTAAGTGCATGTTTGGGTTTGATTTAATAGTTACAACACCTCTGTGACATAGAGGTGCTATTATCTATCCCATTTTACCATGAGAAAGCCATGGCTTAGAAAGGTTAAATAAGTAACTTGTCTGAGGTTGTACAGTAAGTGTGAAGCTAGAATTAAAACCCAAGCATTTTGACAACAGCATGTCTTTTCTATTACTTTAGCAATTTACATATTCTTATTTCTTAATTATCACCTTCTGGAATTTTAAATAGCATCCATGTTTTGCTTCTTCTCTTTCATCTTGTCTGTACTTTGAATCTCAAAGGGCCAGGTGATTTCTTTAGACCTTTAATTCATTGATTCTCTCTAAAAATGGGTCTCATCTGCTACTGGATCAATTTTTAGCATGTTATTTTAATCTTAACATTGTAAGCCAGGCATGGTGGCACGAGCCTGTAGTCCCAGCTACTTGGGAGGCTGAGGTGGGAGGATCACTTGAGCCCAGGAGTTCAAGACCATCCTGGGCAACGTAGAGAGACCCCGGCTCAAAAACACAGTTATTGAATCTTTCATTTCTAAAAATTGTTTTTTTCTCCAAATTTGCTTGATCATTTTTCATAGTTTCTTGTTCCTTTCACCCTTCATCCCATCTTTTATTTCTTTAAATTTATTGAATGTATATACATTGTTTGATAATTCTGCTGTCTATAGTTTTTGTGGATCTGATTCAGCATTTCTTTGTTTCTTCAGATTCACACTCTTGGTGGCTTGTGATTTTAAGTGATTTTTGGCTGTCAACATGTTTCTTGGACTTTTATCTGTGGGATTCAGTAGGTACTCTGTTTAAGTTATTTCAGGAATATTTGCATTTGCTTTTGCCATATCCTTGGGCCTGCTTCACTACCCACCTGGCACCATTTAAAATGAAATATTTGCCTTGGGTACTGATACTAAACCTGTATGAGTACAGGATTGTACTCACTGTAGAAATATGATTGTGTTTAATTATGTGGTATTGTCCCAGATGCTGCCGGGGTATTAATATGCTATGTGTTAAACTTAGGGTGTTATCTCTGTAAAAACCTCCAAGATTCTGAATTCCAAAATACTGCTGACCCCAAATGTTTCATATAAGGGAACTGCCTGTACTTGTTTCTGCCTCCCATTGTTTTCCTTACTTTACTACAAGCTCTGATATACTTTTTTTTTTTTAATTAAAATTTTTTTTTTTTTTTTTTTGAGACAGGGTCTTACTGTGTTGCCCAGGCTGGAGTGCAGTGGCATAATCACGGCTTACTACAGCCTTAAACTCCTGGGCTCAGGCATTCCTCTTGCCTCAGCCTCCTGAGTTGCTAGGACTACAGGCATGCGCCACCACGACCAGCTAATTTTTAAATTTTTTGTAGAGGTGGGTTCTCACTCTGTGACCTAGGCTGATCTCCAACTCCTAGCCTCAAGCAATCCTCCAGCCTCGGCCTCCCATAGTGCTGGGATTACAGGCATGAGCCATTGTGCCTGGCCAACAAGCTCCAATATACTGTGAAAAAGCATTTTTAGGGAATTCAGTATTAGGAAGAGTTTCTTTGAACATTTAGTGTGGGCTATTTCCGGAAATGGAAGTCCAAAGTCTGTTTCTTTAATTGTGATACACTTTATTGTCTTTGGAAACTGTCTTTGCTTTGGTGATAATTTATTTTAATAAAAAATAGAAATAGCAGTGGAGTGATTAAAAGAGTACTGGTTATTTTCCTCTTTCATTAATATATTTAAAATGTATAAATAGTTAAGTTTGACCTTTATAAAATGTATGCTTGTGTGAGTTTTAACACATACACAGATTCCTGTAATTGTTACCACATTGAGGATAAAGAACAGTTATTACTATCACCTTTGTAGTCAAACCCTCCTCTATCCCATCACTTGGCAACCACTGATCTAGTCTCCATCTCCACAGTTTTGTCTTTTTTAGAGTGACATGTAAGTGAATTTATACAATATGTAACCTTTGAGACTATCTTCTTTCACTCTGCACTATAGCTTTGAAGTTCGTCCATGCTGTTGATTTTATCTATTGATAAAAAATCTATCCATTGTTATCTATTGTTCATTCCTTTTTCTTGCTAAGTAGTATTCCCTTGTGTGTGTGTACTAGCCATTCACCTATTGGAGGATATTTGGATTGTTCTGAGTTGTTCATGATGATAAATAAAGCTGCTGTAAACATTTCTGTGCAGGTTTTTGTGTGGACATAAGTTTTTATTTCTCTAGGGTAAATACCTAGTAGCGTCTTTGCTGGATTATATGGTAAATGTGTACATAATTATATAAAACATTGCTAGTCTTTTGTAGAGTACACCATTTTGCATTCCTGCCAGCAATCTATCAGAGTTCTAGTGGCTTCATTTTCTCACTAGCACTTGGTATACTCAGTTTTTCTTTCTTTGGGGTTTGTTTTTTAGCCATTCTAATAGATGTGTAGTGGTATTTCATTGTGGTTTTAGAATGTACTGCCTTTACATTTTCCCTAAATGGCTTAATGATGTTGAGTGTTTTTTCATGTGTGTATTATCTGTATATTTACTTTGATGAATTGTTCACATTTATCTCCCATAATTTATTGGGTGGTCTGTTTTCTTATTGTTGAATTTTGACATTCATATATTCTAAATGTAACCTTTTTTGGCTATGTAATTTGTAAATGTTTGCTCCCAGTTTATACTTGACTTTTTATCAGTGTCTTTTTTTTTAATTAAGTCCAATTTTTTTTATTAAATCCAACCTTTTCTTTTATGAATTGTGTTTTCAGAGTCATATATAAGAGCTCTTTGCCTCATGAAAGGTTATGAAGGTTTTCTTATATGTTTTCTTCTAAAGTATTATGGTTTTATACTTTACATTTATTAATAGATATATGATCTTTTTTGAGTTACAAAGTTTGAGAGTTAGGTCAAGTTTTTGGTTTTGTTTTTTGTTGTTTACTTTTACATATGGATATCCAGTTGTTCTAATACCATTTATTGAAAAGACTACCTTCACTGAATTGCTTTTGCACCTTAGCCATATTTGCCTATTTCTGGACTCTTTGTTCTCTTCTGTTGATGTGTGTATTCCTTCATTAATACCATTCTTTTGATTACTATAGCCTTATATTCTAGTAAGTGTTAAAACTGGATAGTATGAGTCTTCCAAGTTTTTTTTTTTTTTCGATTTTGTTTGGGGTGTTCTAGTTTTAGTCCTCCCCCCAATAAGTTTTAGAATAATTTTGTCCACATCTACAAAAAACCCTGCCTGAATTTTTATTGGAGTTGCATTCAATCTGTAAGTTAGTTTGGAAAACATTTATATCCTAATTATTAATATATTGAGTCTTAGAATCCATGTATGATGTATATCTCTCCGTTTCATAGGTCTTTAATTTCTTTCATCAGCATTGTATGGTTTTCAGCATACAGATCCTTCATATGTTTTGTTAGATTTATATCTGAGTATTTCTCCTTTTTTCTTTTTGGTGCTGTTGTGAATGGTATTGTCTTTAAAATTTTGTTTCTAGTTTTTCCATGGCTTGTGTATAAAATATGGTTGATATATATATATATATATTTTTTTTTTTTTTTAATGATTCATTGTTTTGCTCTGTCACCCTAGGCTAAAGTGCAGTGGTGTCATTGCAGCTCACTGCAACTTCAAACTCAGGGGCTCAAGTGATCCTCCTGCCTCAGCTTACCAAGTAGCTGGGATTAAGGCGTGAGCTACCATACCCACATGTGATTTTTATATGTTGACCTTGTATTCTGTGACCTTACTAAACTTATTTATTTTTAAGAGCTTTTTTGTAGATTGCTTGAGATTTTCTATGTGGATAATAATGTTATCTGTGAATAGGAAAGGGGACAGTTCTATTTCTTTCTTTCTAGTCTTTGTTTTTTCTTTTTCTTGCCTTATTCCACCACTAGGACTTCCAGTACCATGTTGATTAGGAGTGGTGAGAATGGATATTCTTGTTTCTGATCTTAGAGGGAAAGTATTCAATCTTTTACCATTAAGTATGAGGTTAGCTATAGTTTTTTTTGTATTAATGAATGCATCTTACAAAGTTGATTTCCTTCTCTTGCTAGTGTGCTAAAAATTGTTGTTTTGAATCATGAATGGATGTTGAATTTTCTGAGATTGTTTTCTGTAGTCATTTGATATGACCGTGTGGCTTTCCTTCTTTTGTCTGTTAATATAATGGATTGCATTGATTGATTTTTGAATATTGAATCAGTGTTACATACTTAGGATAAGCTCCACTTGGTTGTGGTGTATTATTCTTTTTAAATGTTGCTGGACTTAATTTCCTAATGTTTTGTTGAGCATTTTTCCATTTCTTGTACTGCCTTTGTCTGATTTTGGTATCAATGTAATGCTGGCCTCATAAAATTGAGTTGGAAAGTTTTTCTTCTTCCATTTTCTGGAAGAGATTGTGTGGAATTGGTGTCATTTCTTTAAATGTTTGGTAGAATGTGCAAGTGATGCCATCTGGACCTGGAGTTTTCTTTTTCAGAATATTTTATACTGTGAATTCAGTTTCTTTAATAGATACAGGACTATTTAAGTTATCTATTTCTTTTTGAGTGATTTTTTAGTGTAGTTTGTGGCTTTCAAGGAAATAATAATACATCCCCAAATTTATGGGCATGTAATTATTTATAGCAGTCCCTTATTATCTTTTATTCTTGTTTGTAGTGGTATCCCTCTTTTATTCCTGGTGTTGGTAATTATGTATTTTTGTTAAAATTAGTAGGAGTTTATCAAAAGAACCAGCTTTTGGTTTGATTTTTCTCTGTTTTCTATTTTTAATTTCATTGATTTTCTGCTCTTCTTTCTTTTCTCCTCCTTGCTTTGGGTTTATTTTACTTTTTTTTTTTTTTCTTGTCTCTTCAGGTAGAAACTTAGATAACTGATTTCAGACCGTTCTTTGCTAAGATAAGCATTTAATGCTGTAAATTTCCTCCTAACCACTGCTTTAGCAACATTTCCACAACTTCTGATATTTCCAATTGAGCAAAAATGAGATGTTCTAATTTCCCTTGAGTCTTATTCTTTTGCTCATGGTTTATTTGGAAATACTTAGTTTTATCTTTGAATATTGAAATTCAAGATAGTTTCTAAGTGGAGATTTTTTTTTCTTGTTATCTTTCTACTATTGATTTCTCGGTTATGTTATGGTCAGAGAACATATTTTGAATTATTTCAATTGTTTTAAATTTGTTAATTTTTTAAAATTACCTAGGATATGATCTATCTTGGTCAGTACCTCATGTTCAGTCTGCAGTTGTTGGACAGTTTTGTATAAATGTCAATTAGATTCAATTGGTTGATGGTGTTCACTTTTTCTACATCCTTGCTGATATTTTATATGCAATCATATTACTCCATTACTGAGGGAAGAGTGTTGAAGTTTTCAACTATAATTGTGAGTTTTTCCAATTCTACTTTGAGCTCTATCCATTTTTGCTTCATGTATTTTGAGGCTTTATTGTTAGGTTTAGAATCATATCTTCTTGGTGAATTGCCTCTTTTATCATTATGTAGAAGTCTTTTTTTTTTTTTTTTTTGAGACAGAGTCTTACTCTGTTGCCCGGGCTAGAGTGCCGTGGCATCAGCCTTGCTCACAGCAACCTCAGACTCCTGGGCTCAGGCAATCCTCCTGCCTCAGCCTCCCAAGTAGCTGGGACTACAGGCATGCGCCACCATGCCCGGCTAATTTTTCTATATATATTTTTAGCTGTCTGTATAATTTCTTTCTATGTTTAGTAGAGATGGGGTCTCGCTGTTGCTCAGGCTGGTCTCGAACTCCTGAGCTCAAACAATCCGCCCGCCTCGGCCTCCCAGAGTGCTAGGATTACAGGCATGAGCCACCGCGCCCGGCCTAGTCCTTCTTTATGGTAAGTTTCCTTGTTCTGAAGTCAGGAATATCTATTATCTGATTAATATAGATACTCACTAGGTTTTATTTGACTAGTGATTACATAGCATATCTTTTTTATTTCCTTTACTTTTGACCTACCTTTATAATTTTATTTAAAGGGAGTTTCTTAGCTTGGCTCAGTAGTTTGTGCCTGTAGTCCCAGCTACTTGGGAGGCTGAGGCGGGAGGATGTCTTGAGCCCAGGAGTTCCAGGCTGCAGTGAGCTATGATTGTGCGACTTTACTCCAGCCTGGGCAACAGAGTGAGATCCTGTCTCTTAAAAAATAAATTAATTAAATAAATATACATATATATCTAGAGAGACACACACATATATAAAAAGGGGGGGTTCTTGTAGGCAGCATATAGTTGGGTCATGTTATTTTTGTTCATTCTGACAATCTCTCTTTTGTTGGTAGATATAATTATTTCAATATAAATTTTAATGTAATTTTTTACATTAAAAATAATTATTGCTATGTGATTATATTATGTTTAAATGTAATTATTAATATGTTTGCATTTGGGTCTACCACTTTATTATTTTTTTTGTTTGTTCTCTCTGTTTCCCACTCCTTGACTTCCCCATTTCTGCTTTCTTTTGGATTGTTTGAATTTTTTTTAGAATTTATCTGTTGGGTTCTTGATTGTATCTCTTTATATAGGAATTTTAGTGCCTTCTCTCAGGATTACAATATACATACTTTTCACAGTGTACTTAACATTAACATTTTATCACTTTGAGTAGAATGTAGAAAATGTACTACCATATAGATTCCTTTACTTTCCACTTATGTATTGTAGTTGTCATCTACTTACATTGAAAACCCCATTAGATAATATTACAATTTTTGCTTTCAACTGTCATATATAATTTAAAGAACTTGAGAAAAATTATCTATTATATTTACCCAAATGTTTGCTGTATATATTGCTGTTCCTTCATTCCTAAAGTTTTGTTATCATTTCTGGGATCATTTCACTTGTGTCTCAAGAATTTTCTTAGATTCATCCATGCCACTACCAGAAGAAAATAAATATATCATAATAACAAAAAAAAATAAGAAAAAAAAATTTTCTTAGAGAAGGTCTGCTGTCAAAGAATTCTCTCATTTAACCTTCATTGGAGAGTCTCTTTATTTTGCTTTTATTCTTGAAGGAATTTTCACTTGGTAGAGAACACTGGTTTGATGGTTTTTTTTCTTTTACCACTTTTGAAATGTTTCACTGCTTCTGGCCTGCGTGGTTTCTGGTGATTAATGTGCAGTCTCGGAATCATTATTATCTCATATTTAACACATTGTTTTTCTTTAGCTGCTTTCAAGTTATATTTTCTGTCTTTAGTTTTTAGCAGTTTGGTTATGGTGTCTGGACCTGGATTTCTTCCTGTTTGAAGTTCACTGAACTTCTTGATTCTGTAAGTTTGGTTTTTTGTTAGATTTGGGGATTTTTCAGCCATTGATTCTTCAAGTTGTTTTTGGCGCTGTACGTTTTCTCCTCTTCTTCTAGGACCCAAATGTGTTAGAGCTTTGTTATTGTTCAGGAGGTCTGAGGCGTTATTTAGTTTTTTTAATCTCTTCTGTTGTTCAGCTTTGAAAATTTTTGTCTTTAAATTCACTGATTTTTTTCCTCTGTCATCTCCATTTTGTTATTGAGTCTTTGCAGTGAATTTTAAATTTTGGTTGTTATGTTTTTTAATTCTAAGATTTCCATTTGTTACTTTTCTGTGTCTTTTATTTTTCTGGTAAATCTATCTTTCCATTTGTTTCAAGAGTATTTGACCTTACTTCTTAGAGAATGATTTTAATAGCTACTTTTAAAAAAAATCTTTGTTTTGTAATTCCAGAATTTGTGTCCTCCTGATTATCTTTTCCCTTGTGAGTTAATGGGATTGTCTGGTTCTTTGTATAATAATTAATTTTAGATTGTATCCTGGACAATTTGACTTACCTGACTCTAAATCTTGCTTAAATCCTACAGAAAATGTTGAAGTTTTTGCTTTAATAAGTGGTTGACCTCGTTAGGTTCAGACCACAAGTTCCAACCAGCATTCTATAGCCTGTGGTTCTAGTGTCAGTTCAGTTTTTGATCTTACCTGCACATGTGCCTGCCAGTGTCCAGTCTGGGACCTGGCCGGCATGCTCTTAGAGGCAGGTCTGTGCATACCCAACTCAAGGGTGACCCCAGGAGTACACATGCAACTTTATACGTTTTCATGAACTCTCCTTTCCGTGACTTCCTTGACACTTTCTGGCTCCTAAGGATGATATCCCCAGCCTTTCCTGTTGTCTGGATAGAAGGCTGGGGCTTTCCCCATACTTCAGCACACTTCCCACAGCTATGTCAGCCTCTGTGGCCAACAAGTAAGAGGACAGAGGAAAAAGTAAAAGAGATTCTCCCCTTCCTCCTGGGACTGCAGAGAATAGGATTCTCTGACAGCGAATAAGACTGATTAAGCTTTTGGAGCCTACCTTGGCTGCTGCCATTGCAACCACTGCTGCTCTGATACTGCCTGGGGGCCTAGGAGGGAGAGAAAGGATTTAAAAAAAAAAGCCCAGGGGATTTCCCCTATTCTCTCGGATCTATAGGTGCCCCCTTTCCTGTTCCTCAGACCAGAAATAGAGAGCTCTCTTGGAGCTTTTTTTTTTTTCTTTTGTGCATCTGGTGTACAGTTTGAGCTTTTGAGTCCAGGCCAGGGGGTGCTGGAGAAACAGTGAGAAACTTGTGACCATATAGTGTCACTGCGAGTTCTGGTTACCTTTCTGAGTCTGCCTACTACCATTATGTTTCCAGGTCTTTGGATAAGTTTGTCCATTGTTTTTAGTTGTACTCTGTGGGAGAGATAGGATAGAGTGCACTTATGTCATCTGGACTTACTCATTAGTATTTCAAATCAAATCAAAGGATAATGTTTTATATTTAAATTTGCTATTTTCCCCTTAAATAGCAAGTCCATGAGGAAGATAATGGTTTAACACCTGCCTATGGTGGTTTCTATCATTAATTACTTTCATTGTATAAAAACCTCTTGAACTACAGAAGGTACTCTTATGTTAAGACTTCTTATATTTGTATATGAAACTTGTCTAGAGCCTAGAAATTCCTACTTTCTCTTCTCCCTATGGTTCTAGCTCCCATTTTTCATAAAGAATAGAAAGTCTCTTTCTTGAACAAACCTTCCTTTTGTATTTGCATGTGTCACTCTTAGGTAGCCTAGGATTTTCTGAAGATGTCCTTGTTACTCCTTTCAGTTACAAAAGTAGTAGACCATTACAAATCCCTTTATAACTTTATAGCTAAAAGTCAATATGAAGAACTCAAAAGCAGTGTTTAACTTCTTTTGAGTAACCTCTTTAGGATATACTGATGTTTTGTACTGGCATATAAACAGATACTAGGTTTAGTTTCAGGATCTTGCTTTATGCAAAGAGATGGAGGTAAACAAAATAATTTCCTCTGAGCTGACTTTGATAAATTTACTAATTTTTCATTTTCTAGTACACATGCTTCTTCATAGCTGGCTGGCTGCCTAATGGTCTTTTAGGGTTAGGCCTGTCCATCATGTTCCTTGTGATGGAGCCCCACTTCCTTTGATTATCTTCTCTGTTTTAAGCTGTCTGTGTCATCAGACATCTTCCTTCTGCCTAAGGAGAATTTCTGACCTCGATTTTTTCATGAAGATGTTGCTAACAATTTAAAATAATAGAAAAAAATGGTAATATATTTGGTAAATTCATTTTTTCAACAAGTATTTATAGTAAGTTCATTCCTTCAACAAATATTTGTTAAGCACTTATTATATGTCAGGACACCAAGGATGCAGTAATAAATGGAATAGTCACAGACTGGATATTTGGGAAAATTTTTGTCCGTTGCATGAAGTTTGTATTCTGAAGAATTTCTTTTTTTATTTAAACTTTACCTTTTATACTTTAATTTTTTATGTACTCTAAAACTATCTTATCACGGCTTTGTCCTTAAAATTAGCAATTTAAAATATATCCCTTTTAATGAAAATGCTGTTGTACCCTAGTTGTATGAAAGTATTGGCAAAGTTCTAGATACATTTTTATCTTATGGAATGAGTTGGTATTTTGTGTTTTGAGGTTTGGTGTGGTTAGGGATTCATTTTGAGTTAAAAGACAAGGTCACCAGCCTGAGCAAGAGCAAGACCCCATCTCTACTAAAAATAGAAAGAAATGATCTGGACAGCTAAAATTATATATATAGAAAGAAATTAGCCGGGCATGGTGGTGTGTGCCTGTAGTCCCAGCTACTTGGGAGGCTGAGGCAGAAGGATTGCTTAAGCCCAGGAGTTTGAGGTTGCTGTGAGCTAGGCTGACGCCACGGCACTCTAGCCCGGGCAACAGAGTGAGACTCTGTCTGAAAAAAAAAAAAAAGACAAGGTCATTTAAAAATTTTAAAACTTCTTATTGAAATACTAAATTGAGTAACTTAGTATTTAAACACTACTCAAATGCTTGAAGGAAAGTTCTTTTTTCCAGTTATGTGGCCTCTCAGGTTCCTAAAAAGTACATTTTAAAAAAACAAGACAGGGTATTTTGGACAGAGAAGTCATGCAGTTAAAAAAAAAAAAAAGAAAAGAAAACAGGACATTTTAAGCAATTTCTCTGTTCTTTGTTCTTTTGTTTAGAAATTGGACCAGAGCATTTATCTAGCCTATTTATTGAGTTAAAATTTTTAAAATTTGTTTATAAAAATGTTTAAAAATGCATTAATATCCTTTTATCCTTGAATCAAACAAAGGAAAATTGAGTTTTCTGTATCCAGAAGAAGAGCATGGCCTAGTCTAGGTTTCTGAAATGAAATACATTGAATGTTTTATTTAAGAGTCTCAAAACTTCTTTGAGTGATTTTAATCCCTCAGAAAATAAATATGCATTAATATATATACAAATTCTTACTTTGCACATGTGGGATTGGCAGCTGTTTTTGATGAATGGAAGAGCAAGTATTTGGGAACAACCCAAGTTCTGATTTTAAAGCTTTTTGACAGACGTTTTCTGCCAAGCGAATGTCTGTTTTGCTTGGTAAATTGCTCATAATAGCCATACAATAAATGTTTGCTAAAAGAATGGAATTATTGGCTTGGATTATTAAAGATCTGGTGAAAACAATCCCCCAAAATCTTCACAAGTGATATCTTTCATCAAGGCCCTGGTTATAGAGAGGATTAATTCACAAACAAGCAGAACTTTCCTTCCCAAAAGCATTTCTTTTCATAAATGGCCAAAAAACGTATCAAAAAATGCTCAATATCCCTAATCATCAGGGAAATGCAAATCAAAACCACAATGAGATACCACTTAACTCCGGTGAGAATGGCCTTTATCAAAAAATCCCAAAACAACACATATTGGCATGGATGCGGAGAGACAGGAACACTCATACACTGCTGGTGGGAATGCAAACTAGTGCAACCCCTGTGGAAAGCATTATGGAGATACCTTAAACAGATTCAAGTAGACCTACCATTTGATCCAGCAATCCCATTATTGGGCATATACCCAGAAGAACAAAAGTCATTCTTTAACAAAGACACCTGTACCCGAATGTTTATAGCAGCACAATTCACAATCGCAAAGATGTGGAAACAACCCAAGTGCCCATCAATCCACGAATGGATTAGTAAACTGTGGTATATGTATACCATGGAGTACTACTCAACTATAAGAAATAACGGTGATACGACATCTCTTTGGTTCTCCTGGAGAGAGCTGGAACCCATTATATTAAGTGAAGTATCCAAAGAATGGAAAAACAAGTATCACATGTACTCACCAGAAAACTGGTTTCCCTGATCATCACCTAAATGTACATCAGGGAAGGATACCAATTGGATATCAGACTGGGATGGGGGTGGGGGAGGGGATGGGTGTATGCCTACGCGACGAGTGCGTTGCACACCCTCTGGGGAATGGTCATGCTTGAAGGTGCAGACCCGGGGAGGTGGGGGGGGGAGGGGATGGAGGTATGACTATATGATGAGTGCCAGGCGCACTGTCTGGAGAATGAGAACGGACACGCCTGGGACTCTGACTCGGGGGGGATGGGCGGGACATGGACAATGTATATGACCTGAACTTATGTACCCCCATGATGAGCTGAAATAAAAAAATAAATAAATAAATAAATTTGTATCCTGGAGATAATACTAGCTGCAAACCCAGACCTGATCTTTAGTCCTGACTCTGGTACTTTTCTTTTCTTTTTCTTTATAAATTTTTTCTTTTTAAATAACATAAGAATAATTTTTTAATTGACAAATAAAAATTGTGTATATGTACACAACATGGTGTTTTGATACATGTACATTGTAATGGCTAAACCAAGCTAATTAACATATCTGTTACCTTACATATACATATATTTTTGTGGTGAGAACATTTAAAATCTCTCTTAGCAGTTTTCAAGTATACAACACCTTGTTTTTAACTATAGTCACTATATTGTACAGTAGATTTCCTGAACTTATTTCTCCTGACTGGTTGAAATTTTATATCCTTTGAACAACATTTCCCCAATCCCTCCTTTGAATTCTTATTGATTGATTGATTGATTGGCTGGTTGGTTGGTTGTGGTAAGAATAGATACATGAGATCCACTCTCTTAACAATTTTTAAGTGTACAGTACAGTATTGTTAAATAGAAGCCCAGTGTGGTACAGCAGATGTCTAGTACTTAACCTTTTATAAGTGAAATTTTATACCTGTTAGTAACAACTCCTCATTTCTCCCTTTCCCCGTCTTCTGGCAGCCATCATTATATTCTGTTTCTGTGTTTGACTATTTTAAATACTTCACATAAATGGAATCATGCAACATTTGTCCTGTTTGTCCTGGCTTATTTCACTTAGCATAATGTCCTCAAGATTCATCCATGTTGTATGTGGCAGGATTTCCTTCTTTTTTATGGCTGAATAATAGTCCATCATATATGCATAAACTATACTTTATTCATCCATTCATCCATCAATGGAAATTTAGGTTGTTTCCATATCTTAGTTATTGTGAATAATGCAGAAATGAATATAGATGTATAAATATCTCTTCAAGATCCTGATTTCAGTGCTTTTGCATAAATATCCAGAAGTGGAATTGATGGGTCATATGATAGTTCTATTTTTAATTTTAGGGGGAAACTCCATAATGTTTTCTGTAGTGACTTCACCGTTTTGCATTCTCATCACAGTGTACAAGGGCTCCAATTTCTTTTCACATCTTTACCAGCACTTTTTATCTTTTATTTTTTTGATGTCTTTCCTAACAAGTGAGAGATCATATCTCTTTGTGGTTTTGATTTGTGTTTGACTGATAATTACTAATGTTAAGCATCTTTTTGTATACATCTTCTCAAAAATGACATTTGTATATGCTCTTTCAAGAAATGTCTACTCAAGTCCTTTGCCTGGTTTTTATTGGGTTATTTGGGTTTTTTGCTATTTAGTGGTAGGATTTCCTTATATATTTTGGATATTAATCCTTTATAGATATAGGTTTTTCAGATATTTTCTACCATTCTGTAGGTTGCCTTTTCACTCTGTTGATTGTTTCCTTTGCTCTGCAGAAGCCTTTAGTTTGATGTAATCCTACCTATTTTTGCTTTTGTTGCCTGTACTTTGAATGTCATATTCAAGAAATAGTTGCCAACACCAATGTCATGAAATTTTTCCCCTATGTTTTTTTCCTAGGAGTTTTATAGTTTCAGCTCTTACATTTAAGTCTTTAAACCATTCTGGGTTGATTTTTTTGTCTGGTATAAGGTACAGGTCCAGGATCATTCTTTTGCATTTGGAGTTTCAGATTTTCCAGTACTGTTTGTTGAAGATGCTATCCTTTCTCCGTTATGTATTCTTGGATCAGTTAACAGTATATGCATGGGTTCATTTCTGGGCTCTTTATTCTAATCCATTGGTCTATTTGTCTATCTTTAGATCAGTACCATACTGTTTTAATTACTGTAGCTTGGTGGTATATTTTGAAATCAGGACACATGATGCCTCTAGCTTTGTTGTTTTTTCTCAAGATTGGCTGTCCAGAGTCCTTTGTGGTGCCATGGGAACTTTAGGATTGTTTTTTTATTTATGTAAAAACTGCCGTTAGGATTTTGATAGGGATTGCATTGAATGTGAAGATAACTTTGGGTAGTATGGACATTTTAAAAATATTAAGTTTCCAATCCATGAATACAGATGTCTTTCCATTTGTTTCTGTCTTTTAAAATTTCTTTCATTGATGTTTTGTAGTTTTCAGTGTCCAAGTCTTTGACCTCCTTGGTTAAATTTATTCTTAAATATTTTATTCTTTTTGATGCTATTGTAAATGGAATTGTTTTTGTAATTTCCTTTTCAGGTAGTTCATTATTAGTGTATAAAAACACAACTGATTTCTCTGTGTTGATTTTATGTCATGCAACTTTATAGAATTTATTAGTTCTAACAGGTTTTTTTTTTAATGTAGTCTTTAGGATTTTCTACATATAAGATCATCTCTGCTAACAGAGATAATTTCACCTCTTCCTTCCCAATTTGGATGCCTTTTATGTTTTTGTTCTCTTGTCTGATTTCCCTGGCTAGGATTTATAGTACTATGTTGAATATCAGTGGTGAGAGTGAGCATCCTTCCCTTGTTCCTGATCCTTAGAAGAAAAACTTTCAGTTTTTTACCATTGAGTATGATGTTAGCTGTGGCCTTTTTATATATGGCCTTTAGTACATTGTGGTAATTTCCTTCTCTACCTAGTTTGTTGAGAATTTTTATTATGAAGGGGTGTTGAATTTTGTCAAATGCTTTTTCGACATCCAATGAGATGGTTATGTGATTTTTATCCATCTTTCTGTTAATATGGTTGTCACATTAAACAATTTTTGTGTGTTTTGCACCCCAGGGATAAATCCCACTTGGTCTTGGTGTATGATCCTTTTTCTGTGCTGCTGAAGTATTTTGTTGAGGATTTTTGTGTCTCTATTTATCAAGGATATTAGCCTGTAGTTTTCTTGTAATGTGTTTGTCTGGCTTTGGTATCAGGGTAATTCTGGCCTCATAAAATGAATATGGAAGTGTTTCCTCCTCTTCAGTTTTTTGGAAGAGTTTGAAAAAAAACCCTTAGCATTAATTCCTTAAGTGCTTGGTAGAATTCACAGGTAAGCCATCTGATCCTGGGCTTTGCTTTGTTGGGGGAGGTTTTGATTACTGATTCAATCTCCTTTCTAGTTATAGATCTCTACAGATTCTCCATTTCTTAATGATTCAGTCTTGATAGGTTTTATGTTTCTAGTAATTTATTCATTTCTCCTAGGTTATCTAATTTATTGGTACATAATGTTCATAGTAATCTCTTATGATCCTTTTTATTTCTGTGACATCAGTTGCAATGTCTCCTTTTTCATTTCTGATTTTATTTATTTGAATCTTTTCTTTTTTTTCTTAGTCTAGCTAAAGGTTTGTTGATCTTTTCAAAAAACAACTTAGTTTCATTGATTTTTCTATTGTATTATATTCTCATTGTTCATTTCTGCTCTAATTTTTATTATTTCCTTCCTTCTGGTAAATTAAGGCTAGTTTTTTTTTTTTTTTCCCGAATTCCTTGAGGTATGAAGTTAGGTTTTTTATGTGAGATCTTTCTACTTTTTTAATATAGGTGTTTATTACTATAAACTTCACTTTTAGTATTGTTTTTGCTGCATCCCGTAAGTTTTGGTATGTTGTATTTTCATTGTCTCAATATATTTTCTGATTTCCCTTTTGTAATCATCACTGCACTCAGACCAGCTTGATTTTTCTTTTGATTTATTCTTTGACTTATTGGTTGTTCAAAAGTATGTTGTTTAATTTTCGTATACTTTGAATTTTCCAGCTTTCCTTCTGCTTTTGATTTCTATTAAATAATTTTGGTCCATTATGGTTGGAAAAGATGCTTCCTGTGATTTCAGTTTCCTTAAATTTGTTAAGGCTTGTTTTTTGACATAACATGTGATCTATCCTGGAGACTATTCTATACATGCTTTAGAAATATGTATGTTTTGCTGCCATTGGGAGAAATGTTCTGTATATGCCGGTTAGGTCTATTTGGTCTATAATGCTGTTTGTTCTCTATTCCCTTAGTGATTTTCTGTCTGTCTGTTCTATCCATCATTGAAAGTGGGGTGTTGAGGTTTCCTACTATTATTGTACTGCTGTCTATTCCTTCTATCAGTTCTGTCAATGTTTGCTTCATATATTTAGGTGCTCTGATGTTGGGCGCATATATAATTGTTATATCTTCCTGGTGGATTGACTTTTTATCACTATATAATGTCCTTTTTTGTCTCATGATAGTTTTTGAGTTAAAGTCAGTTTTGCCTGATATATGTATGGCTCTCTTTTGGTTACTATTTGCACGGAATATCTTTTTTCATCACATCACTTTCAGCCTATGTATATCCTTAAATCTTAAAGGATTTAGGTCTCTTGTAGACAGCATATAGTAGGATCTTGTTTTTTTTTAATCCATTCAGCTATTCTGTGTTTTGATTGGGGAGTTTAATCCAGTTACATTTGATGTAGTGATTGATAGGTAGGACTTATTGTCATTTTGTTAATTGTTTTCTCTGTCTTGTAGCTCTTTTGTCTCTTTTTCTCTTTTGCTGGCTTCCTTTGTGTTTTGTTGATTTTTTTTGATAGTGATATGTTTTGATTCCTTTCTCATTTTCTTTTGTGTATCTTCTAGGTGTTTTCTTTGTGGTTACCATGCTACTTACATAAAACATAACAGTTTCTGTTAAACTTGTAACAACTTAACTTCAATCACATACAGAAACTCTATACTTTTACTCCCCACAGGCACACTTTCTTGACTCAAGGTATTTTACTTTTTTGTACATAAATTTTGTTTTCTATAAAAATGGGAGTAATAATCTATTCTGTTAACCCGGGGGTTCTCGAAATGTGATTCCCTTAGACTTTTTCAAGAGAGTCCATGAGGTCAAAACTGTTTCATGATAATACGAAGGTGCTGTCTTTTTCACTTGTTATTTTTTTTTGTTTCTGCATATTATGAGGGTACAAATGTTTAGGTTACATATGTTGCCCTTGCCCCCCCGACCCCCCGAGTCAGAGCTTCAAGCTTGTCCATCTCCCAGATGGTGCGCATCGTACTAATTATGTATGTATATACCCATCCCCTCCTCCCCTCTCCCATCTGCCCAATGCCTGACGAATGTTATTCCTATATGTGCACTTAGGTGTTCACTTGTTGACATTTGTAATGATAGTGCAAAGCAGTGGTGAGGAAAACCTTCTGGCATTGGACCAAATTATACTAGTGGTCATTATATTCTTTGCTGCCACATATTCCTAGTAAAGATAAATGCCAGTTTTCCTTAAGGATGTCTTTGGAACAATAATTAATTTTATTAAAGCTAAACTTTTGAGTACATGTCTTAATAAGTGTGATGAAGTGGGAATTATGCATAAAGCACTTCTGCATACTGAAGTAGTTGTCTCAAAGAAAAGCATGGGTGCAGTTGATATTGAGCTCAATAGGCTGCTTTTTTAGTAACACCATTTCGGCTAAAAAGAATAACTAATCCACAAACTATTGTCATGCACACTTGGATATGTGGCAGACATTTGTTTGGAAATGAATGAAATGAGCCTGTCACTTCAAGGAAAATTGCTGACAATATTTGTTGCCCAGTGATAAAACTCAAGATTTTCTAGTGAAAAATTAGACTTTTGGAAAACTTTTCTCCACTATCATGCACATTGACAGCTTTAAAGAGTGTTCTGTTAAGATTGTTGGTGGTATTAATGGCGGTGTTTTGTTTTCACATTTTTTTGATGCAATATATCAATGTAGGAAGATCTGCATAAGTCAGGGTACCAATATTTTTCAGAATAGTGGAAAATATATGATGTTATGAAGTCATTCATGAGTAAAAGCTCCATTAAACATGGGAGATAGATTAGTGAATTTTAATGTAACAATATGAAAAGTTCATTTATATGGTTTTAGATTCTACATTCTAACCTTTAAGAAACTACTACTTGTCTAGTTTTGGTGTAGTATCAAAGAAGAATATTTCCACAAATATCTCAAAAAGCTATTAAAATACTCCTTTTCCCAGCTACATGTCTGTGAGGCCATATTTTCTTAATACATACTTCAACCAAAACAGCATAGCATATGATTGAACATCAAAGCAAATATTAGAATCCAATGGTTGCTATCAAGACAAATGTCAGAGAATTGCAAAAATATAAAACAATGTCCTCTTCTCACTAATTTTTTCATTTTGAAAAGTAGGTATTTTTTATTTAAAATGTTTATGTTAACATCTAAAGATTTCATATTATTAATTTTAACTGAATCAATAATTTCTTATCATTTTTAATTTCTAATACCTTAATATCCATGGATACAACCAGATATAAACAGAAGCTCTTTAGAATCCTCAATAATTTTTAAGATTTCAAAGAAGTCCCAAGACTAAAAGGTTTGAGATTCAGGGTTTTGACCTTCTAGGGTTGTTGAAGGTCAAATGAATGTATTCATCATGTATGTGAAATAATTTTGTAAAATATTTTAAATGTAGATTTATAAATAGTTTTTATATTCCTGCTGTTATATTACTGTACAAATCCTTTAATGTGGGACTTTGGAGAAGAGACGTGGAAAGAGAACATACATAAATAATTGCTATTAGGTAATTAAGTATAAAACATCTGATTTCCTTAAATACTAAGTTTGACAGCTGATATCTCTGACATTTCACTTTGACACTTCTTGCTTTATTTTTATTGTGAAGGTGCATCCTTAGTCTTTCAAACACATGGTTTGGCTTGTGATTATCTTTCATATCTTTTTTCGAGCAATTTTTGTAAAACCATGGATAAGTCAAAAATTCATGTTATTTTTGAAGATGAGTTCCATCGTGGAACCAATGCAGTGCAGACAGCTTGAAATATCAATAGAGTGTTCTGGAAGGACGTGGCTAATGAATGCACAGGACAGCAATGGTTTGAGAAGTGCTATTCTGGTGATTTTAATCTTGAAAATGAACCATGTGTGTGACCTGAGACCAAGGTAAATAATGATGAGGTAAAAGCTGTAGTAGAAGCGAATCCATCTCAACCTATGTGTGAATTAGCAACAAGGTTTGACGTCACTATTCCAACAATATTGGACCATTGGAAACAAATCAGCAAGGTAAAGAAGCTGGATAGATGGGTACCACACGAATTAAACCAGAATCAGAAATCGTCTTGAAGCTTGCCTTTCTTTGCTGTCATGACATGAAGGTGAACCATTTCTATGCCATCTTGTTATGTGTGATGAAAAGGGATTCTTTTTGACAATTACAAGCGTTTGGCACAATGGTTGGATAAAGTTGAAGTGCTGAAAACACAGTCCAAAACCAAATATTGATCACAAAAAGCTCATGGTGTCTGTGTGGTGGTCCAGCACCGGTATTATCCACTACAGCTTAATGAAACCTGGTTACTCGAAACAGCAGATGTGTGCTGCAACCAGTTGGATGAAATAAATGATGAGGATGCTTGCGATCAAGCAGCCAAAATTGGTCAATAGAGACAGGCCAGTCCTCTCGCAAGACAAGACTCAACTGTCACACAAACACTGTGGTTCAAACTACAGAAGCTGGACTTGGAAACTGTCACCTACCATATTCTCGAGACCTTGCACCAACTGACTACCAATTCTTCCAGGCTTTGGACCACTTCTTGCAAGGAAAAGTACTCGATTCTCAACAAGCTGTGGAAAACTCCTTTCATGATTTCATCACCATGTGCTCTCCAGGCTTCTTCACTGCTGGCATAAACAAGCTACTGTTAAGATCGCAAAACTGTGTCGCTGGTTTAGGTGCATACTTTGATTAATTGTACTGCTTCTTGTTTGAGATATAATAAACTGCACTTCTGATTTGAAATCAGACATTTCATATTTAATGACAATATTAAGGAGCTTGTTAGCTCATAAAGGGAATTCAGGGGAGAATTTACAATATAACTCTTCTGTTCCGCCATCCAATGAAGAAGCCACTTAGTGATGGAAGCTTATTTTATAATAAGAGCTCACAGCAAACAAAACTCTGCTATTCATGAATATAGTCCATTACTGTAGGACAAGTAGCTTTTTGATTTTTGAAGTTGTCCCCTTTTTCCCTTGCAGGTATAGAACAAGATGCAGTGAATACTTTTACCAAATATATATCTCCAGATGCTGCTAAACCAATACCAATTACAGAAGCAATGAGAAATGACATCATAGGTAAGCAGTACTTGAAGCTATCACCAAAAAAACTATTTCTGGTTATTGATTAAGATAATTTGTTATGAACATGGAATATAGCAGTTCCTTTCCTAGTCTGTTTTCAGAGTACTTTCTTATGCTTTTTTTTTTTTTTTTGAGACAGAGTCTTACTCTGTTGCCCAGGCTAGAGTGCCGCGGCCTCAGCTAGCCCACAGCAACCTCAAACTCCTGGGCTCAAGCAATGCTCCTGCCTCAGCCTCCCGAGTAGCTGGGACTACAGGCATGTGCCACCATGCCCGGCTAATTTTTTTTTCTATATTTTTAGTTGTCCAGCTAATTTCTTTCTATTTTTAGTAGAGACGCAAACTCCTGAGCTGAAAGGATCCGCCTGCTTCGGCCTCTCAGAGTGGTAGGATTACAGGCGTGAGCCACTGCGGCCGGCCTCAGAGTACTTTCTTAAATCTAATTGTAGCTCACTTAAAAAGGTTCTCTCTTATATGTTGGACCCAAATTCTTTGACTTTGACCTGAATAACAACAATAGCAAGAACAATAAATAGCACATATTTATTGAACTCTCACTATGTCCTAGACAATATGCTAAGCACTTTCCATGGAAAAACTCATTTAATATTTGAACTCAATCCTCTGCTGGTAGGGGGGAAACTCATTTAATCTTTTAAAGAAGTTTGTAGGGTAAATACAGTTACTACTTTGTAATTGAGGAAACTGAAGCACCTTTGTCCAAGGTAACACAACTCAGACATGGCAGAGTCAGGATTTGAAATTAGACCCCTGCATCTTTTCTGGGCTATATTGGCAGTGTTTTTCATGCTGTAGTTTGGGACCAGCCTTCTCTTATGTCCTCACCTCCCTGCCAGAAAAAAAGACTAGAACAGAAAAATCAGAGTGTTTCAGGATGATAAGGACAAACATCATTTCAGGAAATTGTTTTCATTTTATATATAGTATGTGTATACTAATAAATGTATTTCTCTATAGCTCATAGCAAGAAGTAAGTGTGAAAGCTTTCACTATGTTTCATCAGGAAGACCTTAGGTGGATCTGTAGTCACAGATAAAAGTGCTTCATTCATTCAACACATATTTCCTGTATTCTCACAAGTCCTAGTATTAAGTTTTGTAGTTTTATTCATCAAAAATTTAGTATTTGTGATTTTTGAAATAAAGCATGTTATTCCCCTCCTAGCCAATTTATCCCAGCATGGGGCTGCTTCAGTCCTTACTGTAGATACTTTATATTCACTCATTACTGTAGACAGCAAGACCCATTTTCATCCTAGCTGTGTTCTTCAGTTGGGCCACAATACTTTCCAGTGAACACCTGTTGGCTATTTTGGGGTCCATCAGATGCTGCCCACATTTTCCTTTTCTTTATCCTGCACAGACACCTATAACACATAGGTCTTGTGGCTGTTGATGGGCTGTCCCTGTCTGCTTGTATTTGGGGTTTGTGGGGACACCATTTTACCTAGCTTTGTTAACAGATGTTTTCATGGGATTTTGGTTTTTCTATATAGTTGCTTTACTTTTATGTGGGAATTTGCTGCTATCATCTTGCAGACTTCCCTAGACCAACTTTTCCTAGTAATACAGCTGGGGTGTTCTGATTAGAATTTGGCTATTTGAGGAATTGGCTAGTGATTCCTTTGAGAGTTTGTTTGTACCAATTGATAACCAAACTGTCTGGGGTAAGGAAAAAAAGGAGGAAGGAGTTTTGAGCCAAATAACACATTTAAAAATGAAATGTCACTGCAGTTCTGTTTTTCCTCTACTTAAACTTAATCAAATTAATGATATAATCCCATGAAGGAAACAAATCTGAAGGATCAAGTTGATAACATTTATTATCAAGGGATCTGAGAAAGTTTCTATCCCAGTGTCTTATTATTACGCATTTTGGAATGTTAATACGGCTTTAGGAAAGTCACTTTTCCTCTTTGAGCCTCATTCTTCTTGAATCCTGCCCTAATTATTTGTCCCTTCTTGCTATTGGAATATTTTAATATAGTTATACTTCCAGTGAGTTTTGCCTAAAGGAACCTTTATTTTAGCTATTTCTGTGTATCCAACCTGCCCAGTTTTGTTGTAAATGTTATCCTTGGGGTTTTTGATATTGCTGTCTAATTACTCTGTTTTTATGTGGGGGTTCAGAATGATCCTGAAACTATGCTTCCGCTGCTGCCTCTATCTTCCACAAATTCTTAAAGTGATGGAATTTTAAAAATACTTTGAAGGGACAGCTGACAGAATTTGCTGATGGTATGAGAGGAAAAAAAGGAATCAAGTATGACTCCATTTTTTAAAAAAATTGAATACCTAGAATAGTGGAGTTGTCATTTATAAGATGAGAAAGACTGTGGTAGTAATGGCTTATGGGAAAAATCAGGGGTTTGGTTTTAGACATCCAAATGGTGAATGTCAGTAGGCAGGTGGACACCTGCATTAGGATTTCATGACAGAGGTCCAGGTTAGAGATGCATATTTGGAAATCATCACATATATATGGATTTAGAATCATGAGATTGGATAACATTACCATAGGAGTGAATGTAATGAGGGAAGATAAGAGGTATAAGGACTGAGTCCTGGGTCATGCCTAATGGTCTGGCAGATTAGGAGGAACTAGAAAAGATGATTTAGAAGTAACAGGCACTAACTGGGCCTTCTTAAGTCAACTGTATATCAAGAGAGTAGTTTTTCCTGGAAGCCAAGTGAGAAAAATGTTTCTAGGAGGGAGTGATCAAAATTAAGTGATGCTGATAGGTTAAGTAAGATGGAGACTAGGAATTGAATGGATTTGGCAACCCAGTGTACACTGGTCATCTTAATTATTTCATGTTTTAAAATTTCTACCAATATTTTGATAATACTTTTTTATAGATAAATCTTTTCACAAATTCATAATTCTTTAAGTTACAATCCTAGAAATAGAATTGCTGATTGAAAGGGGATGCTTATTTTTAAAGCTATGCTAGAAATTCAAATTGCTCTCCAGGAAAATAGGTATAATTTATGTGTCCGTTTTCCTGTGCCCTTGCTCAAGCCTGTGTATTATAAAACAGTTAAACATATGTATTGTTAAAACAACTCTGTTTAAATTTTCTAGACAAACGGGTACCTCATTATTCTAATCTATTTTATTTGATTACTAGTGAACATATTTATCTTTTCATATTGGCCATTTTATGTTTCTTCTGTTGTGGATTGTCATGTCATTGCTCATTTTTCTTTTGGGACATTTCTTATTAGTTTGTAAGAACTCTTGATATTTTAAGGATAGTAATCTTTTAACTATCATACCTGCTGCAATTTTTTTTTCTGTTTGCCTTTTAATTTTGTTCTGGGGATGCTTTTAATGTATAGAAATTAATTTTACATTGTTAGCTCTTAATTTCTGCTTTTGCATATATGCTTCAAAAGCCTTTTTACCTCAAGATCAGCTGTTGCCTGTATTTTCTTTTAGTTCTGTTTAAAACCTTCTAATTTATATGCCTTTCCTGTTATCTCCTAGTTGGATTCACAAATGTGTATAATTGAATTTAGCAAAAACTTAATTATTCACTATTCCTTTTACAGCAAAGATTTGTGGAGAAGATGGACAAGTAGATCCCAACTGCTTTGTTTTGGCACAGTCCATAGTCTTTAGTGCAATGGAGCAAGAGTAAGTTAGTTTCATATGTTCATATTTCGCATTCTTGGGAATTTGAGTTCTGTGTTAGGAATGGGCTTCACTCAACTAAAAACAAAGTATCTTTGAGGATTTAAGTATTTTGAATATTTATAAGATCATACAAGCGTACTCTAGGACTGTCTTGGTTAAAAGTTTCTTTTAAATATGAATTATGTGAACCCTTACTCAAAATAAAAGTATTTTCATTTTTAATATTATTAATATTTCCTAAGTTAAAAGAATTTGTTTTTAGTTGTGAAATCATTTGGGGGTGATTGACACTGTAGTGATTGTGACTATTAGAATTAATTGATTTATTTAAATAATGCATGTCTTCAGATGGATATCCCAATTTGTTAGTTCATGCTTTAAGCTTAATGGATGCTATATAACTAAATCCACATCTATTTGTTGAAACTGATTCCAGAGTTTTTTTAGGTTAATTACTGTTGCATGCCCTTAAAAAAAAACTAAGTATTCGCTCTTTCATTTAACTTTTATTGAAAGGGTACTCTGTGCAAGGTACAGGTGTAGGACCTACCTTCAAGGAAGTTACAGGCTGATAAAAGAAATAGGGCATGTTCTTCAGTTACTGTAATATGAGGTAGCATATATTAAATGTCAGAGAAGAGCTACAAAGTCACTAAGAGGTGGGAGAGATTACATACATGTAAAGGAATCAGAAAAAAACACCCTGGGAAGTAAGGTAGTGTTGACTTAGGCCTTTAAGATACAATACAGACAGTATGGAAAGAGTGTATTTTTCCCACTTAAGCTCTTTCCATGGTCGTTCCCTCAAATGTTCCCTTTTTGTCCATGTGCAGGCACTTTAGTGAGTTTCTGCGAAGTCACCATTTCTGTAAATACCAGATTGAAGTGCTGACCAGTGGAACTGTTTACCTGGCTGACATTCTCTTCTGTGAGTCAGCCCTCTTTTATTTCTCTGAGGTAAAGTCTGAATTTCCTTTCCCACTCTTACTAGAGCATTCCAGCCTCTAAACTGTAAATGCTGGGGCCCTGTCTACAGGAAGTAACACAGAAGAGACGAATCATTTCTAAAAAGATTTACTATTGTTTTAAGTTATTTCTAATGGCAAGAATACTTTAATGGCATATTAAAGAGAACATCAAAATTCAATGTAAAATAATTCATTTTGAAAAACATAATTAAACTACTGCTCGTGAGAGAATGCATGCTTTTAATTGTTTGGAGCTATTTTAAAACTGCAGGATTTGATACTTGATTCCAGTGCACAAATATTTTCAGTCCAGACTTGAGGAGAGAAAATAGTAAATTTTTTCCTGTTCTCATCATTTTTAATTTAGCTGCTTGATAGGATTGCCCAGTGAAGGATTTGCAACAAACAAGGAGTACATTAATCTCTTTGAAGCATACAGTTTAGTATAATGCTATTTGTTAGGCTTCAGAAAATGAAATTCTTTGGTCACAAAGCAAATGACTACTCAGCAGAGATAAAGAAGATTCCCAGTCTCACAGAGCAATAACTTGGACACTTGAATCTGCTTCTTCACAAGAATACAGTTGATTGGTTTTTTCACTCCCTTTCTTTGCTGTAAGTTTAAATCAACAGTTTGTTTAGGTCAGTTTGTTCTCATGGAATGGTGAGAATGATCAGTTTAAAAGATCTGGTGTGGTTAGCTTATTCTTGTATGTTTGCCAGCGAGGAACCACTAATCCAGTGTAGTGTGATTTTTACTTCAGCTCACTGAAGTTTGCGTCCAACTGTATGGTGGTTTTTTTGGTCAATTGTGGGTTTTTTTTTTTTTTCCTTTAAAAGAATGTTTAAAAACTTCTCAACATTAAATGATTATAAGCTGCGGAATGGTGTTAATTGAAGAAGTAGATCTCGTTTTGCTTTTTGCTTGTGTCCTGTATTTTAATACTTGGAGCTTATAGATTAGAGATTGTGAGAGAAATCTGTTTGAAGTCTTATTTTCCCTTTTGTATTTTTCTTTCCTAGTACATGGAAAAAGAGGATGCAGTGAATATTTTGCAATTCTGGTTGGCAGCAGATAACTTCCAGTCTCAGCTTGCTGCCAAAAAGGGCCAATATGATGGCCAGGAGGCACAGAACGATGCCATGATTTTATATGACAAGTGAGTTTTTATGATAGATGCATTCGGCACTCAGCAGGTATTTATTGAGGATTTGATATGTACTATGGAAATTAAGATGGATAAACTCTGCCCCTGCTGTCAGGGAGCTCACAAGGAGCAGCATAGCAGCTGCTCTTCACATGGTGTCTGTAAACTTTGGGTGTTTTTAGAACAAAAGTGTTTGCTGGGGAAAGGGGTGGTGTGTGTGTGGCAAGCGGGTTGACAATGGTGGTGTTCAGGGAGGGCTTCCCAGAAAAGAGATTTGATTTGGATCGTGAAGAATGAATTGAATTTTGCTGGCCAGAGAAGGCAGGAAAGAACCTTCTAGGCAAAGACACTGGCACAAGCAAATTGATGGAACTTGGGGGAATGAGGTAATTTCAAGAAAGTAGAGTTTGGATAATCAAAGCGGTAGGCGGAAAAAGAGGAAGCCGAAACTAATTGGAATAGATTGTAAAGGGCCTTGAATATCTATGTGTGGATGTATCATATTTTCTGGTGCCAGTCTGCTTGGCTACATTACTAAATGAATTACAGTCTTTCATTAGTTTTTACTGAAAATGAGACGTTTGAAAAATTGAAAATATCTGTTCAGTCAAGTGATAAGACTGTAGCCAGCTCTATAACACGTCGTGTTCTTTTCATTCAACGTTTCATACTCTGTAAAGAAAAGTAATTTGTTATTTGTATCCACAAGCAAGTGCTAAGGGAGTAACTTGAGAGTGGATAAAAATCCATGGGATGTTAGGGTTGGAAGAGAGCCAGAGCATCTAGGCCAGTGGTTCCCAAACATTGATCTGCAGGTGCATGCCAGGCTGTCTGCAAAAGAATCACCTGCAAGCTTGTTAAAAATAGATTTCCAGTTCTTCTCTTTTAAGAGATTCTGATCCAGCGGTTTGAGGTATGACCCAGGAATTTTTATTTTTAGAAGACATGGCAGATAATTCTGATGAATAGCCAGATTAGGGTTCTAGTCTGATTTCCCCATTTTGTAGATAAGGAAACTAAGGCATAGAGAGGTAGTGATTTTCTCAAAGTCACAGGACAAGTTAGTGGCAGAATTTGGACTGGAATGCAATTTTTTAATGTTTTGTATCATATATTTGTGGAAGATATTATATAAGAAACATTGTTATATGGATGGTGAAACATCAAGAGTATACATTTAAAAATTTGGTGTGCGGTGTCTGAAAATTTACATCATGGAGTATTTACCAACTTACTCATTACAACGTGGGATACTCACTTTTTGTTATGAAAATGCTGATTTTAAAAAGGAGAGTTTTCTTTATGCTGGAACAAAATAATGGCTCTAAGTGGGGCCTTGGCTGGAGCTCAGTAACCACACAGAGCAGAGACCCTGTTTTCCCACCAGATCCCATTTTCACATTGGGAGCCATTTTTTTTTTTTTTTGAGACAGAGTCTTGCTCTGTTGCCCAGGCTAGAGTGAGTGCCGTGGCATCAGCCTAGCTCACAGCAACCTCAAACTCCTGGGCTCAAGCGATCCTACTGCCTCAGCCTCCCGAGTAGCTGGGACTACAGGCATGCGCCACCATGCCCGGCTAATTTTTTCTATATATATTTAGTTGTCCATATAATTTCTTTCTATTTTTAGTAGAGACAGGGTCTCGCTCTTGCTCAGGTTGGTCTCGAACTCCTGAGCTCAAACGATCCACCCGCCTCGGCCTCCCAAGTGTTAGGATTACAAGCGTGAGTTACCTCGCCCGGCTGGGAGCCATTTTTAAATAAAGATTTCTGTATGATATCTCACTGATATTGTTGTTTTTGCCAAGCTCGTTGTGCCAAATTTGACTTTACAAATCCCTGCTTGTTTGTTTTTGTATCTTATAAATGCATCATCACAATCACGCATCGCACCATCAGCCTTTCCGTATTTTGGTCACAGACAGGAGATAGAAGCCACTAGAGTGCTTGGAAGAAAGCATATAAAAATTTTCTCCACTTTTAATGCTTTTTTGCATCTACTTCATGATCAGCTTACCAAAACACTAGCTATAATGTATCCTATCAAATTAGAAATCAATATTAATTGCTCCATTTTCTTTCCACACCAAATCATCAGCAAGTCCTATTCTATCTAAATACATCAAATGCATCCATTTCACCCTCTGTGCCATTTTGTTCTGAGTTCCTATGTGTTTATTGCGTGTGCCTCATAGTTAAGGGCTATGTTCTCATTGTCTCCTATGCATAGCTCTTTTCTGCTCTCTCTTCAGGGGAAATGACCATATCTTATTTTCTTCTAAATCCATTTCTTTCTACTAAGTCCTGACCAGAGAATAGGTGCCCATTAAATATGTGTGATTGATTAGTTTCTTTGCCTCAACTGTAGCCTGACCCTCACAGCTCTTAAACAACAGCAGAGCTGACTGGGCAAGAACTAAGGATGGCTGGCAGGCAGATAGGGAGGTAGCAAGTTAACCCAGATACTTTTGGGGAGAGGGGCATAAATAAAGGTGAGAGCAGGGCTATCATTACCCATCTCCATGGTGTAGGTCTGCAGGCTAAATCAAGTAGCCCCGTGTAAGATTCTCTGGTGTAGGTGCCTAAAGTTGCTTATACTTGCTATGGAGTTTGGTTTTACTTTGGATATCTTTCTACCACAGGTACTTCTCCCTCCAAGCCACACATCCTCTTGGATTTGATGATGTTGTACGATTAGAAATTGAATCCAATATCTGCAGGGAAGGGGGGCCTCTCCCTAACTGTTTCACAACTCCATTACGTCAGGCCTGGACGACCATGGAGAAGGTAACTAGGAACTTCAAAAGTATCAAACCATAAGAAATTTTACTCATGGATCTCAGAAAATATAACATGGGAAAACCCAAATATAACAGAACACTGGAAATTGAAGCAATGTGGCATAGTGGTGAAAAGCAGAGGCTTTAAGTCTGACTGAGTATGTACAGTTTCCATCAGTGACAGACTGCATGTGTGTCAGTGGTCCCGTAAGATTATGATGGAGGTGAAAGATTGCTATTGGCTAGTATTATTTATTTTATTTTATTTTAGTAGATTTATGGGGGACAACTTAAATTCTGTTACATGTATATATTGTATAGTGGTGGCCTAGTATTTACTATCCTATGCTTTTAATTGTTATTTTAGAGTGTTCCTTCTACGTATTAAAATAACAAGTTAAGAGGCAGGAAGATCACTTGGGGTCAGAAGTTTGAGACCAGCCTGAGCAAGAGTGAGACCCCGTCTCTACAAAAAATAGAAAAATTATCTGGGTGTGGTGGTGCACACTTGTAGTCCCAGCTGGTTGGGAAGCTGAGGTAGGAGGACCACTTGAGCCCAGGAATTTGAGATTGTGGTGATCTCTGATGACCCCACTGCACTCTAGCTGGGACAACAGAGTGAGAGTCTGTCTCAAAAAAAAAAAAAGTTATGTAAAACAGCCTTGGGCACGTTCTTCAGGAGATATTCCAGAAGAGGCATAGTTATCCTAGGAGATGGCAGCTCCCTGCATGTTATTGCCCCTTGAAGACTTTCCAGTGGGACAAGATGTGGAGGTGGAAGACAGTGATATTGGTGACCCTGACCCTGTGTAGGCATAGGCTAATATATGTGTTGTGTCTTAGTTTTTAATAAAAAATAAAAAAAAAAATTAGAAGAAAAGCTTATTTATAAAAATAAGGATATAAAGAAAGAATATTTTTGTATAGCTATACAATGTGTTTGTGTTTTTTAAGCTAAGTGTTATGATAGAAGAGTCTAAAAGCTAAAAAAAAAGCTTACAAAGTAAAAATTTATAGTAAGCTAAGGTTAATTTATTATTGAGGAAAGAAAAATTTTTTTTAATAAGTCTGGTGTAGCCTCAGTGTACAGGGTTTATAATATCTACAGTAATGTCCTGGGCCTTCCCATTCCCTCCTCACTCACTCACTGGCTCACCCAGACCAACTCCCAGTCCTGCGAGCCCCATTCATGGTAAGTGCTCAATATAGGTATACCATTTTTTAATCTTTTTATTATTTATTTATTTGGAGGCAGGATCTCATTCTTTGCCCAGGCTGGAATGTAGTGGCATGATCATAGCTCACTGCAACCTCAAACCTCCTGGGCTCAGGTGATCCTCCTGCCTCAGCCTCCCAAGTAGCTAGGACTACAGGCGCGTGCCACTAGGCCCAGCTAGTTTTTTTTTAATTTTTTTGTAGAGACAGAGTCTCTAGGTTGCTCAGACTGATCTCGAACTCCTGGGCTCAAGCAATCCTCCTGCCTCAGCCTCCCAAAGTGCTGGGATTACAGGCGTGAGCCGCTGTGCCTGGACCATTTTTTATCTTTTATACTGTATTTTTACTGTGCCTTTTCTAGGCTTAGATACGTTTACACAGATACCATTGTGTTTCAGTTGCTTCCAGTATTCAGTAATGTGCTGTACAAGTTTGTAGCCTAGGAGTATAGTAAGCTGTACTATCTAGGTTTGTGTAAGTACACTCTAATGTTCGCATAACATAACGACAAAATCACTTAACTATGCATTTCTTAGTATGTATCTCCATTGTTAAGTGATACATGACTGTATTAATCTTAACCTTTATAGGCTGAGTGACTTTGGGCAGTTACTGAAATTCTCTGAAGCCATTTTCCTCATCTGTAAAATGGGGATAATATGGTTACTTACCTCAAAGTTATTTTGAGGATTAAAGTTAAGTAACTGGCTGGGCGCTGTGGCTCACGCCTGTAATCCTAGCGCTCCGGGAGGCCGAGGCGGGTGATCACTCGAGGTCAGGAGTTCAAGACTAGCCTGAGCAAGAGCAAGACCCTGTCTCTACTAAAAATAGAAAGAAATTATCTGGCCAACTAAAAATATATATAGAAGAAATTAGCCGGGCATGGTGGCGCATGCCTGTAGTCCCAGCTACTTGGGAGGCTGAGGCAGTAGGATCGCTTAAGCCCAGCAGTTTGAGGTTGCTGTGAGCTAGGCTGACGCCACGGCACTCTAGCCCGGGCAACAAAGTGAGACTCTGTCTAAAAAAAAAAAAAAAAAAGTTAAGTAACTAATATATATAAAATGCTCATCTGCATAGTACCTGACACATAGTAAGCATTAAAAAATGTTAGCTGCTAGTAGTAGTAGTAGTAGTATTAGTAGTACATCTTTTTTTGATAATTAGATAGCAGTACATGGAAAAGTTAGCTCAGGAATAATCCAAATATTTCACCAGTATCCATCAACGTGGTTGGAACACTAGTTTTGTGTATGGTGATCACTTACAAGGTTATCACTAATAACTTACTAATAAAGTATTAAAATTTACAAATGACTTATTCTTCTAATGAGCTAGAGTAGACTTTACCAGGAATTGCAGAGCCCAGAATAAGCCCATGAGGTTCTGTGGCTTATATATTACATGTTTATACAGGTGGGAAAGCTCAATTAAGCACTCTTATATAATACCATACATAAAAACTGAATTTTAGGAATATTGAAGAGTTACATATAAAAATCAAATAATTGAAAAGCTAGTATTAAACAGAATAAAGTATCAGCTATTACCCAGGGACACAAATTTTTCATGATTAAAATTCAGATGTTTCTGATTTTAAAGGAAAAGTTCAGATCTTTATCATAAAGAATGAAAACTTTCTGGGCAATAAGGAAAATTAAAATACAGAGAAAACAACAATGAAAAAATAGTTTTTACTTAATGTATGTATGTAAGGAACTTAAACTAATTTTAGGAACACTATCAAGACCCTGTTAGTTAAGTGGAAAATAAACAGGAATCATTCTTTCAAAAAAAACTTTGGGTATTTCTGTGTTAGGTATTGGCGTTACAGTGGTAAACAAAAGGAATGTGGTTTCTGGCCTCCTGGAGCTTAGTCTATAAAGAAAGCACATGTTAAATATAGACATAAATATTTACAATTGTGCTAAGTGCTGTGAAGGAAAAGTTTGTAATAGGAAATGTAAATTAAATATAGGGAAAGTTATTCAACATCAATAATTATTAAATGCAAAAAAAAAATCTATGTGCCATAGGCATTTATTTAACAGTGATTTGAAAAAACACAACCCAATATTGGAAAGCCTATCTGGAATACCTTGATATGTTGCTCGTGATACAAATTGCTAGTAATCCCTTTGAAGGATAAACTGGCCATATACAGCAAAGTTAGAATTTAACTCAGCAATCACACTCCTGCTAATTTTTTTAAGGAAGTCAGTTCAAAAGTAAAAATCAGTATATATACACGAAGACTTTTTTGTTTGTTTGTTTGTTTTGTTTTGTTTGAGACAAGGTCTCTCTCTGTTGCCCAGGCTAGAGTGCAGTGGCATTATCATCTCACTGCAACCTCCAATTCCTGGGCTTAAGCGATCTCCCGAGTAGCTGGGACTACGGGGATGCACCACCACTCCTGGCACAAAGACTTTAATATAATATTTATCACCAACCAGAAAAATCTATATCAAATTTCAAATTATATCTGGTCTATGGAGTATTTTCTGCTCACTAGGAAGTATTAATATCAAGTCTATGTAATAGTTTCATGACAAGTGTTTTGGGGGAAAAATCCAACAGAATTGTATACCTTGTAATTTTAGTTACAGTGTAAACTGTAAGAAGGGACAGTATTGGGAGTGTAACAAGGAGAAGCAAAAACGTTTGTGTTAACTGGTAGAATTATAGGTAAAATTTGTTTGTTTAAAATAAAGTTTTAGTTTTATTTGACTTCAACTTTAAAGCTTTCCCTCTCTTTCAGGTCTTTTTGCCTGGCTTTTTGTCCAGCAATCTTTATTATAAATATTTGAATGATCTCATCCATTCAGTTCGAGGAGATGAGTTTCTGGGAGGGAATGTTCCACTGGCTGCTCATGGCGCCGTTGGCCCTCCTGACGAGTCTCACGCAGGCGGTTCTGACAGCTCTGCTTCTCAGGTATTGACTAATTTGCATCTGCTGTTTGAAAGAAAGATGTACAGATCCTTTCCTTCAAATACCAGTAATAGGTCCTCCTTTAAATTTTAAGTTGTAGGAACAAAAGAGAAATTAAATTAGCCTACGTGCTGTATATTCCAATCTTGGTATTTGTGATAATTAACAATACACTGTACTGCAAAGTATTATACTGTTTCATTCAGAGCATTATTCTGCTTGCCACTGGCTGTTTCTTTTAATAATCAAATATACAAAATACATTTATAGCCTCTGAAAAGCTCTTTGTGTAATTATTTGAGAAATTTTAATTATTAAATTTAAAATGCTTTTTTATAGAATTGAGTAAACTGTTAGGTTTCTTAATACTATATTTCACTGAAAGCCTTTTGATTTCATTTTGAGCTAGAGTGCCACATTTTACATTTCCTTAACCTTTTTTGGTTTTTTTGGAGTACTTCATATATTAAATATTACCTGATTTCACCTCAAAATCACATGAAATGGGATATCCCCAAGACAAGAGATCTGAGGAGGAGGCATTAAGAAATTAATTGATTTTGTTAAAGTCACACAGTTAAGTAGTGGGACCAGAAATATTTCCCATCTAGTGTTCTTCACCAAAAACTTAATAATATAGCATTATAATTTTGTCATCACTATTGACAAATAAATAAATTACCCTTTGAATTTTTTGATACTGAACCTTGGATAAGTTTTTCTAGTTTATAAGATAGTACTACAGTATTGCCATCACTAAAGCTCTCCTCAGGACGTTTTCTTACTGTTAAGTTTACATAGGAGGTGACCTGCTGCATATGGTCACCATTTTATTTTTTGATATAGCCTACAACGTCTTGTTTTTATTTAGGTGCTGAAAAGGTCTAGATGCTAACCGCAAAATATATTTTTATACTTTTTAGTAAAGTATACTATGCATACAGAAAACCGAACATATCATAACTATATACACCTTTAAGAATTTTCACAAACACCAGGCGACAGAGCAAGACCTTGTCTCAACATTAAAAAAAAAAAAAAGATTTTCACAAACAAACTAAGCCATACAACCAGCATCCAGCACATTATCAGCATGGCAGAGCCCTCCTGAGCCCCCTTCCTGTCACTGTCTTTCTTCCCGGACAGGGTAGCTACTATCCTGACTTTTGATGGCATAGATAAGCACTACCTGTTCTTGTCATTTTATAAATGAAATCATATTATGTATTCTTTTTTGGAACATGTTTTCACTCCAAAAAAGAAACTTCATTTACTTTAACTCCAAATCCCCCACTCGTCTAGCTCTAGGCAACCAGTAATCTGTTTTTTTGTTTCTATGGAAACAATAGATGTGTCTGTGCTGGACATTTCACATAAATAGAACCATATAATATGTGGTCTGTTATGACTGACGTCTTTCAGTTAGCATCATGTTTTCAAGGTTTATGCACAATTACCAAGTGTCAGAACTTTATTCTTCTTTATGGCCAAATAATCCCATTGTAGTGATACCACATTTTGTTTATGGGCATTTGAGTTGTTCCCTCCCTTCTGCTAAAATGAATGAATGATGCTGCTGTGAACATTTGTGTACAGGTTTTTTGTGTAATGTTTTCATTTCTCTTGTTCTGTATACCCAGGAGTAGAATTGCTCGGTCAAGTAATAGTTATGTTTGACTTTTTAAAAAGCTGCCAGACTGTTTTCCAAAGTGGCTGCCCTATTTTGTAATCCCACCAGCAGTGTATGAGGTTTATAATTTCTCCACATCTCACCAGAAGTTATTATCTATCTTTTTGATTGTAGCCGTCCCAGTTCTATCTCATTGTAGTTTTTGTTTGATTTCCCTGATGACTAATGATATTGAGCACATTTCATGTGCTTATTGGTCTTTTTTCTATCTTTGGAGAAATGTCTATTCAAATCATTTGCCCATTTTTAAATTGGGTTGTTTGGCTTTTTATTATTGAGTTGCAGGAGTTCTTTATATATTTTAGATACATGTCCCTTATGAAGCATATGATTTGCAAATATTTCTCCATTCTGCAAATTGTCTTTTTACAACTGATAATGTCCTTTGAAACACAAAAGTTTTTCATTTTGATGAAGTCTAATTCTTCTATTTTTTTCTTTTGTTGCTTGTGCTTGTGATGTCCCATCTAAGAAACCATTGGCAAATTCCCAGTCATTAAGATATATCCCTATATCTTCTTCTATGTGTTTTTATAATTTTGTCTTGCACATTTAGGTTTATGATCTATTTTGAATTAATTTTTATGTATAGTGTGAGGTGGGTATCCAACTTCATTCTTTTGCGTGTATATATCCAGTTCTAGCACCATTTGCTGAAAAGATTATTGTTTCCCCATTGAATGGCTTGTTGAAGGATCAATGTAAGGCAGTATTTCTAGATTTTCAGTTCTATTCCATTGATCTTTATGTGTATCCCTATGCCAGTACCATACTCTCTTGATTACTGTTGCTTTGTAGTAAGTTTCGAAATCAGAAAGTGAGAGTCTTCCAACTTAATTCTTTTTCCAGATGGTTTTTCCTATTCAGGGTCTCTTACGTTCCATTTGCATTTTAGGATCAATTGTTAATTTCTACAAAGAAGCCTACTGGGATTCTGATAGGAATGTTGTTGTTGACTCTATAGTTCATTTTAAGGAGTATTACCAGCTTAACAATATTAAGTCTTCTGATCCATGAACATGGGGTATCTACATTTATTCATATTTAATTTCTTTCAACAATGTTTTGTAGTTTTCAGAGTATGTTTTTGTATTTCTTAAATTTATTCCTAAGTATTTTTAAATTTGTTTTTATTCTTATTTCTAAGTGTTTTTTGATGCTGTTATAAATGGAATTGTTTTCTTAATTTCATATTCAAATTGCTCATTGCAAGAATGTAGAAATGCAATTAATTTTTGTATTGAGGTAAAATTCACTTAACATGAATATAATCATTTTAAATTGTACAATTCAGTGGCATTTAGTATATCCACAGTGTTGTGCACCCATCACCACTGTCTAGTTCCAGACTTTTTCGTTACCCCAAAGAGAAACCGCGTGCCCACTAAGCAGTCACTCCCCACATCCCTCCCTTTCCCTAGATCCTCCTCACAACCACTAACCTGCTTTTCTCTTCATGGATTTGCCTGTTCTAGATGTTTCATATTGATGGAAACATACAATATGTGACTTTTTTGTGTCTGGCCTCTTACCCTTAGCATAATGTTTGATGTTTTTGTGGTTCATCCATGTTGTAGCATGAATCAATATTTCAGTTCTTTTTTTGGATGAATAATATTCCATACCACATTTTGTTCATTTTTTGAGTTGTTGCTACCTTTTGACTATTGCAAATAGTGCTGCTATGAACATTTGTGTACAAGCTTTTGAATACCTGTTTTCAGTTCTTTTGGGTATATACCTAGAAATGGAAATGGTGGGTTATAGGTTAATTCTATGTTTAAATGTTCAAGAAATTGCTGTACTGTTTTCTGTAGCATCTATACCGTTTACATTCTCACCATCAGTGTACAAGCGTTCTGGTTTCTGTACATCTTTGCCAATGCTTGTTATTGTCTATATTTGTGAGTATAGCCATCCTAATGGGTATGAAGTAGTATCTCCTTATAGTTTTGGTTTGTATTTCCCTGATGACTAATAATACTGAGTGTCTTTGCATTTGCTTGTTGACTCTTTGTATAACTTTTTTGGAGAAATGTCTACTTAAATCCTTTGCCCATTTTAAAAAATTGAGTTGTTTGTCTTTTTGTTGTTGAGTTGTAAGAGGTTTTTTGTTCATTTTTTCTGAGTAGTAGAGCCTAATTAGTAATATGATTTGCAAATATTTTCTCCAGTTGTATAGGTTGCCTTTCACTTTCTTAAGAATGTCCTTTGAAGCACAAAGGTTTTTAATTTTTATGAAGTCCAGTTTATCTGTTTTACTTTTGTTGCATGCACTTTTGGTGTCATGTCTAAGAACCCTTGCAAAATCTAAGGTCATGAAAATTTACAGATCCCTGTGTTTTCTTCTAAGAGTTTTTGGTCTTTGATCCAGTTTGAGTTAGTTTTATATGTTGTGTATGTTGTGTGAGGTAGAGGCCCAACTTCATTATTTTGCATGTGCATGTCCAGTTGTCCCAGCACTATTTGTGGAAAAAAACTATTCTTTCACCATTGAATGGTCTTGGTACCCTTCTCAAAATTCAATTGACCATAGATGTATGGATTTATTTCTGGACTCTGAATTCTATTTCAATGATCTGTATGTCTGTCCTAATGCCAGTACCACATTGTTTTGATTACTATAGTTTTGTAATAAGTTTGTAATCAGGAAGTATATGTCCTCCAACTTTTCATATTTTCAAGATTGTTTTGGCTAATTTTTATATGTTGATATTGTACTTTCAACTTTGCTAAAGTTGTTTGTTAGCCCTAATAGTTTTCTTGTAGATTCTTTAAGGTTTTCTTATATTTATAAGATCATGTCATCTGCAAAAAGAGATAATTTTGTTTCTTCCTGTCCACTTTGGATGCCTTTTATTTCCTTTTCTTGCCTAATTACTGTGGCTAGAACTTCCAGTACAAGGTTGAATAGAAGTGGCAAAAGTAGACATTTTTGTCTTACTCCTGATCTCACAGGGAAAGCTTTCAGTTTTCATCATTTAATATGATGTTAGGTGTGGGTTTTTAATAAATGCTCTTTATCAGGTTGAAGAAATTCTCTACTAATCATAATTTTTTTAGTGTGTTTTTTTTAATCACAAAACAGTATTGGATTTTGTCAGATGTTCTTTCTGTGTCAAGATGATCATGTGGGTTTTGGGTTTTATTCTGTTGATAAAATGTGTTAATTGATTTTCAGATTTTGGTCATGGTATATAATCCTTTCTGTATGCTGCTGGATTCAGTTTATTAGTATTTTGTTCAGGATTTTGTATCTGTACTCATAAGATAATACTTTAACTCCATCAAAAAATAAATTGACCATAAATGTGAAGGGTGTGTTTATGGATTCTCAATTCTATTCCATTGATCTGTATGTCTGTAGTGTGTTCTATAAGTATCTGTTCACGTATTTTATTTATTAATATTTAACCTATCCCATAGTTGTGGACATTAAGCTTGTTCCTGTCTTTTGCTATTTTAAAAAATGCTGCAGTGAATAATCTTGTATATAAGCATTTTACGTAAGTGTGAGTCTGTCTGTAATTGAATTTTTAGAAATGGAATTTCTGAAATTCATGGCTATATATTTCATAAAAGTACCATTTCTGACTTGCTTTTCTTGGGGTTGGGGAATACACGGAGGGGAACTTACTCTACTCAGCTAGCTAGTCATTTTAGAAAGATTTCTTTAGCTTCTTTACTGTCCCACTGTCTCATTGAGAATCAAAAACATTCATATTTACCCTCTAAAAGTTGGACTTTACATTTTTTAGACAAGATACATGTGGATGGATGAGAGTTTTGCACACTGGGGAAATAATGCCTGTGAGGACAGAGCATTTGTTGGAACTTGGGTCATTAAGAGAACATATTTGGCATTCAAATGCCTATGTCATACATTTTAATATTGTGCTTTCCTCTTGTGGTTATAGTTTGAAGTTACATTTCAGAATCATTTCTGTTAAGCATCTCAGTAGTAATAGAGTTGAGTGAAAATTACATATATTTCAAACACCGAAAAGAATTTTGTCCAAATCTATCGTATTCCAAACCCAGGACTGATTTGTTTCCTGAATCATATGCTACTAATTTTATAATTCTTTCTGTAGTCCAGTGTGAAAAAAGCCAGTATTAAAATATTGAAAAATTTTGATGAAGCGATAATTGTGGATGCTGCAAGTTTGGATCCAGAATCTTTATATCAACGGACATACGCAGGGTAAGCTTAGCTCATGTCTAGAATTTTTACAAGTGTAAACAATTTTGCATCTTTTTAAATTTTTAACTAAATTTTATATTTTTTCTAATCTATTCTTAAATGCCCAGCACTTTGACTTATTAATAGTGTGCAGTATAAAGCGGTGGTTAATAGTGAAGGCTCTGGAGTGACTTTTTGAGTTGTAATTTTGGCTCCACCATTTATGGCAAGCTGCTTAACTTCTTGGTGTCTCAGTTTTTTCATCTGTGAGAATATTACTACTTCATTAGGTTATTGAGGTAATTAGATGAGATAATACACACAAAGCATTTAAAACATGACCTGATACCTGTAAGCACTCCATGAATTTCATTACCATCATTATTCCACCACCGTATATAAGATTGATCAGTAGTATTGTTATGTTTTAGGCTGTCTCTTGCACATTTCATTTGATTCACCTGTTAGCTATTTCAAAGTCTTAATCTTAAAAATAAAGTAAAAAGATACCAACATCATTTATTGTGGGCTGCATAACTAATACTTGGAAAATGGAATAAAATTATTCTTTTGTAGTTAAGAATTAACTTGGTTGTTCATTTTAGCCTGTACCAAAAAGACAGTGATAAATAGGATATGCTACTTACTGAAATTCACCACAGATCAAATCATAAAATCACTTCTGCTTCCCTAAAGATGCCTTGGTTATTAGCACATAAACCTGTGCAAAGGCTTGATTACCCCACCCCGTCCCCTATCCCATTCCTGGCAGTACCATGAAAAAGGGGAAAGTCCTTGGAAGGAAATGAAAGGTGGTTTGACCATGGTGTCTTTGGAAAGCACACTTAAGCCATATCAGCTTTATGGTAATCTTTATTCTTCTTTTAGAAAATGGTAGACAATAAGCCTAAAAGGTGATATTTATTCTTAAGGAGTGGTTCATTTATTTAAAACCTTACATGAGAAAGTCTATCAGTTGTGAGATGATGTTAAACTTCTATAGAATTTTTTTGTACAAAGTAAATGTATATTTTTTTTAATTTATAGAATTGGTCAGAAAAGAGAAGTGATTTTTCTTCATTGTCTTTAAAGATGGTTTTCAGTGTTTGTTTTAGTTTTATGGTTTTGGCATCTTCCCAAAATTTTTCACAAGGCAAATAAATTTGTATCAGTTGGTGTATTGGCACCCATATATGAAATGGGAACTTATTAGGAAGGATATCTGTAAAATAAGATCTATTTTACCTGAAATTAAATAATCTATAGATGCCACAAATTTTTTTCTTTTAACTTTTAATTGCAAATACATTATTCTTATAAAAATTAAATTTACAGATAAGTTTAATGTTCTTTTTGAGCATATATATACCAATGCATATTTTCTCCCCTTTCTCTTCAGGGTAATCATTGTTACGTTATGCATTTTTCGTTGTTTGTTTTTCTATAACTGATATTATACCCTATTCTATATCTTGTGCTTTCATTCATAGTAAGTTGTCTATACAAACATCTCATTTTAACTATGCTGTAGTATTCATATAGAATATTAATTATAACTCATAAATATAGCAAAGTATTCCATAGTGTGTTGTGTTACTGTTTAGCCATCTTGATATTGATGAGTGTTTGAGTTATTTGCAGTTTTTCCCTGTTACACACAGTATTGCAAAGGACTTCCTTCTATATGCTTTCTTTTTTTTTTTTTTTTTTTTTTTTTTTTGAGACACCTGGTCTTGCTCTGTCACGTAGGCTAGAGTGCAGCAGCATCATTATAGCTCTCTGCAACCTCACACTCCTGGGCTTGACATGACACCATGCCTGATTTTTCTTCTCTTTCTCTCTCTCTTTTTTTTTTTTATGGAGACAAGGTCTTGCTCTTGCTTAGGTTGTTTTTGAACTCCTGGCCTCAAGCAGTCCTCCCATCTCGGCCTCCCAGAGTGCTAGGATTACAGGTGTGAGCCACCATGCCCGCCCTATATGCTTTCTTATACCAAGAAGCAGATTTAATTTTGATAGATCTTACCAATTTACTTTAAAAGGTATCTGTATCATTTTACGTTCTTGCTAGTCATTAATAAGGATGCTAATTTTCCCTACATCCTTGTCAACACTGAATAATACCAAATTTATGGGCCAGGCCTAGTGGCTCATGCCTGTAATCCCAGCACTTTGGAAGGCCGAGGGAGGAGGATCACTTGAGGCAAGGAGTTCAAGACCAGCTTGGGCAACATAGTGAGACCCCATCTCTACAGAAAATTTAAAAATTAGCCAGGCATGGTGTCATGAGTGTGTAGTCCCAGCTACTAGGGAGGCTGAGGCAGGAGGATCACTTGAGCCCAGGAATTTGATGCTGCAGTGAGCTATGATCAGGCCACTGTAGTCCAGCCTGAATGATAGTGTGAGACCCTTTCTCAAAAAAAAAAAAAAAAAAATCAAACTTTTCATTTTTTTTCCAATCTTGGATTATTGCCAATAAAATTGAGCTTCTTAGAATGTTTTTTGGTTATTGTTATTTTTTTTATTCATGGATTGTCTATTCATCTCCTTTTCCCATTTTTCTGCTGGGTGATTTATTAGTGACTTACTGGAGTTCTGTTTGTTTTTGGATATTAATCCTTGGTAAAATATCTTAATATCTTAAGAATAAGATAACTTAAAAGTAAAAGACATCTCACTGTATTTTCTCCCTTTTAGCTTTCCTTTATGTTACTAGGGTGTGTGTGTATTTGTATATATATAAAACTATAGGTTTATGATATATTTTGATCATTATTAAAACAAGTTCTGCCTTTTTGTTTCTTCTTTTATAAAATTATCATGGCTGTTTTTTTGCCCTTTCTGTGTGAATTTTAAAATTTTGAATTACCTATTAACTCACCATGTTTCATAAACTTTTTGGGGATTTTGAATGGAATTGCTTTGAATTAAAGATTAGTTTGCTTTCTGTGGAAGAAGGTTTCATTTCAAATAAGCCCCACTTTGAATAACATGGGATAGCTATAAATTGTGTTTCTAGCTTTCTAGGTTTAGAGATGCTTAAAACTGATTATTTTTTCTTCTAAATTTAAAACTGGTTGTTAGAAATTATATTCTTCTTTTCATTCTTATTTAGGAAGATGACATTTGGAAGAGTCAGTGACTTGGGGCAATTCATCCGAGAATCTGAGCCTGAACCTGATGTAAAGAAATCAAAAGGTTTGTGGTGTTTTTATATTCCATATTAAGTCTTTACTCACATTATTCATCAACTGTAGTAAAGGACCATTTAAGGTTCAGACTGTTCATTTTGTCAGCTAACCACTATACCTTTTGGCCTGTGTTTATAGTCATGAGTGAGTACAATACAGCCTTCCTGTAATTGTAGCTCTATAAAATCTCTTCCTCTAAATCAGAAGTCATTGAACTTGCCTCACCACTACAGAAGACACATCAATATGAAAAAATATTTGTTATCTTTTTATTTAATGACAAAATGCCCAATCCAGGTTGGACTGGAGGTTTATCTTGAGGTCCTTTATGTTACTAAATTTCCTCAAAGTTGCTGAAAGTGAAATATATGTGGAAAATATTAATAGATTGAAATTCAAATGCTTATTACTTTGTTTAATCAGCAGAAGACTGGTTTGGGCAAGTCCAAGAATGAGACACAGAAACCTTTTTTTTTTTCTTATATTTAATCTTTAAATCTCCTAGACAGCTTGTTAAAATACAAGAAATTTTTTGTGACCAATTTCGGCTTCCAAACAATTGATTTACACAGGAAAATTTTGGAAGTAAATGCAAATCCAATCAGATGATACCTAGACCTTTTCGGTATGGTTGGATTGACAGTAATATCTTGAATAAAATATATTGACTTTTGTAGGAAGAAAGCCCTCCATTTTGGTAAGTGTGTTTAAAATTAAGAGCTATTGTCAATCTTTCTGTTGATTTAATAGGACTACATTCTTATTATACTTATCTTATTTTTTAATGCAACTATTGTTTGGGTAATAAATTGTACCACTTTATTTTGATTAAAGATCTACTTTTTGGTCAGATATACATTGATAGAGTAAGCAAAAAATGTAGCAATTGTTGAAGTGATTTAGACTCAAAAAGGGTCTGTTACCTAGATGACCTTGTTTATCCAAATAATTGATTTTCTTTCCTGTTTTGCCAGAGAAGTCTCAGGTGCACAGTTGGGAAGAATGTAAAGACTAAAGGGAAGTCTACACAGTTCATTCAGTAAATAATTTTTGCGTGCCTCTCTGCATACTTGTATTCACTCGGCAGGTTAGAAGATACAGATCTTGCCATCAAGAAACTTACAGTCTAGTAGTTATGTGTCTTATTTTGGGCAAAAGAGGAATACTGGGAAGAGGGGTCAGTGGCGGTGTTGGGACAGAGGAAGTGCCAGATGAGCTCTGTGAGGGATTTGCCAGGAAGGGCTGACTGTATACAGTGTCATTAGGTAGCTTCTGTCAATGCGGATAATGGGGTCTCCTCTCCAGTATTAACTAAATCTCTGAGCTGTTTGGTTTTTTTAAAAATCTGGTCTTGTACGTTTGGTAGCTTATGAAGAAGTGCTACAGATAGGTGTTAGGTATAGTCATAAGTGTTAGGTGTTTGCAGGTGTATTATGAGTAAAGATATGCAAGAAACTTTCCCAAACCACTATCTGTACTAAATCTATTCATTCAGTCTCTTCATGTTGTTCCTTCATTTATTCATTCTAAACAATAATGGCGTGCCTACTATATGCATCTATTCTAGATGCTGGGAAGAAAACAAAGTTCCTGTTCTCATGGAACTTAACATTATAATGGAGGAGACAGTAGACAGATAAGCAAATACGATGTGTATACTTGTGTTTATATATGTAGGGGAGGGTGCTGCAAGAGTAGTGGGGAGTTCTGTTTTAGAGGTGCTTGTCAGGAAAGGCGTCACTGAGGAGGTAGCATTTTGAGTACAGACCTGAGCGCAGTGCAAGGGTGAGCCTGGGTGATACCTGGAGGAAGAGTGTTCTTGGCGGAAGGAACAGGATAGAGACCTGAAGCCAGAGGGCTCAGCATGATCGAGGGGCAGAAAGCCCAGTGTGGCTGGAGTGGAGCGAGCAAAGGGATGAGTGATAGTGGAAGGTGAGTAAGCTGGGAGATGCCCAGAGACCGTGGCAAGGAATTGAAAGTGTTGAGGACACACTGGAAGTTGGAGCAGGGGAGTGATGTGATGTGACTTATGTTTTCAAGGGATTGCCCTGGCAGCTGTTTGGAAAATAGAATGTAGAGGGTCAAGAGGAGAAGCAGGGAAACAACATTCTTGCCATAGTCTAAGTAAGGGATGATGGTGGTTGTGGGTTAAGCTGGTAGTAGAACAGTTCGATTTGGCTTATATTTGAAGGTAGAAGTGACAGGATTGTATCTCTGCCGGCAAGCCTGTCCATCAAGTTACTTTATTAATTTATTTGATAATAATTTATTTAATAATAAATAATTAATAATTAATTAATTAATAATTTATTTAATAATAATTACATTATTAATTTAATTGAGACATGCCTATATAAAGTAATGAATAGGAATTTCTACAATTTGGTTGAACATATCCGTACATGCTGGCGCTTCCTTTAGTTGTCTAGACTTCTCTTCAAGACAAGTATTTTTTGTTAGTGTAGGAGCCCAGAGATTGAATTCATTCCCTCCAGAAAGCATTTGATTCATATGTGCTAGGCACAATGCTAAATGCCAAGGATACAAACAAGAGGGTGTCATTTTAGTCTGTTTTACTCAAGCATGACCCTCACTTGTTAAGCATTACATAATGCTCAACCTTCTAGATTTTCCAGGTTGTGTTACTTAATTTAGCTTATTCCTCTCTGCCCTGCATATCTTGTAAACTGGAGTTAGACCGAAAGTCTTGATGATTCATGTTACACACTTTTGGTTAGAATATATCATAGATGATGTTGTGTATGGTGTTTTTAAAGGCTCTCTTTTATTGGTGTATACATTAAAATACTGCCTGAAAGAATACCCCAAAATTCAACAGCAGTTACTTTAAGGATAAGAAGGAGGAGGTACCTTTTACTTTTCATTATACCCTTTTCCTTTACTGTTTGAATATTCTTATCCTGTGTACACTTTACTGCTTAATCATCCACCCCATCCCTTCTCCATGTCTTCCTATTGCAGTGGAATAAAATCTAGCCCCTTTGCCATGACCTTACCTTGAACCACTCTTCGTTTCACAGACCAAGCTCTAGTTGGACTATCCCTATTCTTTTATTCTTTTTCTGAGGTTTCTTCCCTCTTAGGGCCTCTACAGTTGCTGTTTCCCCTGCCATGGCTTTGGTGCAATGACTGTCTCCTCCTCCTTATCTCACTGTTATCTATTCAGAGAGACCTGCCCAGCCCACATGATCTAAAAGCATCTGTGCCACTACTACTTCTTTATTTTCTTATTCACTGTCTGAAATTATATTGTTCATATATTTGCATACTAATTTATACTGTTTCCTTTTTTTTTTTCTTTTTTTCCTTTTTTTTTTGGAGACAAAGTCTCGCTCTGTTGCCTGGACTAGAGTGCAGTGGCATCAGCCTAGCTCACAGCAACCTCAAACTCCTGGGCTCAAGCAATCCTACTGCCTCAGCCTCCCAAGTAGCTGGGACTGCAGGCATGTGCCACCATGCCCGGCTAATTTTTTCTATTTTTAGTAGAGACGGGGGGTCTCACTCTTTCTCAGGCTGGTCTCGAACTCCTGAGCTCAAGCAATCCTCCCGCCTTGGCCTCTCAGAGTTCTAGGATTACAGGTGTGAGCCACTGCGCCCGGCCTATAGTCTGTTTCTTTTTCATGACTACATTATTACCTCTGTTAACTCTATTGAGGAAAATGAATCAAGATTTTATATTTTTCATGAATGCTATGCATAGTCCTATCCCAGTTGTTAATCAGGACCTTGCCTTAAGAAATAATGTCCTGACAATAATGCACTTGGTTTAAGGCAAAGTTAGGAAGTGAGCCTATTCAAATTATTAAATAAAAGGATAAGCTATGTATTTCATTCATAGAAATAGAGGCTAGCCTACTTCCTTGGTAACTTCTCAGCGTGTGGTTACAGATGTAGGCTTTTATGTCCTGGGAAGTTGAGGTGTACTATGGCTTGGGTAGAGTATGACCACTTTTTTTTTGAGACAGGGTCTCGCTATGTTGCCTAGGCTAAATTCAGAAACTCCTGACCTCAAACAATCCTCCTACCTCAGCCTCCTGAATAGCTGGGACTACAGGCATGCGCCACTGCACCTAGCTTAAGAGTATGGCTATTTACAAAAACTCTGCTCTCACCCAGTTGATCCCTACAGACCAGAGATCCAGCTTGTAGCAGCATAATCTGTACTAGAAACCCTTTCAAATGGAAGCTGGTCCAGAAGGTTTGAAAACATAACAAGTGGGTTGATGTTTTCCAGTGGATTGCTAGAGTCTTACCAAGACCACCATCTTAGTTAGGGTTTTGTTTTGTTTTTAATCCTTGCCACAAATCTAACACTAGGTAATTGTTTCTTTCATCAAGTGAGAATAGAAGAAAAATCCAGAACTCTAAAACAGTTTTTCAAACCATGATGTTTGCAAATTAAATACTCTGTTATGGAAGCAATATCATCAGCTTTTATTTGTGGTAATATTCCTTAATATTTTGTATGGGATCACACAAGAAAAGAATATCTATGTCTGGAAGTAACAGCTTTTAAAAAAGAGCACTTTTAAATGTAAAATTATGCATGAAATACACATTCAATTTTGGCTTTGTTTACTAGGATCTATGTTCTCACAAGCTATGAAGAAATGGGTGCAAGGAAATACTGATGAGGTAAATTCTACTTTTAGTATAAAGAGATTTCTGTTTATAATTGCCACCCTTGTCTAAGTAAGGTTTTAAGTTTCCTCTTTCTTTAGTTCCCATGTTTAAGCAGTATGGCACAGCAGTGCTCCCTTATCCATGATGTAACAATAAAATGTGGGTCCTTCTTAGCATCTAACAATTGTCTGGTGATGGCAGTGAAGGTATCTTCAGTCCAGAGACTATGGCCACTGAAGGATATCTATGCATTCAGGTTTCCTTCATCAACCAGCAGGCTTCAGTAATCAGTGCAGAACAGAAGCACAAATGTTTCGTTCCCCACTGTCAGTTTTACTTTTAGAAGTAGATGATGGCTGAAAAAGATAAAAGAAAAGAAAAAAAAAGTAGATGCTTGCTTTTTTTTTTTTTTTTTTTAATAGTTAACTGCATTGAGAGGTGGGGGTTGAAAAAGGAAAATGTTTTATTTTGACCACCTAACATAAAAGTAGTCATGTTGGGTACCCAGTAGCTGACTCTGGAAGACAGTGAATGACATGTTTATATAGCATAGCCACAGTGTGGCCCAGATTCTTTCATGAATGGGAATGTACTTCTTTATCCAAATAAATAGAAATGATATGCACATACAGTTGTATTTAGAGCACTAATTATGTATGCATCTTGATCCTTCTAATGAATAACCATTATCAACAGTTTAAATTACTTCCTTTAGGCCCAAGAAGAGCTAGCTTGGAAGATTGCTAAAATGATAGTCAGTGATGTTATGCAGCAGGCACAGTATGATCAACCATTAGAGAAATCTACAAAGGTAAGGATGACTTGTGTTCTAAACTAGTTTGTGTAAAACTGAAAAGTATTATTTTCCAGGTATATAGAAATAAAAAAGGATATAAGGGACTTCTGTGTCTCCCTTTGAAAGATTAACTGCTGTGGGATTGCCTTTTCATCATAAGCAACTAGAAAACTGACAAACTAAATGAAATAACCATAATCTTGAAAGAAGAGTAACACTGAGGTGATCCCTAGCTTACTGCCTAAAAGTAGTTTCCAAAGTGTAGAGAAGGGGAAACCAAACACAGCCCAAAGTTTGGAAAGACTTATGACTAGAAGTTATAGGACAAGGTACCAGAAAAGAGGGAGCTGCCCAGAAACAGAGGGGCAGGGATATTTAGAGAGATCCCCTCGAGTCCTTGGCCAAGTACTGATCTGTATATATGTGAGCTGAAAATGCACATGTCTAGAGAAAGAACCCCCAGAAATTCGTAGGCAGAATACCTGGAACATGGAGGTAGGAAAGTTTGTGACCAGAAGGATCTGGCCAGAGTGGACAGACTTTGTAATACACAGGCATTGGATAATGTCCTCACAAAGATTATGCCTTACTTCTGGAGCTAAATTAGTCCTAGAGTAAAGCACCTAAACCAAGTTTAAAAGCAAGTTTTGAAAGGATCAAACTGCTCTCTCTGTAAGTAACAAGCACATGCCAAAACAAAAGCTAACCCTCTTTAAAGGAACATAAGGAACACAACAAAATTCAGCACTCCACGGTATAGTTACGATGTCTGACATCCAATCAAAAATTACCAACCATGCAAGGAAGCAAAAAAACTTGACCCGTAACCAGGGGAAAACTCAATCTCTAGAAGCAGACCCAGAAGTGAGAAAGATGGTGAATTTAGCAAAGACCATAAAATGATTGTTTTAAATATTAATAGTGTATTCAAGAATGTCAAGGAAAACATGAATATAATGAGAGAAATAGAAGATAGTTTAACCCAAATGGGATTCCTTGGAATAAAAAATACCAGAATGAAAAATACGTGTGTGTGTGGAGAACTTCTGGAAAAAGAAATAAATAAATAAATAAAAATAAATTTTAAAAAAAGAAAGAAATGAAATGAAAAATACATTGTATGGGATTAATAGCTGATTATAAACCATGGAAGAAAAGATCAGTGAAAAACAGCAGAAACTATCCAAAATGAAGCACAAACAAAAAATACTGGGGGGAAAAGAACAGATCCTCTATGAACTATGGAGTATTACCAAACCATCTAACATATATAATTTCAGTTCTGGACAAAATTATGCAGAAAAAAATTATGCAGAAAAATGCATGAAATAATGATCAAAAATTTTCCAAGTTTGATGAAAACTATAAACCCATTTATCCAGAAGGCTCACCAGACCACAAGCAAAATAAACATAAACACACCAAGACACATCATAATTCAAGTTGCTGAAAGCCAGTAATAAAGAGAAAAATTTTTTATAAATAGCCAGAGAAAGAGATGTATTACCTACAAAAATAAGAGTGATAAATCTTCTCGTTAGAATCTAGGCAGGCCAGAAGAGAGCTGAGCCAACGCTTTTTAAAGTACCCAAAAAGAAACACTCAACCCAAAAGTGAAAATACCTTGTAAAAATGAAGTTAAAATGAAGGCTTTTATCAGTCAAACAAAAGTTTAGAGAATTCATTACCAGCGGATCTACAATTAAATCTTCAAGTTTTCTTCAGCAAGGAGGGAATAATACAGGTGGAAATTTCATCTATAAAAAATAAGTGGTAAATAGATGAGTAAATGTAAATGATTCTTTTCTCGTTTTTAAATATATATTAGAGATAATTATTTAAAGCAAAGTAATACCAATGTGTTGTGCATTACATAACAGACATAGAAGTTAAATGTATGACAATAATGACACAAAGGACAGGAAGGGAGAAGTGGAAGTAAAGTGTTGTAAGGTTCTTACACTAAGTGTGAAGTGGTATAATGTTATTTGAAGGTATAGTGTGATAAGTTAAAGGTGTACATTGTAAACCTTAAGAGCAAATACTAAAAACAGGAATAGCTAACAAGCCAATAGTGAGAGAGAAAAATCAAACCATAAAAAATACTGAATTCACAAGATGCAAGAAAAGAAGAAAAAAGGAAGAAAGAACAAATGGAATAAGTAGAAGACAAATAGCAAGATGATAGATTTAAACCAACTCAGGTGTGTAATCCCAGCACTTTGGGAGGCCAGTATGGGAGGATCACTTGAGGTCAGGAGTTTGAGACCAGCCTGAGCAACATAGCAAGACCCCATCTGTACTAAAAAAATACAAAAATTAGCCGGGCATCAAGGCACACACCTGTAGGACCAGCCACTTGGGAGGATCAGGCAAGAGGATCACTTGAGCCCAGGAGTTTGAGGTTGCAGTGAGCTATGATGACACCACCGTACTCTTCCAGGGTGACAGAGCAAGAGTCTGTCTCCAAAAAAAAAAAAAGAGACACAAAATACCATGTTTAATGAGCAAAGACAATGCTTCCTCCTAAGTGGGAACAAGGCAAGGATGTCCACTCTAAAACACTTGTCATGGAGGTCCTAGCTAGTACAAATGAGGCAAGGGGTACAAAAGGCATATAGATTGTAAAGGAAGGAGTAAAATGTTACTTTTTTTTTTTTTGGCAGAAAACATGATCATTTATGTGAAAATCCTATGTTGTAGCAATTAGCGATATATGCAGATGCAGAACATTTCCTTCATGGCAGAAAGTTCTACTGGATGGCAGTATCTTGGGGAGTATACCAAAAAGCTATTAGAACTGATAGGTTTAGCAATGTTACAGGATGCAAGGTTAATTTTTTAAAAAATGAATTGCATTTCTGTGTACTAGCAATTAACAGTTGTTAATTGGAAATTTTAAAAAACAGTACATCTTGGCTTGGTGGCTTACGCTTATAATCCTAGCACTTTGGTAGGCGAAGACAGGGTTGAGGCCAGGAGTTTGAGACCAGCCTGGTCAACATAAGCAAGACCCCATCTCTACAAAAATGAAAAAAAAGAAAAAAAAAAAAAATTAGCTGGGCATGGTGGCTCACACTATAGTCCCAGTTACCTAGGAGGCTGAAGCAGGAGGATCACTTAAGCCCAGAAATTCAAGGTTGCAGTGAGCTGTGATCGCGCCACTGCACTCCAGCCTGGGTGACAGTGCCAGACCCTATCTCTAAAAAAATTAAAAAACAATTTTTACACTAGCATCCAGAAACTTAAAGTACTTAAAAATATATTTAACCAAATCTGTGCAAGATCTGTACAATGTAAACTACAAAACAACTGAGCAGATTTAGAGAATATTGAAATAAAAGCAAAAATAAATCCTGTTTGTGAATGAAAAGACTCAGTGTGGTTAAAATGCCATTTCTCCCCAAGTTGATCGATTTAGTATGATTGTAATCAAAATTCAAGCAGCTGATTTTGTAGAAACTGAAAAGATGATCTAAAATTTCTTGGGAAATGTAAATGAACTCTATTGTTCGGCGGGGGGAGGGGGAGGCACAAAATTGGAAGACTAATAAACTCTGCCTGGCTTCACATTGACCGTAAAGCCACATGGTCAAGGCAGTGTGGAATTAGCATAAGGGTAAACATACAGATTGTTAGAACAAATGGAGATTGTGGAAGTAGACCCACATACATGTAGGCAATTGATTTCTGACATGTGCCAAGATAATTCAATAGGGAAAAAAACCATCTTTTTTCAATTTATGGTACTAGAACAACTGGTTCTACATATGGGGAAAAAATGAACCGTGGCCCTTACACCATATACAGAATTAACTCAAAATGGATCATAGACTTAAATGTAAGAACTCAGACTATAAAACTCATAGGAGAAAATTTGGGGGATTTTTGGCTTAGGTAAAGATTTCTTAGATCACACAAAGCCTGAGCCATAAAAGGAAAATTGATCAATTGAACTTCAAAAGTGAAAACTTCGGCCCTTCCAAAGACACAGTTAAGAAAATGAAAAGGCAAGTTACAGATGGAGAGAAAGTATTTACAAAACATCTCATAAAAGAGTTGTATCCAGAATATCCAAAGAACTGTTGAAGTCAGTAAGACTGACAATCTGATTTTTTTTTATGACCAAAAGAGATGAGCAGACACTATACCAAAGAAGACATACAGATATTTGTATGCAGAGATGCCCAGCATCATTAGTTATTAGGGAAATGCAAATTAAAGTCACAGTGATATTCCACTACGTACCCAAAAGAACAGCTAAAATTAAAAGGACTGATACTACCATGTGTTGGCAAGGATGTGGAGCAGTTTGAACTCTTAATACATAGCTGATGAGAATGCAAAATCATACAGCCACTTTGAAAAATAGTTTGACAATTTCTTATAAATTTAAACATAAACAAGCCAGGCATTTCCTTGGCGAATCTGATGTCAGAATTTTTTTTTTTTAAGTTCTTTCTTCTTGGCCTAATCATATTCCCCAGAGAAAACTCAACCAGTCTCCTGCCTAGAAGATAAAGGGCAGGCAGTGAGTTTTCCAGGAGCCAAGTAGGACAAAGCTAGAGGGGGCTCAGTATTCCTTATATTCAACCCTCCTTAATCCGCTGTTGCAGTACAGCATCCTTGCCCTCGGTCATGCCTAGTTATGTCCCTTAGCTTAGAGACACTTTTATTCTGCTCAGAGAAGAGAGCTCCAATTTCTCTTCTGGGTCTGGGTTTCAGACAGGACCAGGTACCTGACTGATTAGTTGCAGAACAATCACTGTAGATCTGACTACTTCTAAAGCAAGTTTTCAACAAGTCGTTGTGTTTGCCCCACCTCCATTCCTTTTACCAGAGGTACCAGTGCCACTGATTCCCCAGTCTTCAAGGGATTCTTCAGCATAAACCGGGTTGCTGCTCAGCTTTCTCCACTTTAGTCTTAGGATTGAGATTTTTAGGTCTCAGTCATTTACCACTGATCCATTTGCCTCCAGATTCCAAAATTTTGTTGTTGCCACCTCTCTCTTTTTCCCATTCAATGAGTTTATGTTAAAAAAAAAAAAAAGTGCTGCCGAAGGAGTGAATTAAATGGGTGTAATTAATTCACCATCTTTTCCTGGAGGTCAGACAGCTATAATGGTTAGGAAATTCTGACTTCCCCAAAGCTCTCTTTCTCTGTGGCTTCACCAGCTGGTTCTAGTCTTGCCCATGAGAGACGCACAATAACCTTTAGAAAGTTGAAGGCAGCCACTTAGTCCCCCACTCAGTCTTTTCCACAAGCCAGACATTCCCAGTTTCTTCAGCAGCTTTACTTTCTCTAACTTCATTCATGGAGACTTAATCTGATAGGAGAATTTCTGCTCATATCTGTGAAGGCATTCACCTCCTCCTCCTCTGTCATTTATATCAAGCAGCACTTAGGAATCAGAGAGAAATATGACAGAGAAAAATCAGATGGCATCCTGTGTAACCCTCAGTAGTTAGGAGGGCTAAACTTGGCTTAGGTCCATCATCACCTTTTCTAACTTTCTGGCCAACTTTTTACTCTGAGAACCGTCATTCCCAGAGCCTGGTTTAATTGTGAACTTTTCACTGAGCTGATTCATATCAAAGCGCTGTTCACTCTTGCAGACTCTATCCTCTTTTCTGTGCAAGGGTGATAATTTTTGTCTATATTTATCTTCTGGCTCAGTCAAACCTAGAATAGCAAAGAACAACTAAAGGTGTATAAAGTGCAAGATAGTTATTTTTTTTTTTACTTTTTTATTTTTTTTGAGACAGAGTCTCACTTTGTTGCCCGGGCTAGAGTGAGTGCCATGGCGTCAGCCTAGCTCACAGCAACCTCAGACTCCTGGGCTCAAGCGATCCTACTGCCTCAGCCTCCCCAGTAGCTGGGACTACAGGCATGCGCCACCATGCCCGGCTAATTTTTTCTGTATATATTTTTAGTTGTCCATATAATTTCTTTCTATTTTTAGTAGAAACAGGGTCTCGCTCAGGCTGGTCTCCAACTCCTGACCTCAAGCGATCCACCCGCCTCGGCCTCCCAGAGGGCTAGGATTACAGGCGTGAGCCACCGTGCCCGGCCCAAGATAGTTATTTTTGTGATTTCCTCATTATCATGTTGATGATCAAATGTTTGACAATAAGAAAAAGTTCTTTAAAAACCATTTTAGAAAATAGATGCTTAAAATTCAGACTTTTCCTTTTGAATTGTATGTTCAAATTTTATTAGCATGTGTTTTTTGTTCTTAGAATGTACAGATATATTTTGCTATATTTTGTTTTTTGAGCTTGCTAGGCCTTCTGCTTCTTTGTTGGGGTGTCTGTCCTGCCAGTCCCTCAGGAATCAGTGTATTGGTGTGGAAAAAGCACTCTACTAGCAGAACTAGCTAAGTCCATTTTTAGGCAACATGTGTGACCTTTTTTAAGTGATTTTCCTTCTCCAGTCCTTCATATCCTCATCAGTAGGTCAGAGAGATTGGACAAGAAAACCTCAAAATATCCCCTTGTAATTCTCATTCCATGATTTTATGAATGTGAGAAGTCCTAGACCCACAAAGGAATACTCATTCTCTTTATCCTGTGTTGATGCCTCTCTGCTTTGAACCTTCCAACTCTGTGTTTGCCTATGGAATGTACTTGGACATTCAACATAAACTAACTCATGTCATTACTGAATTGCTTCATGTACAAATGTCCCATCCCCCAAATAGCAGGGATGCTATCTTCTCTGATGTTTGGTTCCTCCCAGGTGCTGTGAGTCAAGGAAGGACTCAGCCTCAGGAGCTTGGCCTTGGGAGTCTAGCAGATCAGTTTTTCTTCGTAAAGACTACAGGATATTCCACATTATGGCTCTATTGTCATATATGTTTTTTAAAACAGGGTCCCTTTCTATCACCCAGGCCAGAGTGCAGTGGCATGATCACAGCTCACTGCAACCTCCAATTCCTGGGCTTAAGTGATCCTCCTGCCTCAGCCTCCCAAGTAGCTGGGACTACAGGTGCAGGCTGCCACGCCCAGCGACTTTTTTATTTTCTGTAGAGACAGGATCTTGCTATGTTGCCCAGGCTGGTCTTAAACTCCTAGCCTCTCAGAGCGCTGGGAATACAGGCATGAGCCATCAAGTCCAGCCTCAGTCACCACTTAGTGAATCCCCTATGGATGATGATTTAGGATGTTTCAGGTTTTGCCCTGTTAGGAACAATATTTTAATGAATGTCTGCATATATGTATTTACTCTCTCTTATGAATATGCTGTAGGGTTAATCCCTAGAAGTAGAATTACTGTCAAAAAGTGGGAATAGTCTGGGCCCAGTGGCTCATGCCCATACTCCTAGCATTTTTGGGAGGCTAAGGCGGGAAGATCACTTGAGGACAGGAGTTCAAGACCAGTATGGGCAAAATAGCGAGATCCCATCTCTACAAAGAAATTTTTAAAATTAGCCTGATGTGGCAGCACGTGCCTGCAGGCCCAGCTACTAGGGAGGCTGAGGCAGGAGGATCGCTTGAGCCCAGGAGTTTCAGGCTGCAGTGAGCTATGATTGGACCACTGTACTTCAGCCTGGGCGACAAGGCAGACCCTGTCTCTTAAAAAATGTATATATTTTGTATTCTGATATCTATTGCCAAAATGTAAAGATTTTGGCAAAATGGAAAGCAAGTCTGGATGCCAGTCCTTGTTATGTGACCTTTGGGTAAGTTACTTAACCTCTTTAGGCCTCTGTTCACTCATATGTAAATGAGAAAAATATACTGTTTTACCTCATGCGATTGTAGTCAGCTCTGGCTGTTGTAAGCTCTGGTATATAGTAAACACTTACGAACTGTTGTTTGACTTCTTCCTTAATCTATTATGACAGTAGATCACCGTTACAGAAGTGTACTTAGCATTTTCTTTTTCTTTTCTCTTTTTCAGCTATGACTCGACATGAGATAAAGGAAATCTACTTTTGAAACATAAGAGAACTTTTCCCCTTGGTTGGATTCTTCAACACAGCCAATGAAAATAGAGCACTGTATTTCTTTTCACTGATATATCACTGTTGTTTCCAAGAAAAAATGAGAGACAATCCTAGACTTCCACCATAGTGCAGAGTTATGTGTAGACATGATTGACGCACATGATGTTCACACAGTGACTGCCATGAAGATACAAAGTGGTATTGTTTACATTATTAGAAAATTATTAGTTCTCCAATGGCAATAACCCATTCATGAGAGCGTTTTAGCCCACTGGAATAGACGGGGACCACGTCCTGTGGGAGGCATATTAGCGTAGAGCTGATGCTGATGCACATTCTTGCAGTGGTCATGCGTCCCTGACGGCATCACAGAGCAGGTGCTTAGGTGCTTTGCTTTTCCTCCCAAAACAAACAGGTGAGGCGGCACCACTGACAGCCAGGAAGCTCCGAATGGCAGTGTGGTGCTAGCAGCTTGTTTTTCAATAGAACAGGGTGACAGTTCATTGTGCAGTCTTCCTTCACAGAGGCATTAATTTGGGAAGGAAGCTGACAGGTCATGGGTCAAGTCTCAGTGACATTGTCCTTCCTTTGATGGCAGTGTACACTTTTTGCATTTTAATTGTTCCTGAGATGCAGTATATTTAAAACTAGTCTCTCCCTGCTAACAAAAAGGTGAATCTAGTTTACTTTTGAGCATTAGAATTTGCTCCCTGGAATTCTGTGCTCCGGTTACTTAACTTTCCCTTTAGAATATACATGGAAAGAAAGAAATAACGATCACTCCAGTTTTTCTCTTGAACAAGATGGTTCTTCCCAGATTGTGCTGTTTTGTTTTGTTTTGTTTTTAATGAAGTGGGCAGGGTGGGTGGGGGGAGAGAAGCTCTCAACTTTGTTTGACTGCCTCCCCCTGTCCTTTGCTGTGACCTGGGAAGTGTGCAGTGGGTGGCCTTCTTTCTTGTCTTTAGGGCAGTAAGAGACTCACTCACTGCACTTCTGCTGCGTGGGGACCACACGGCTGTCAGCAGGGATGCCCAGTTGGCAAGCACACTCCACTGGCCACGTGGTGCTAATGTTTCCTCGACGCACGTGACTATTTGAGAGGAAAGGAAGTTCTCTTAGGTGTTACTGCTTTTGCTCAGACTTTGCAAAAAAAAAGCTATATATATATATAAAAATATAGAATTATTAATCACCTTTGTCCTTGAGAAAGTCTTGAATGAATAGAAATTTATTCCATTGCAATATTTGATTGTAGGCACGCTGTTTCATCAACAGAAGCAAAAAGGCTGTGTATAAGTTTTTGGTACTATGTACCACCTCTTATTCTTCTAAAGCTGAAGTATTCATGTACTTAAACCATATTCTATTTAATTGTGTTTGATTTAAAAATATATATATGAATTATATTTAAAGTTGTGTCAACTTTCTGCTTTCAGGGCATTTATGGCTCTTTTGTTGAAATATATTGATCCTTCCAAATGTTTCCATTTGCTTTACAAAAACCCCGAACATAAGCCACTGCTGGACTTAGCCTTGTGTTTGGAATGTGTGGTGTAGACCCGAGGTTTTTATTAGGTGTATATGCTGTGATTGATTGATTCTGTTCTTTTAACAAAATATTTCCATCCATTTCACATTGTTTCAATCTTTAAATAACAGAAAAGCAATATAAAAGTTATAGAATAAAATGTGGTTTTGGGTGACTCTTGCTGCCTCTGCATGTTTTGCAATGACAATTTCTGTAAGACTATAGGCTATTTAAACTAATGCTTTCAATTAAGATAATTTCTAATCATTTCTTTGTATAAATTTTGTGCTTCTGAGCTAGAGATGCCAATAATTATAAACCTCTTGTAAAGAAAAGAATAGCAAGTTTGAGTCTCAGCTCGTTTTTTCTCCCCCACCTGCTATGAGACACAGAAGCAGTGTGGCCTGAAATTATTAGCCAGATTTAATATTTGATCTAAAACAGATCCTTGTATTTACTTTAAAATTGGAATTGGATTCATCTAACATTGAGCACCCACAGTGTTCCAAGCTCTATGCAATGTACCCACAAAATATTCCCTGGCAGGGTTTTTATAGGTTTAAGGAATCAGTTGAACACCTTTTCTCTTTATTATGTTGTTGACATCAACACAAATTGTTTAAAAAGCAAAGGTGTTAGTGAGAAAGTGATTCCTTTTGGAATAGCATATGTCTCTATCATTCCTGTAAGATTTGATGAAAGTAAAAAGTAGATGTCAACCCAGTCCAGTGAAGAGCAATAAAATAGCAACTTTTTGTAACTTCCTCTACTTGGGTTTCAATATTCAGTAGAGCTTTATTGAAAACTTTATATAAATAGTTTACAGTACTGGAACTTTGACTACTCATAGGAATTTGGAAGGGAAGGTCATTCTGGATTGTAGAAAATTACAAACTAATTTGCAGTTTTGGTCAAGTCCTAAGAGATAATAAGCACCTGACCTTTCTCCAGTGACACTGGGTACCTACCTGACTCACAGTGACACCTCTCCCCTCACTCCTACAGGTGTGAGGGCCATGTCTGCTCACAATGACCTTTTTTCTCTCTGTCTCCCCTCCCCCTTCCCCACATACCAGTTGATTGGACCAGGGTTGAACTCCTGATCCAGACAGGCCTAAGATAAATCTTTATCTTAAGAATTTTGCACGGGGAAGGAGAGATATGAGTCCCCATCTGTGGTGGTGGCTTAGAGGGCATACTTACACAGTCAGGAGACAGCACTGCAAGGCCAAGCAGAGGCGTGTGGGCCTGAAGGAGCAGCTGCCTTGCTGATAACCCTGAGGGCTTCCCTGGTTTCTGGGTCCAGTCTTGCATCCTTGCTTTGGGCTTCATTGATCTCTCAGGTATCCTTAGAATGAATTTTGATTTTTAAAAATCAGTCTGAAGTGAGTATTACATGCAACCAAAAGTATTACATGCAACCTTGACTAAAATACTGCCAGAGAGTATTAGTAGTACTCTAATTCCTAATAAGCATGTGTGCTCACCATGTCTGCAAAGTACTGCTGAGTTCTGGAGAATTTTTCTTTAGTAAACCTTCCTTGGCCCTCTTGTGTATTCTCTCCAAATGGAATCCTAACCTCATGGAGCTAAAAGACACCTGTTTGTTTTTATCTAACGCCTCAGAGTTACTCAGGGCCAGGACCTTTTCATGCTAACCACCATCCTTCCAAAGAATAAGTTACAATCCCCACTTTTAGCAATTATAATAAACCAGAAATGGAAGGCATTTTAGCCAATGAGTAACTGAGACAAGCTTAAAATGGGTAGGAGGGATAATTTTTACAAAATTTGTAAATACTGACCACTTATATGTAGTAGGCAAGGTCTCTGGACTTTGGCTGGAGCCATAAAGTGAGGAGTAAAACCCTTCAAGGGGCCGGGCGCGGTGGCTCACGCCTGTAATCCTAGCACTTTGGGAGGCCGAGGCGGGTGGATCACTCAAGGTCAGGAGTTGGAGACCAGTCTGAGCGAGACCCCGTCTCTACTAAAAGTAGAAGTAAATTATCTGGACAACTAAAAATATATATAGAAAAAATTAGCCGGGCATGGTGGTGCATGCCTGTAGTCCCAGCTACTCGGGAGGCTGAGGCAGGAGGATTGCTTGAGCCCGGGAGTTTGAGGTTGCTGTGAGCTAGGCTGACGCCACGGCACTCTAGCCCGGGCAACAGAGCGAGATCTGTCTCAAAAAAAAAAAAAAAAAAACCCTTCAAGGGTACAACTTGGGTGGTCCACGCTCATAGTTAGCCTATGGGAGTCCCCTTACAGGTGAACACTGGGCACTGAGGAAACCCCTCTGCTGGGGCAGGATTGGGAATGGCGCAGAGTAGGGGGGGTACTGTGGATTCTGTGCAGCCAGAGGTGGCTGCGAGGGCACTGAAGGAACAGTGTGAGCAAAGGCCCCAAGGGCATTCGTGTCGCGGGGGCAGTTCTGCCCGTCTGCTCGCCTGGCACACAGGGGAGTGAGTATTTGTGCTTTAGTAATTCTATGTAAACAAGTGTTCCTCGGTCTGCCCCTTTCACACCATCTGCTCTGGCACATTTAGAGTGTCAGAACTCACCTGGACATATTAAACCCGTGCCCAGTGCACCCGCACCCGAGCACCACCGGGACACCTGTGGGATTGCATCCAGTCTGCCTGTGGACTGGGAGCCTAGAAAGGGGTTTAATTGCAGCTTGAAGGGAGCTGGGATTTGCCAAGGAGCAAATGAGAGATGAGGACTGTGACAACTGTGGCAGTTCCCCCAGCGTGAGATATCCGAGTCCCCTGCCTCGAATGTGCCTTTGGACTCATTCAGACTTCGGGAAGTGAGTGGCCTCTCCCGCGCCACGGTAGGAATCCCACAGACCGCGCAGCTTGGGCCTGACAAAGCACGGCTCTGGGTAGTAGGCCCAGCCCCACGTGCTTGCCGAAGCCCACAGGCTCCACCCAGACCTCAGTTCTTCTCATTTTGGCAAAGAACAGCATTTGTTCCTTCTAATTACAGCACTTTTGGTTTAGTAAATGTTCACCTGTTCGTGCCAGTCACTGTTTACAATGCAGGGGGACACAGGAAAGAGTAAGACAAATTTCCAGGCCCCTTGCAGCTTGCATTCTGCTGAGGAGGAGGTGGAGGTTGGAATAGCATCTGAAACGTGTCCTGGCATATTTGACTCAAGATGGCCTTTAAAAGCCCATGATTTAATTCCCTTGCCCCCCAAAGTCCTACTAGAAGTCATCAGACTCCTGCTGGACCTACAGAGAGAGCTGCAGCTTGAGGGAAGCCTGAAGAGGGGTCGCCCTTCCCCAAGTTGTTGTGTCATTCCATTTACTTGCTGCAAGACTAGAAGTTGAGCACTTAGGTGTTGAGCACCCAGTTGACAACAAGGTGCCAGCATCGTGGTATCTGAGGCCATCAGGGCAAGTCTCTTTGAACAGGGTACGGCATAGAAGAGGTTACAAGACCAGTCTCAGCCCCTCTGCAGAGCTTTGGGACACGGGAATTCTTAGAAACAAGAAGACTAGTGTAGAATTATAATACATGCATGTGATATAAGATCATGACCTTGGAAAAATCTAGCTAGCTATTGAGCTAATTCCACAAAGTGATCAGCTCCTTCTGAGCTCTACTTTAATGATACCAATGACCAGTTTACATTGGTAAACTTACCATGTGCCAGGCACTATTCCACTTGATCCTTATGATAATTTTATAAGTACTTATTTTTTCTCTTATAAATGAAGAGACTGAGGCTTAAGAAGTAAAGGAATGTTTCTAGGGCCTCATGGCCAGGGAAGGCTGCCCTCTTGCCCACTGCTCTGCTGTACCTCAAACAGTCGTCTGCGCTTCCTTCTCCCGTTTGCTGCTAATGATACTCACTGCAGGCAAATACTGCAGATATCAGAGGCTTCAGAAAGACTTAGAGAGTTGTGGCTTTAAAACTGAAAATGTCTCATCCATGACCTTAAAGCAGTGATCCTTCAGCTTTCAGATCCATCGGGATCCCCTGGAGGACTTAGGAAAACATAGGTCTTTGGGCCTAACCTCCCGAATTTCTCATTTAATAGGTCTGAGTGGAGCCCAAGAATTTGCATTTTAACGAATTTCCAGATGCTGCTGCTCTGGAGACCACTTTTGAAAATCACTGCCTTAAAATCTTTCCTGTGAATTGGGAAATGAGTATTTTCATTCCCATTTATTGGGAATGCCCATGCTACACAAAAATGTAATTTGAAACCTATTACTCATGACTCAAACAACCACATAAATCCTTTATTAGTATTCAGATGTTCATTCAAAGCCGAGAACACTCAAGCACCACCCCACTTTCTCAGTCCCTGGGAGCCTGGCAGGTGTGAGGCCATCAAGGTGACTCTCTTACTGGGAGAGGCTTAGAAGAGGCTACAGACCAGTCACAGCACCTCAGTCATCAGCTCCTCAGCCCCAGCGCCTTTGCTGGGGACAGTGACCCAGACATAGTCCTCCAGGGATGAGACTGTTGGAATCGCACCCAAGGTCCTGGTGGGCCCTTTTGCACAAATCCTGTCTGGTCCATTTCCTTTCAGTTTATCCCCAAGTCCTTGGTGCAGCTTCCCCTGCTGACCTCTTTTTCAAGTTCCTCCCATAGGACGCTGGTACCTCACTGTCTTCATCTTCTCCACCCTCCTCTTTGTTTCTTCATCGGGCATATACTTCCTGAGGGCCTGTTCCGTACCCGTTCTAGTTGCTGGGGATGCGGCAGTACCCAGGACGAACATGCTGCCTGCCCTCCTTGCAGTCCAGACTCCTGACTCCCCTCCCCCATCACCGTGGTCCCCGAGCGCCCTCTCCTGGCCAGTGCTGCTTCCATGGCCTTGCTCCTTGTCCTCATTCACCCTTGACACCTGGGAGACTGTCCTCTGCTGTCCGTCAGCCTCTGCTCCTGGCTATTTCTCCAAGTCTGCGACTGTCTGCACTCTGTGATTCCCACCCCAGGAAACGTCACTGTTCGTGATGATGATCAGCCCAACAACTCGGCCTGCAACCCTCTGGCCTGTTCTGTTCCCAAGAATGGTATTTCGCTCCTCAGTCACACCCATACCCAAATTTTGTCATCTCCTGCCACTGCACTACCTCTGGTTTCTCCTCACGGGTCGTAGCCCACAGCAACCCCAAACGATGCAAGTTTTGTATGGTTAGAGACTCCGCCCACTGGAGCGGGTTAAAGTGGGGAGGGAAGAAACGTCGTCACCCTTCCAGGAACATGCTCCCTCGCGGTTACGAGAATTAGGTTTTGGAAATCCGCCTTTCAAAGAGCGATTTCAAAAGCCTAAGTAAGTTGTTTTGTTGTGAGGATTACAAACATTCACCTACATGATAAATTGGGGGTGGGAGAAGATGGTTTTACCATGGTGACTTGTTAACGTGGGGTCAAACTTCCCAGTGAAGGTGTCTGTCAGACATGTATTTGAAAAGTGCTGTGTCACAGACAACTTACACACAGGGGAAGGAAATACACTTCAAGAAACTGGTGCCAGACATCGGGAAGACACTGATGCATGTAGAGAGTGAATAAAATTGTTACTTGAAATATGAGAATGGGAAAAAAACAATATTTTGTATTAATGTGTAATATATAATGTTATTTTAAATATGCATGTGTAACTAAAGTAATAAATTACATATTATAACTAGACATCTGACTCTTTCATTGATATTATTAGAAGTTTAAATACTCTGATACTTTAATTTAAAAATTTTTTTCATTAGGAAAATAGGGATTTGCCTTAGATATAGGATCTCCTGTATGTCTAATGAACCCCCCATTGTCTGCTGAATGAAGTCCAAATTCTGTAGTTAGCATCTGTGGCCCTGACTGACCTAGCCTCCCAGACCTTAAACTACACGGCTCCCACTCCTTCCTCAGTGGGCTTCGGATCTCAGAGCGGGTGCCTTTGCTCAAGCAATGCCCGCAATTTAAAATGTGCTGCCCTGCACTCTGCCTAAAGACATCCTCGCAGACTGGCTCTCTTTCTCCTCCACTCCCTCCTCCCAGAGCCTTCCTCAATGTCCAGTCTAGCTGATTCCCCCTGAGCTGTCCTCACACGGTGTCCAGTCTGGCATCCTTGAGAGCAGTTCTGGGCATGTCTGCTCCCACCAGATGTCACTGAGCTTCCCAGGAAAGGCCTGGGTTTGACCCCAGGGAGCATGACCCAGGAGATGCTGGGGGAAGAAAAATGTTTGCTGTAAATGAACCAGGCCCAGCTAATGGCTTTCCTGGGCCCATCTGCCCAGGCTCTGAACTAAGCCTTCCTATGCCTTAGAGCCTGACAGACGCCCTATTCACTTCTACTAAATAGAAAGAGGCTGACACTGAGATGTCCTTGTCTTGTACTGGTCCAGCAGTTCACAAGGCATCATGCCCTGGTGCCCGTGTCCCTGAGATGCTTTCTGGAGGTCTGCAAGGCCAAACTGCTTTCGTAATGGCACTGAGATGTGGATTGCCTTTGCCACCGTGTGAAGATTTATTTGCACTGATGATGTAAAACCTATAGTGGGTGAAACTTCTGGCACCTCGGCAGAAATCGGGCAGTGACACTGAACTGTGCCACTCACTACTGTATTCTTCACCACCACACGCTCACCATTAAAAAAAAAAAAAAGCCAGTTTCCCATAAGAATGTCCTTGGTGGAGCAGTAATAATGTATTAAATATCAACCCTTAGGTACAATGTTATTTAATGTCATGTGACAACATGGGACGTCCCCATAAAGCACTTCTGCATAGCGAAGCACGATGGCGTCTCCTGGAAAAGCACTTGTGCAGCTGTGCAGGTTGTGGGCAGACTCAGCCACCGCTTGCATGGAGCCCCATTTCCACTTAAAAGGACAACTGACCAACTGGCTATTCAGCCTTCAGTATTGAAAGGCATTTTCTTGAATTTGAATGAAGTGAGTCTGTCATGTCAAGAAAAACAATACTGTTTATTGCCAAGGATAACATTTGAGTTTTCAGGATAGGCGCGGTGGCTCATGCCTGTAATCGTAGCACTCTGGGAGGCCGAGGCAGGAGGATTGCTTGAGCTCAGGAGTTCGAGACCAGCCTGCGCAAGAGCGAGACTTTGTCTCTACTAAAAGTATAAAACAATTAGCCAGGTGTTATGATGTGCACCTGTAATCCCAGCTACTCTGGAGGCTGAGGCAGGAGGATTGCATCAGCCCAGGAGCTAGAGGCTGCAGTGAGCTATGAGGACCCCACTGCACTCTGGCCCAAGCAACAGAGAGAGACCCTGTCTCAAACAAACAAATATTCTGAAGCTTGTCCAAAACGGAAGCCCTATGGATTGAAGATGAACAAAAATTAATAAAATTATGCCAACTAATTAAATGATGGTCATTCCAATAAATTATTTTATATATTCTTGATAATGATGTTGAGTATTTTTAAAAATCTCTGACATTATTACAAAGATTAAGAGAAGACTCAGAACCATGAACAATATTGTTAATATTGAAACATTGTTTATGTATTAAGAATACTAGTCATCTCATGACTTTAAGTTTAAAAAAGTCCTAAAAAGACGGTGATCTAGCTCCCTATTATTAAATCAACGTTCAGCGAGAGCCCTCATTTAACTAGTGAGAGCCACATTAGACTAACGATCACCCAACAATTTCAAAATGTTAATCAATTATTTAGGAATTATCAAATTAATTGAATAAATAGCTTGTCTTACATCTTATATGAATTGGTAGGAAGCTTTATGGTATGTTTTTATTCATTCAAAGAATAAAATAGAATGTCAAAATGTATTTATATGTTAGCACATATGTTAAATGTGTCCTACACTGTTTATATTAAATGTTTTTAACATCCCAAATAAAAGAAAGATTAGGTCCCTGTCCTCAAGGATGAAAATTGTTTCAGTAATCTATTTCTGTATTGCAAAACTTGGTTATTTAAAACAAGAACCATTTTTTAAAACTTGTTCACAATTCTGTAGGTCAGGAATTTGGGCAGGGCCATCAGGGATGGCTCATCTGTGCCCCACATGGCATTGCTTGTGGTGGCCCACCTGGGGCTGGAGGACCCAAGAGCCCCATTGAAATATTTGATGCCTCTCCCAGGTCACTGGGGCTGGCTGTGAGTGCCAGATCTCTTCTTATGGGGCAGGCTAGAGTCACTCGTATATATCTGGAAACTCAGTTCCCCACTCACAGAACCCCTCACCCCCATCCAGTCAGACATCCCAAAGGGTAAACTACCCCAACTTCTAGATTTAGCTGCATCTGGTTTGTGCCTGGCTTCTTTTACTCAGCGTTACGGATGTGAGAGTCATCCACATGGTTGCCCGTGGTGCCCTTCACTCATTCTCCTTGTTATTCAGTATCACGTGGTGTGTATAAACCACAATTTGCTGAACCAGTCCACTGTGGGTAAGAATTTAGGTAAAGCCAAGTTTATACCTACTGCAAATAGCACTGCTATGAACACTCTAGGACATGGATTTTGGTGAGCATACGTTTACATTTCTGTTTGGTATATACCTAGCAATGGAATTGTGGGGTCATAGACAATGCATATCATCAACACTGACAGATACTAATAAAGTATTTCCCAAGTGTTTCTACCAATTTACACGCCCAGTGGCAGAGCATGAGCGTTCTAGTTGCTCCACATTCTCATCAACACTTGGTATCGTCGGTCTCTTTATCCATTTAGTGGATGTCATGGTACAGTTTTGACCTTCTCCTGGGAGGTTGGACGGGGCATTATATGGCCCAGGGACCCTCCCAAAGGGCTGGTGTTAGGGTGAGCAGCCACCTCACCTCTGGGGCTAAGAGGAGCAGCACTCAGGAATTGCAACTTCCTGGAAATTGGATGGTCAGAAGGTGATTTGAAAATCAGTCATTCTGTGAAGGAGGAAATGCAAAAATAAAACAAAACAAAATCAGTCAAAGTTAATTGGGGGAAGTGGGTGGTGGTTTTGTTCCCTTGGTTCCCCTGGAGTCTTGTGGCATCACTGGCCCCTGAATCAGGAGATACAGATCCCCACCCTGATGGCTGAGTCCTCCCGGCTTTGTTTCTTCCCCAGGTCCTCTTCCAATGAGCTGAATTCAGACCCTGCTCTCAGTGTACCAGTCACTTCCCAAATACACCAGCCCCTTCACAGCTCTGAGAGTTTGCTGCCGTTGTCATCCTGCCTGGCTGTTCTCCGCCAAACCCTTCTCATTCTCAAAGGCCCAACTCAGATGTCACCTTCTCTGGAAGGGTCTCCCTAATTCTCCAGTCCTCCCCGTATCTCCTCGAAGCAAGTTGCTTGCATCTGGCATCAGGGCCTTTGCACCCGCCGGCCCGTCTACCTGGAACCCTTTCCTCCCGCAGGCCTTGCTCCCTGCCCTCCTCATCCTTTTCACCCCTCTCTTGTTAGCACCTGTCTCCTCCCACTGGAAGAGAAGCTCCGTGAGGGCAAGGATTTGTGCCTGCTGTTTATTGTTTCAGCCCCATGCCTAGAAAAGCACCTCATACATAGTAAAGGCTCAGTTTGTTGAAGGAATAAATTTCATCTCCTGATTACCTGGTCACGAGGCCCTGTGGTAGCAGCTACTCCCTCTTCTCTTTCCCCAGGAAATGACAAAACACTCTGGTCTCGAGGATCACGTGCTCTCAGCACCCAGCCAGGCCTGTCACACAGTGCTGGAGCCTCCCGCTGGCCAGGGCGATCTGTCCAGAGCAGAACGAGATCCTGGCACGGCATGGGGATGGCATATGCCACAGGTGACGTGACAGGTGGTTTGGCTGAACTGTTGTACTCTCACATTCTCCCCCAAGGATCATTGCGTTTGGACTTGGGCCTTTCCTGTATCTATTTTGGGTTGGGGGTATCCTCAGCAATGTGGGGGGGTGGCCTTCTGTTGCTTTCCCATCATGCAGGGTTGGTGTACCGGTTTTTGTTATTGTTTAATTTTTGTTGCTGTTTTATTTTATTTATTTTTATTTTTTGAGACAGAGTCACCCGGCCTAGAGTGACATGCCGTCAGCCTAGCTCACAGCAACCTCAAACTCCTGGGCTCAAGCGATCCTCCTGCCTCAGCCTCCCGAGTAGCTAGGACTACAGGCATGCGCCACCATGCCCGGCTAATTCTATTTTTAGTAGAAACCGGGTCTGGCTCTTGCTCAGGCTGGTCCCGAACTCCTGACCTCAAGCGATCCCCTGCCTCGTGTTGCTGCCTGGTCCTTCAGCGGGCTGCACATGAACCCACAGCGATTCTCCACAGCTTTGTTAACCAAAATTGCGCTGAGTCAGTGCTAACTTGCCCCATCCACATGCTTTGTCTGTTTCTTGGTCCTCTGTTTCTTACACCAGAAATTTTTGTAAAAAACCAGAGAAGCTTGGTCGTCATCCATGAACGTTTAGGAGACAGAACAGAGAGGGGGTTGGGACAGTGGAGACGAGGAGAGGAAGACGGACCTCGGGAACACAAAATAGATCTCGTAAGAAAGCGGAGCCAGGCAAGCATCTGCCGGGGAGGCATCAGGAACTTCCCTGATTTTTTAAATTTATAATATTATCTTTACTTATAACAAAAGCAATAGCAACTCATTGTAGAACATTTTGAAAATACAAGGGACCATATATTCTTGGCATAGAGACTCATAGTTTTTTTTGCACAATCTGCTTGCAAGTTTAGCAAATGAGAGGGAAACTGGTAGTGTGTCTGAGTGCCTGTGGTGGTTTTTCTGTAGGTTTTACTATTTTAAAATTTATTTGTGTATACATTTGTGTAGATTTTCAAAAAAAGTGTAAATGGTTTATAGGATACATGCTGGGGTTGTGTTTTCATACTCTCTTTTTTGTTTATTTTTCTTCTATTTTTGCTCACCTCCCTCTTCCTCCTCTACCAAGAGACACGTTAACAACCTATTATGGATTTTCCCCATGCAAATACAATCATACAGAGACATACGAATAGCGAGGCGTGGTGGCGTGTGCCCATAGTCCCAGCTACTTTGGAGGCTGAGGCAGGAGGATCACTTGAGCCCAGGGTTGGAGGTTACAGTGAGCTGTGATCACGCCACTGTACTCCAGCCTGGGTGACAGAGTGAGACTCTGTCTCTAAAATAAACAAACAATTTTTTAAATGAAAAATAAAAACATAGAGACACATGTAAACAGATGCTTATAAACATATATGCAGACAATACCCTTTCCAGATATGTCAGAGTTTTACAAACATAGAATCATATGGTACACACTTTCCTGCATTTTGTTATTCTCCCTTATTACCTGGTAAGATGCGTTCAAGTTAACTGAAGCAAATCCAGTTAACCCTTTCCAATGACTGTCTGGTATTTCCTGGTGTGGAGGCACTAGAATGTGTTCAACAGTTCTCTATCGTTGCCATTAATCGTTGCCTTGTGTGTGCATGCGTGTGCGTGGGGGGGTGTCTGCCACGGTGATCTGTGCTACATTACATTTATCCTGTATGTATTGGTGCTTTTAGTTCTTGGGATAGACTCTCAGGTGTGGGATGCTAGGTCTACAAGTACATGACTTTTTCAGTGTGATAGATTTTTCCAGATTACCTTCCTAAAATGCTGCCAGTCTCCATTTCTATCTCTTTAATTTTTACCAATCTAATGGCAGTGAAATGATATTTCACTTTTCTTTCATGTGCTTTTCCCTAGAAAGTAAGGAGTATGCGTATCATTTCATACATTTGCAAGCCATTTGGATTTACTCTTTTGTGATCTGCCTGTTTGAATATTTGGCAATGTGTCAGAGCTCGTTGTAGAAATATAGTTTATACATGTACACACACATACATACACATTCACACACACACTTTGTCATTGGGCTTGAAAATATTGTTTTTCTAAAGCATTAGTGCAATATTAAAAATTAGTGAGGAATCATGAGCAATTGATGCTGTCTATTCGGATGCCACTTTCAGGGCTCTAGATTTTCATTTTGGAGCAACAGGGCCACATTAAAGAAGTATCACAGAAGCTTTTGACATTTTGAATAGGATTTTAAAACACAAACACATTTTCCACATGCTGTAAGCAGTTTCAAGAAAACGATTTGCCTTGAGTAGTCTACATAGTAATTCCCAAAAGTATTCTTCATTCTCTTCTTTAAAATAATGAATTTATTTATTTCTTCAAGGTTCCAGATGTTAATTCCACTTGTAATTAGTAGTTTACCTCTTTAAATACATTTTTCAACTAGAAAAAAGAAAATAAAATATTGTTTTTCCAAATCTAAGATTTCCCTTTTGGCTTTCACAACACATTTTTAATTTGCAAACATGTCTTTCTGTTTCGTTTTGTTTTGTTTTCTATCTTCTGGGTTTCCTGTCTGAGCCGAGAAGTTGTTTTTTTCCTCTCTCTTTCTTGTTTTACATTTTTTTTTTTTTTTTGAGACAAAATCTTGCTCTGTCACCCAGGCTGGAGTGTGGTGGTGCAGTCGTAGTTCACTGTAACTTTGGACTCCTGGGCTGAAGCCATCCTCCCACCTCAGCCTCCCCAGTAGCTAGAACTACAGGCTTGTGCCACCATGTCTGGCTAATTTTTAAGTTTTTTGTTGAGATGGGGTCTTGCTATGTTGCCCAGGCTGGTCTCAAACTCTTGGCCTCAAAGTGATCCTCCAACCCTGACCTCCCAAAGTATACATTTAGTTTTTAAATCCATCTGAAATTTAGCTTTTCCTAAGGTATAAAAATGAAAACCTACTTTGAAAGTTTTCTCTCTAGTTTTCCTAGGATAATTTATTAAGTGGGGCGCCTTTGTTTTGTGACATCTCATTCGTTCCTTCAACACAGAGCAGTGGTGCTGGGCGCTCTGTCAGGCACTGGGACCGTCACGATGGAGGCACGGATGACAGGTGTTTCCCGGGAGGGCCACACAGATGGAAGGTTGACACTGAGAGTCAAAGTTCAAAATCAGCACAAAGCAGCTCACAGCAGAGGTTATGTGAGATGTCTTGGAGAAATAATACGACTCCCAAATCAGCAAGACCTTTAAGTGGAGCATGTCTTAAGAAAGAGTGTGCTAATCAGAGAGAGGCTGGGAACCTTGGAGGGATGAAAAGGCAGAGTCAAGGAGACAGTCTGGGGAGAGCAAGGATCGGTTAAGATTTTAGTTGCGTTGCCACAGGTGATCAGCAGACACCCTGGGCTCTGATTCTGGCTCGCTCGGTACCCCAGAAGCCTTGGCCTTTCAGGTGGCCTCGCAGTGCTGAGGGTGTGTGCCGAGCTGCTGTCACAAGCATGCTAGCCCACCAGATAGTTCATCCACTCAACAAGCATTTAGGAGTGAACAAAACTGACCAAGTGCCTGTTCTCGAAGGAGAGTGCCTTCCCTAGTGGAGGAAGCAGACCACAAACAGGAAAAACGAATCAAATAGACAGGATAGTAGCCAGTGATAGGTACTAAGGAGAAAACTAAACCTGGAAGGGAGGTAGGAAGTATACAGGGGGGGATACAATTTTAGAAACGGTGACCAGAGATAGCCTCACTGAGGAGGTGACATCTGGGTGAAGCCCTGAGGCAGTGCGGGTGACCCATCAGATAGAGTGGGAGCGTCCCAAGAAGGAGGACTAGCAAGGGCAGAGCCCTGAGACAGCAGCCTGCGTGGAGCGCAGTGTGGCTGGAGCCGTGACCGGATATGTCATCGCAGAGAAAGGAGGCCAGACACTGTAGGGTCTCATAGGTCATTATACGGATTCTGGCTTTTTCTCTGGGTCAGACACAAAGCTTTTGTAGGGTTTTTAGGAAAGGAACAACATAATCTGGGTTGCTTTTTTAAAAAGAGACTTTATTTTTTAAAGCTGCCGTTCCCATGCAGTCCCCGCTCACGCCGCACAGCCCCGCCCTCGGCACCCCCGCCAGAGCGGCGACAGGCGGGGACCTGCACCAACACACCCTGACCACCTGAGGCCCACCGTGTGCATCGGGGTTCACTCTTGCTGCTGCACATTCTGCGGGTTCGGGCAAGTGTCAAAGTCGAGAGAAGTTCCCTCTATTCCTAGTTTGCTGAGTCTTTATCACGAAAGGGTGTGGGACTTTGCCAAATGCTTTTTCTGGCTTACTTTTTAGCAGTCGAAATTTTCCTCGTAGATGAATACATGGGGCCTTTGGGAAGGTGACTAACGTGGACTCCTCCTGACAGGGGACCTCGCACCCCGACCTCCCGGGGCTCGAGAAATCAGGTTCCGGACCTGCCAGGCCGGCTCCGCACGCCAGCTGCCGCGGCGTGTCCAGGGCGGTGGCCCACGGCGGAGCCCCGGGGAGGACCGCGGGGCTCGGCCTGTCCCGGGGCCCGTCCCTGTCCACGCCGCGCGCGGCCTGGCCCCGGAGAGTCCCTCGGGCGTCCCGTCCGCCCCACTGATCTCCGCCCGTTTCTGCCCCGAGAGCTCGCTCGGTCTCGTTCTCCTTCCCGGCGGGTGTTGCTTCTTCCTTCCTTCCTTCCGCGGCCTCCGTGAGCGCCTCCCTGGGGCGCGGCGGCCGTTCGGGCCACGTGGCCGCCCCGGGCGGCGATCCGGGCCCCGCGGGCGGCACAGGGTGTTCACTTCCCCTCGCTCGGTGCGGACATGGGATCAGCGGCGCCCACAGTGAGGAGAAAAGGGGAAATCTGTTGCCCAGTGTCGGCAGTTACACCGGGGAAATAAAACCTCACGTTAGAGGCTCCTCCGACGAGGAAGCGGCGGCCACGGGACCCGCTCCGCCCGGCAGCCTCGAGGTAACGCCGTTCGAGAGGGTCTTTAAAGCGACCCAGGAAAACCGCCTCTTTCTCTCTTCTTCGCGGTGACCTCCGGGCTGACTGCCACGTGCGTGTCTCCTGTGCCGCCAGAGCGCCCCACAGGGGCTGAGCGCCGTCATCTCCGCTTCTGTGGGTGACACAGAGGCCCAGGGAGCGGAGGGAAAGGCCGAAGGTGCCCGGCGAGGACGCAGCGTGGCACGGACCCCCCCTGCGAGCTCGCGCTGCGGAAGCGGCGCTCTAACTGCGTCGCCTTGGAAACCCTCCACGTGATAAACAAGTTTTGAGAACGTCAAAGAGCTTTGGTTTATGTGGGCCCTGTCTACTGACAGATACTGTATCAGAAATTAAAACAGAGTAATAGTTTTAAATATTTATTTTACAATTCATTTTAGAGGAATAATAAACCCAGTAATAGTAACATGAATGACATTATGAAAAATAACTATGTTCTTCAAAACAAAAAAAAATTGGCGAGTGTCGTTTTTACATTTTTGCAAATCTTTTCAGTGTCTGGCTAATAGAAGACAGCTGGATTCTCATCTCTGGTTTTGCGCTCAGTCTGTTTTGATATGTCGTTTCGGTTGAAGTACATGAAGAAAATATGGTCTCACAGATACGTAGTTGGAAAAGGAAGGAGTGTTTTAATAGTCTTATTCTTCAATGATGTACAAATCTGACAAGTGGTTGTTTCCTAAAGGTTGGTTACAATGTAGAATCTGAAGTATATCAATGAACTTTTCATGTTCTATCAAATCTATAGGTGGATCCTGCACTTTGAATGGGTCTTTTACCTACACATGGTTTTGTGCATCATGCATTGGTCATCTGGAAAATATTGATTCACTGGAGTATGCAGATCTTCCAAATGTTAACACATTTTATTATACTGTACAATATTAAAAAACCACATTTGTTAACCAAATCTCATCAGAAATGTCTTTAAGTGTTGGGAAGCTATCAACCCCACAGTAATGAATACCAGTTCTCCAAAATTATAATTTTTGTTTGAAAACTCAATTTTTATCCTTAGCAATAGACAGTATTGTTTTTCTTGACATGACAGACTCACTTCATTCAAATTCAAGAAAATGCCTTTCAATACTGAAGGCTGAATAGCCAGTTGGTCAGTTGTCCTTTCAAGTGGAAATGGGGCTCCATGCAAGCTGTGGCTGAGTCTGCCCACAACCTGCACAGCTGCACAAGTGCTTCAGGAGACACCATTGTACTTCGCTATGCAGAAGTGTTTTATGGGGACTTCCCGTTTGTCACATGACATTAAATAATATGTAGCTGAGGGCTGACATTTAATACATTATTACTGCTCCACCAAGGACATTCTTATGGGAAACTGGCTTTTTTTTTTTTTTAATGGTGAGCGTGTGGTGGTGAAGAATACAGTAGTGAGTGGCACAGTTCAGTGTCACTGCCCGATTCCTGCTGAGGTGCCAGAAGTTTCACCCACTATAGGTTTTACATCATCAGTGCAAATCTTCACACGGTGGCAAAGGCAATCCACATCTTAGTGCCATTACGAAAGCAGTTTGGACCTCACAGAATCCTGAAAGTGTCTTGGAGAACTTCAGGAGTCCTCCTAGTCCACACTGTGAGAAACGGTGAATTCATCTATCAGCTCTGACAATATTCTTAAAAAGGTAAAGGAAGTGTTGACTTTTCTATTATGATATCATTTATTAAATCCAAACTCTTTTTTTTTTCCTAAGTGTTAAGTTTTATTTAAATAACCTCCAATGAGAATAGAATGGGCCAATTACTACCCTTTCCTTGTAACACCAATTAGCCAAGCCAGGGAGACTAAGTGCACCCTGTAGCCAGCCAGTCATGTGATGGGTGGGATGCCTCCCAAAGGGAATGGCCACGACCTCAGCCCCGGCCCGCTGCTGGGGGAGCATCCACAGTCGAGCGGGGGTTCTTGATGGTTTCATCTACGGACACGGCAAGGCTGCTGTCAGGGCATTGATCCGCACCGTAGCTGGCTCCCACACCAAGGCCTGGAAGTTGTCAGCAATGTCCTCGTTGTTGATGTCCACCCCATACCATGTGCCCCCCTGGGCATGCTGAGCCGGCAGCTTGTTGAGGATGTTTGTGGCATCAAAGCCAGCATTACCACACAGCTGGCATGGGATAATCACCAGGGCCTTGGCATACGCCCCAATCAACAGCTGCTGCTTTCCAGGAATAGTCCTTGAGTAACCCCGCAGGTACTCTGCCACCAGCCACCACCGAATCCTTCTTGATGGCCCTCCTGACGATCAGGATGGCATCGTGCAGGGACTACTCCGTTTCCTGCATGAACTGCTCAGCACCACCACGGAGGATGAAGGTGCATGTCTTGACCTTGGGGCAGCCAGTGAAAAAATTGTACCTCTAGCCGCCAATCTGGGTCTCTTCAAACACCTGGCAGCGACCCAGCACATCTGCTGACAGAGCATTCACACTGGTCTGGATTGAGCCTCCACAGGCCATCGTTGTCCTCTTCAGATCCTCCGCAGGTACTCGGCCAGCACAGAACATGTACCGGTCAGCAAAGTACTGGGTGGCCACATCTCCAATGGGGAATTTGGACAAGACGACTTCGGCTCCAGGATGATGGATCCTCTCTAACTTGTCATAGAGAATGTTCCACTCAGCATCAACAATTGCCTGACAATCCTCAACTGTGTGGATTCTGATCTCGGCATTGTCTTTCTCAGCTTTCAAGTCAAGCTCAACATTTAAAAGGGCAATCATGGGATTATCGTACTTTTTGGGTTGCATTTCAAACCCAGCATAAGAGAAAGTCTTCTTGAATGCAACACCAGCCACCAGCTGAGAATCCTCTAGGGCACCACCCTATATCTTCTTGATTCCAATCATTTTAAGCTGCAGCAAATCATCGAGCATCGTCACTGCATCAACCACCATCTTAGCAAAGAAGGCTTTCTGCTGGGAGATAAGCTTGGAACTCAGAGCAGTCATGGCACACTTTCCAGCAGCTTCCTCTGCTCCACTTTATCTGCCTTCTTCACAGTCACAGCGATCTCTTTGATCTTGTTAACTGCCAGCTGGGTGGCTGTGCGGAGAGCTCGAATGATGATCTGGGGATGCAAACCTTCCTCCACGTATGGTTTCACCTGCTTCAGAAACTCCGCAGCCAGCAAGGTCACTGAGGTGGTGCCGTCACCCACCTCAACATCTTGGTACAGGATGGACAACATTGAGGAGTTTCAGAATTGTGGCCCCATCATTAGAAATTGTTGCTTTGCCTCAGCCATCCACAATAAGCTTTTCCATGCCACGGGGACCCAGGGTAGCTCTTACAGCCTCAGCAATCAGCTGGCAGGCACTGATGTTACTCAAGAGCTGGGGAATGCCTCGGGAGCTATCAGTCCCCTCTTTTAACAGAATGACTGGTGTGGGCATCATTTTGGAAGCTTATTCAGGGCCCCACTACTCTTCCTCTCCTCTGTCTGGGCCCTAAATCCAAACTCTTAAAAAAATTGTAATTTATTATTTATTTAGCCACTTCCCATTTTACACTTTTCATTGAACTCTATAAATCAGGGGTGATTGAATTTTTTGGCTGCTTTGTCATTCTAGGACAGCAGCTGACTATCAAGGCCCAAGTCATCATTCAATTGTCATTATTTCAATCCCAGCTTTCAGATATTTTATTTCATTCTCCCTTCAGTTTATTTGATATATGGTAGTGAATATAAAATTTAATTAGCTGGGCATGGTGGTGCATGCCTGTAGTCCCAGCTACTCGGGAGGCTGAGGCAGTAGGATCGCTTGAGCCCAGGAGTTTGAGGTTGCTGTGAGCTAGGCTGTCGCCACGGCACTCACTCTAGCCTGGGCAAAAAAGTGAGACTCTGTCTCAAAAAAAAAAAAAAGAAGATAAAATTTATCAAAGAAAGATTTAAAGTAATTTACTTGATTTACAATTTCTTGCATCTTTGAGAGATAATTGAACATAGCGACTAAGTACCAAATCTAAAAGTTCAAAAAGTCTCTAAATATTTGGCCAAAATGCTAGACTTTCTCCTTAGCATTCAACACTGACACCATCTGTAAAAAATCCGGTAAAGTTTTCACATGCATATTTCCTATGGAAACCCAAGTTTCTTGAGCACTGACAATCAAATTTAATATATACTTGCAGTTGTCCCAAAAGCTGTAGTCACCCTGGAGACGTGCTGCCCAGATGCCGCCTGCCGCCCCAGTTGGGGAAGGACAGTGGTCTTGCAGCGGTCGCTCCTCAGGGCCTCAGCAGCAAAGAGCAGCCTCACGGCCCCCATCAGGTGGCTGAGTGAGGAGGGACATTTTGGCTCAATGTGGGACAACTCTTACGTTTTGTCCCAGAGCCTTCCGCTGGGGAGGCCCAGGCTTGGCCAAGCCTGCTCCCAGTTCTTCTTCTGTCCAATTCTGCTCCCATCCTCCCTGCTTTTTTTCCCTGGTGTTAATCTCTAATAATCATCTTGTACCCCAATTCCAGGACAGCATCTGTTTCCAGAGAACCCAACCTGGGTCAGAGGTTTTGTCATTTCAGTAGGTCTTTGTTTTATGCCAGGAAGCACAAAGCTAGGTTGCAATGATACCTCTATATTGGTCTTACTCTTTTTTGAAGTTCTAATAACTTGATCATGACTGAAAAATGCTCTATTCATTTTAAACCATATAGTTGATTCTATTTAAACTTTTCTTTTTTTTTTTTTTTTTTTTGAGACAGTCTTGCTCGGTCGCCCGGGTAGAGCGCAGTGGCGTCATCGTAGCTCACTGCAACCTCAAACTCATGGGCTCAGTCGATTCTACCGCCTCAGCCTCCCAGGTAGCTGGGACTTCAGGCACATGCCATCACGCCCGGCTATTTTTTCTAGTTTTAGTAGAGACAGGGTCTCACTCTTGCTCTGGCTGGTCTTGAACTCCTGACCTCAAGCGATCCCCCGCCTCAGCCTCCCAGAGTGCTAGGATTACAGGTGTGAGCCACCAAGCCCAGCCCTGTTTAAATGTTTGAGGAGCTTCCCGGTAGTGGAACATGTGAAGGGATCCTGAAGAGTGGCCCACCTGGAGAGGGCAGGGAAGCCCTGTGCCCCTTCCCATACACCTCGCCCTATGTGTCTCACCTTCTGAGACACATGCTTAGCAGAGCCCAGATGAGGAAGTAAGGTGTGGACAAGAGTGCAGTGAACAGATTTGTGGAACCCAGCCATTTCTTGATTCCCTTCCATTACCTTTTTGGACAGTGACCTTATCAGAAGGGCTGAGAATAGGGTTGGCAGGGCCTATGGCACCTTCCGGGATAAGATCCCAACTTAACTTCCCAGCACCATCTCCCACATTCCATCCCAACCCAACTGCCCACTGGTTCCCAAATACGCCATGTTTTTGAACCCACTCTTTCCACCCACCTTCCTTACCTGGCAAGTTCTGATTCATCCTTCAAGATTCCTCTTCAAAGTGATCTTCTTCTGGAAAACTTTCCAACCCTAAGCCAAGTTAGTTGCATATTCTGCTCTTCCGTAGTACCCAGTACCTGCTTCGACTATGGAATTTAGCAGACTGGAATTATTAGTTTATGCTCTCACTCTCCCTAGTATCCCAGAGAGGGCAAGGACTTCATCTCAGATACTTGTACCCTCCAGTCCAAGAATTCTCAATAGCAACAATATTGACATATTGGGCTGGAAAATTCCTCATCGTGGAGGATTATTCTGTGCAGTACAGAATGTTTAGCAGCATCCCTAGTCTCTACCCACTAAATGCCAGTAGCAACCTGCCCCCAGTGTAACAATTTAAAAATGTCTTTTTTAAGCTATAGTTCTGCTTTTCAGAAAAGGAAAATAATAAAAATGTCTTCAGCCTGGGTACAGTGGCTCATATCTGTAATCCCAGCACTTTGGGAGGATCGCTTAAATCTGGGAGTTGGAGACCAACCCGGGCAACATAGCAAGATCCCATCTCTACAAAAATAAAATAAAGAAATTATCTGGGCATGGTGTCCCATGCCTATAGCCCTTGCTACTTGGGAGGCTGAGACAGGAGGATCACCTGAGCCCAGGAGTTCCAGGCTGCAGTTAGCTATGATCATGCCACTACACTCCAGCCTGGGCGACAGAGACCCTGTCCCTAACAAAAGTCTCCAGACATTGCTCAATGCCTCCTAGGGGACAAAATTGTCCCAGGTTGAGAACCACTGCCATATCCCTAACAGAGAGCCTGATATATTCAAGGTGTTTAATGTATATTTGCTGAATTAATACAATTGAAAACATTTTTCATTTTCTTTATTGTCTCTTCAATAAAATATTCTTAAAATATTTTAATATTTAAGATATTTTATGTGGGAAATAGACTCATGATGGTCTTTGAACTTTATTTCAGTGGTGTTTGTAAATATTCTTTATTTCAACCAGTAGCATTAACAGAACATTATTACCATTCCTCTGGAATACGTAGATAGCATAGTTAACTTTTAATGATACAAGTTTTGAGCACCATATTGATCCAACAGTTATGGCAATAGCAAAAATAAGCCAATCATAATTTTGGCTAAAGTAATCAAAGTGTTTTTCGTTTTAGAAATGCAAACTTTATACTGATTCTTGCATTACATAAAAAGATGCTCCCTGCTGTTACTTTTGCATTGTATCAGAAGATTCCTGTGTTGAAGTTTATTACTGATATCGCCTCAGAAAATTTATGTTTATGATTCAGAAGATTTGTGATATTTCTTAAAAATTTTAAAAAAATATCAAGAATTTGTCATAACTTCCTTTTATGTGCTTATTTTCCATATTTTATTGTAAATTCTTGCATGTATAGATATCAAAGCACTGCACTCTAATTATTCACAAGAATTTCAAAGCATCATCAATGTGATCAAAGTAGAAACAACAGAACCAAAAAGAAGCAATGCCAATGATGTAATTTGAAGATAATAATAAACTGGTGATTCTCCTAAATCTCAGAATGCCTCCTCTCCCAGCAAGAACACTTCTCACATTTATTTTCACAGGAGGCCCTTTCTCATTGAACATACTATAGCATTGGGCTGATAAACTAATGAGTTTTGCGGGGAGTTAGCTATGCTCCCAACAAAATTGGGTCCCTTTGGCAGGGGTCATTGCAAGGGATATGGAAATAATAGAAACAGATAATAGAGAATATAGAAATAAAAGAAGACACAGAGAGAAAAGTATAGTTTTTAAAGATGGGGGAGTCAGGGGGTCCTCCAGCATTCTTGTGAGCTGTGAAGCCCTGAGTGAAGTCCCACATCAGTATTTATTGGTGCAGTGATCAGTTGCCAGTGGTAACAGATTTACATAATAACAGGTAGTTCATTTAGGTTTAAAGTCTCCCCAAAAGCTTCTAGAGATCCCTTAATTAACTCTATCTATGTGAGCAAACGGTTACAAAATCTTTCTAAGATAAATTTCTAAGTCCTAAGATAAAATTATCACTTAGCAGAAAGGCTAAACAGAAATGTAGAAGCTCTATATTTCTTTATCTAGTTTTTTGTTGATTGAGATAAGTAGTCAGAAGTGAAGCAGGAACTGTCCCTTAGGCCAATTGTGTCTAGCTGTAGGTGTCTGTCGGGCTGGCATTCTTTGATCAGTTCTCAACCCGTGACCTCATACCAAGCCTTGTCCTACAGAGGCGTCAGGTGCAAGCCAACAGGTCTGAGACAGCGTTGCCATGCAAACGCTCTGGATCTGTGAGTGCCCTCCTGAGGCGAGACTAGCACGTTCACATATTCCTTCAGGGCAAAGCCCTGCAAAACTCCTGAAATCTTATATGTCTCTATAGGGCAACAGAGTTTATATTAGATTTTTTTTGAGACAGAGTCTTGCTCTGTCCCCCCAGGAAGAGTGCAGTGGCGTCATCATAGCTCACAGCAACCTCAAACTCCTGGGCTCAAGCAATCCTCCTATCTCAGCTGCCTGAGTAGTTGGGACTACAGGCATGTACCACTGCTCCTGGCTAATTTTTCTTTCTTTCTTTTTTTTTTTTTTTGTAGAGATGGTGTCTCGCTCTTGCTCAGGCTGGTCTTGAACTCAAACGATCCTCCTACCTCAGCTTCCCAGAGTGCTAGGATTACAGGCATGAGCCACCGTGCCTGACCTTTATAGAATTTATATTAGTCTTTAATTTTACCTCTCATTGCAGTTACCATTATTCTATTTCCTAAATAGAATATTTAGGTACTGAAATATTTCAGTAGTTTATTACGTTGGCACACACACACACACACACACACACACACAGTGCTAATAGGACACATTAAGAGCAATGAAAATAAATCAAATTGGCAATTTTGAGTACTTTCAGAGGCAAAACAGAAATCCTCCCTTGTCTCCATTCCTGAATGAAGCCTGAATTCCACCTTCACTTCCTGGGGTGCTGATCTAGTCCATGTTTCTGGGGACTCCCCTCCTCTCTTGGACATCTGCACCTTGCATTAGGAGTAGCCATGGTTGTACAATGTGACCCTGCTTTCCTCAGCCCCACTTCCTGGGTCTAGATGGTGGTTCAGTGCCCAACATCTGCCCAAAGTTGGGTAGACCAGAATCCCTTCCTTAAGAATTCGGGTTGGTTTCCATTTTTATTGTGGTCTTCTAGAAAGAGAGAGAAAAAAACAAAAGAATCTGGGTTGGAGACTGGTGCTGTCACTGCTTATCCTACAGCCATGTAGAAGGAGATCTGAAGTGAGAAAAGAATGAAGCAGGGGCACAGATGGAAAGCAGTCCTCTTGGGGTCGCTGGTTCAACTGGCAGTTTGCTTTTGATGCCCTGCCTGGAACTCTGAGAGACACATCTGTATCTTTATCTACATTCTTTATTTTTTACTTTGTCACATTTGATATTTCCTACTTGTTACCAACATAATACTAACTAAACATTCCCTTACCAAAGCTCTCCCTGCCCCTTCCCTTCCTTTCAGTAATGAGCTTCCGGGTCAGAAATCCTTATGTTTGCAAGCTGCATACGCTGCTTTTTAAATGGCGTGTCCACAGGGCTCATGCTTGGCCTGTGAATACAGGACATGACGCACGTCCAAATTAAGTGCCTGTAGGTGGTTTCTTAAAAACACCTTCACAATGTCCTGCTGCGGGATGTAATTTTAATAGCATTAAATATAAGCATCTCAAAATTGTATGTTAATTATAGTTAGCTTCAATTTCTAGCAGATGCAACCTTGTGAATTTTTGTGAGTTTTCAGGGTCTTCAGCATGACTTTCAGGGGTTAAGAATTGTGTCTCATGACAAAAGCACAGAGGCACACATATTGTGTAGAATACGCATTGGCTCAGCTGCCAAGGGGTGCACTTGTCCTCATGTGGTCAGTGGGATGACCATAAGGAAGGCTGGAGTGCTGCTCACAGAGTATACTGATGCTCAAAGAAGCACCGCAGTGGATGGACCCCAAAGCCAGCAGCTTTGGCCTCCTCTGGGCAGCTAGGGAAGGCTCTCCCTGAGCTCCCTGTGATGTTGGCTGCTGGCAGGTACTGTGTGGGCTACCAGCCCAGCTCCAGGTGTGTTGTTCCCTTCCAGCATCGCTCTCTTGCTATCCAAACATTTTGCGCATACTGCTTCTGCAAAGAAAGTTTATAGAGAGTGCATTCTCCAGATGTCTGTTAGATACACTGCCCCATCCCTGGAGCTGAAAAATTTGTTCTCTATTCACCTGAAAACCACCTGGGGAGGGGGCACTGGTCTGAGGGGGTGGAGTGTTGCCTAAGGCTGGCTTTGACCTCACTTTACTCACTTAACAGCTACTTAACATAGTGTGCTGTCTGTGCCAGGCAGTGTTTCAAGCACTTTACCCTCTTAACTTATTTAATCCTCTTAACAAGCCAACGAGGTACTGACTGCTATTATCCTCAATTTACAGATAAGGAAACTAAGGCATGGGAAATTAAGTAACTTGTTCAGGGTCCTACAGCCTGTAAGATATATATTTCTGAAGAGCTATTATTTAGTGAAATTTGTCATATTAATTCCTATATCCTATTTAAATATTTATATTTAAAGACAGACCATAGAGAATCTTTCAATGAGGTAAAGAATCATCTCCAAATAAATTTTCTTTTTTCATTTTGAGACAGAGTTTCACTCTGTTGCCCCGTCTGGAGTGCAGTGGCGTCATCATAGCTCACTGCAATCTCAAACTCCTGGGTTCAAGTGATCCTCCTGCCTCAGCCTCCCGAGTAGCTGGGACCACAGGCTGGCCCTACCATACCCAGTTAATTTTTTTATTTTTATTTTTGTAGAGACAGGGTCTTGCCATGTTGCCCAGGCTGGTTTCAACTCTTGGCCTCAAGTGATCCTCCTTGCCTCCGCCTCCCAAAGTGCTAGGATTACCAGCGTGAGCCACCGCGCCCTGCATCCAAGTCAATTTCCGTATGTATGTGCACACTTGCTTAACTTGCTGTCAAGTTTTAAAGGCTCCAAATTTTCAGTGTCTAACAGACCAGATTTTTGAAGGGTAGAATTATGTACAAGACCACAGTAGTGGGAGCAGAAATCACAGGCTCTACATTTCCAGGGTGTGAGGAAGGAGAGTTCTCTCAGAATGTCACAGCTGATTGTCTCAAGGTTGAGGTTCTTAGGGTCCCTGCCTGGCCTTCGGGGATCAGTTTGCAGGGATAGGCGGTGTCATCCAGAGGGTGAGAGCCAGCCTGAAAGCAAATACCCTAAAAAACCGAACATGCACTGAAGCCTGGGCCTGAGTTTTCTATGTTTTCTAGCATATTGTTTATAAAACGGTTTCATAAGACTTCTTTGAGGGGAAGTTGACAAATAAGTTCCTTGTCACTTGAACAATTTTAATAGTCAGGTAGAAAACAAAGTTCACTTAAGCCATTTAAGGGAAGTCTGAGGTCAAACTGGCGGGTCACTGGGAATGCCCCAGGAGAGCACTTGAAAACGTATGTAATTCTGGGAAGAGGGTCCTGAGTTGTCACCAGCTTTTCACAGAGGTCAAAAGACCCCCAAACGGTGCAGAATCCCTGCCCGACAGCGTTTCTTTAGAGACCCTGAGGCAGTAAACTCCGAGAAGCGTGGGAGCAGGTAGGCAATTTGGCAATTTGACCTCTGCTTTTAGAGGGCGAGGGCAAAGCCGGGCTGCCGGATTTGCTCCTTTGCACTCCACGGACCTCAGGAGTCTGTCCACGCTGCACTGAGACAGCCCCGGGTCGCCTGCAGGGGACTCCAAGACCAGCGTCTCTGAAGTCCGCCTCCCTGAGGACTCGAGCCCGGGGCGTGGTCGGCTTTAATCTGCTCCCAGGCCCAGCGCGGAGGCTGCAGCCGGTAACTAGCTGTGGCCGCGCCGCATCGCACCCTCCAAGGCTGCCTCAGTGCGTGACTGAGGACTCGCCCCGGCAGCAGGCGCCGCACCCCGGGGAGCGCACTCCTTTTCTCGGCGGAGGGAGCGGGCTTCGCCGCGCGCTGCGTCCTACAAGACCTGCTGACGTCGCGGAGGGCCGGCAGTCGGCGCGGGAGCGGCTGGCGCGCGCGTGTGTGCGTTGGCGCCGCCGCGAGGCGGGGACGCGCGGGGTCCGCGGCCGTGCGGCTTCTAGGGCGGCGGCCGCGGCAGCAGCGGCAGCGCCCCGGGCGGAGAGGGCCGAGTCGGCCGAGCAAGCAGGGCATGGGGAGGACCGGGCCCCGCACATCTTCAGGGCGCGCGAGCGGCTCCGGGGGCGCACAGTGACGGCGGCGGCGCCCCTGGCCGGCCAGCACCGAGGCCGCTTCTCCAGAGAGCCCGCGGCCGGCGGCGAGCCGGGCCATGCGGAGCGCCCAGGGCCGGGCCAGGCCTCGCTGACCCCGACTCCGCGCGACGGCCTTCCCCGTTTCCGCTCCCGCCTCTCGGCATGAGAGTCCTCCCGGGCCCGGGGCCGCGGCTGCCCCAGACCCGCCGCCCGCGGGCGCGCTGCGGGCCCGCGGGCCCGTGGTGCTGATCCCAGCCCGCCGCACTGCGCTGCCCGCCCGCCTGCTGCATGCCCCGGGGGTGCGGCCATGGAGGTGGTGGGCGACTTCGAGTACAGCAAGAGGGACCTCGTGGGACACGGGGCCTTCGCCGTGGTTTTCCGGGGGCGGCACCGCCAGGTGAGCGCCGCCCGCCCAGCCGGCTGGGGGCGAGGCCGGGCCCCCGGGCCGCAGCCGGACTGGGTGGTCCTGAGCCTGGCGAAGCCGCGGGAGCCGAGTCCCCTACTTGACTTGCTGCCCCGGGCCAGCCATTGTGTGCTGTCAGTGTCGCGGGTTTTGTTTTGGTGTTGCGAGGGTTGTTTGGAGGCAGCGCTCCACCTACCGAGCGGCCGCTGACGTCCGCTGCCAGTCGGGGTGCTTGGGAACCGGAGTGTGCTCGGGAGCCACCCCGGTGTCCCGCCCAGAGAAGCCTTTCCGCCTGAAGTCACCCTGGACCCAAAATAGACTGCGCAGTCCCTTGCACATCTCGAGGCTCGGGTACGGGCGGACCTTTGGTCCCCGCCCTGGGCTGCTGGGGCTTGTCACCTTCGAGGTTGATAATTGCAGACCCAGCGGAAAACGGGCGGGTTTCCCGTTAGCCAGAGGCTTTCTGAAACTCAGAGGTATCACCTTTCCCAGCATTGGTTCCCCTGCACCCCCACCAGCCCCGTGCCATCTTCCCTCCTGGGCCAGATGTAAGGGCTCTGAGTGGAAAAGATGGGTGGACGCTTCCTTTTCATTCCAGATAAACGTGAAAACATGTTCAAGCCTTAAAAAAAATTTTAAAAAGCCTTTTCTGTTTCGCAAGTATTGGTTACACGAGGTTTTATAATCTAAGGAAAGCAACATCGAGAGAAAATAGTCATAAAGAGCTTGGCAGTTCTGATTGTTGCCAAGGTGCATGTTAAAAGTAAACTGACTTTGTGGTTTATCAGGTGAAGTAGTACTACTTACCTTTCATTTATTATGAAAATAACTTAAAACTTAAGAAAAAGTTAGAATACGGTATAATCCTGCCAAGCTAACAAATACTGTTTTCAATTAACCATATCACCCTCCAAGTTTGTTTCCACATTTCTCATAACTTTTAAGTGGTTGTAAAGTATATTCTCTTTTCATTTAATGCTAGTTACTATGTGGTCTTCATATTTATTGTTTTTAGTAGGTATGTTGTAAGACATTATTTTTTTAATGCTACAATTTATGAAATCATTCTCCTGTTGGAAGTTCTTTTCGATTTTCCCTCTACATTTATTTGCTAAAAACATCTTTGTGCTTATAGATTTTTTTCTGTTGAATTATCTCTGTGGAATAATTTCCAGGAGTAATACTGTTTTTCTTTTCCAGAAAACTGATTGGGAGGTAGCTATTAAAAGTATTAATAAAAAGAACTTGTCAAAATCACAAATACTGCTTGGAAAGGAAATTAAAATCTTAAAGGTATGTTACTTTATGTAGTATTTCATACTAGGTTAAAACTTAACTTCAAATGCTATCCTTTGCAGTTTTGGTAGTTGGACCTAAATTTAGGAATTTTCAACTGTTGCTTTCATTTTTGCGTACTTAGGTTTTTTGGGTTTTTTTTGAAACATCAAGTACTCTGAGACTATTTATAAGAATAGATGTTTATGGCTCTTGGCCAAAGCTTAGAGGGATTTTGTGAAGACTGATTTTGGCTTCTCATAATTTCTTTTCTTCTCTCTCCTAGTTATTGTTTGAGAAGAGGGCCAGGCAGACCCGTCTTACACATTGTTTACTTCTTCTGTTGACCCTTTTCACATTACTATTTTAAGTTTTTTGGAGAGAGTGGGGGCACTTGGGTCTTTTTCCTTTATAAGTTGAAGAAAGTTATTTTCCTTGGAGGTGGTCTTTGTAAATCACTCACAACCACTATTATCCAAGTGAGATCCTTTGAGAAAAAAGAGGGTTCCATGGTCAAATAAGTTTGGAAAATCCTGTTTACTAAATATTTGGAGAGTCACAAAGCATCTGGCTCATTAAAGTCTGAAAAAGTCTACAATGAAGAAACTGGTTTCAGGGTACTTAACCCAGTGTTTTCCAAACTAATATGAGCATAGAACCGTCATCTAATACTTACCAGCTTTCCTCAAAACTACTTGCTGTGGAGAGTCTTTGGTAAGAATTATAGCTCTTTGAGCTAAGAGTTATACTTCATTTTCTTCCAGGCATATAATGTGCTTTTTAAAAAGCACTTTGGAATTTCATGCCTTTATTGGTGTTAAAAATTGCATATTAAATTTAGAAGACTAGTAGAAAATCTGTGGCCATACTAACTGTAGCATTTATTTTGTAAATGAAAGTGCTCACTTGTTAGGAGTCTAAATGATGGTGGTGGAAAAAAAAATTTAGTCCTGAGTAATCAGGCACATTTCTTATTCTTTAGTAGATTGAATTGTTCAGTTTATTAATAGAAGTATATATACTAGGAATAGTATATATTTATATATACACTTTAATTTTTATTTGCATATCAGAATATATTAAAATTATTGGAATACCTATAAATATTTTTCTTTCTGAATTTTTTTAACAGGAACTTCAGCATGAAAATATTGTAGCACTCTATGATGTTCAGGTACCTTATTTTGGATTTTTTAAAAAATTAAAATAAAGATAATTTTTTAGTTCAGCCTGAGCAAAAGCAAGACCCCATCTCTACTAAAAAATAGAAAGAAATTATATGGACAACTAAAAATATATACAGAAAAAATTAGCCAGGCATGGTGGCTCATGCCTGTAGTCCCATCTACTCGGAAGGCTGAGGCAGGAGGATTGCTTGAGCCCAGGAGTTTGAGGTTGCTGTGAGCTAGGCTGACACCACGGCACTCTAGCCTGGGCAGCAGAGTCAGACTCTGTCTCAAAAAAAAAAAAATAAATAATAATAGTAATTTTTTAGTTTCATACAAATGTCAATGAACCTTAATAGAAATAAAAAATTGCCTTAATTCTTGTTGAAAAGATATATAGCTTAAGTTATATGTTTATTAATTCAGAAATTGTTTAGCATAGAGCAATAGGCTAAAATAATGTGCTACATGTGTAAATTTATTAACAATTGACAATATGCTGTAGAGGTAGTATTGTTTTAGGTCCAGTAGAGGAATATTGATACCAGATCTAGCATTTCTGTGATAAATGTAGAAAGGACTATTGTGGGCTGTTAAAAAATTAACTAGAGCTTTTTCTTATCATGAAAGCAACATTTATAAATTGAAGAAATATTAGAAAATAAAATAAATAAAAACAAGGGCACTATACATATCCATTACCCAGATATATCTGTGATTTTTGACATTGCATACAGTAGAGGTATAGTTTATTTGGGAAGGCTGGGTTCTGAAGTCATCTTCTAAGGCAAAATTTCCTTATAGTCAAAGTTACTCTTGGAAATTCTTTTAAGAGCTCAGCTCTGGAGAAATTTACTGTTTTCTGGATGGAGCACCAGATCAAGTAATTGGCTTATATTATGTGGGGTTTTTTTGAGACAGAGTCTCACTCTGTCTCCCCGGCTAGAGTGCAGTGGCATCACCATAGCTCGCTGCAACCTCAAACTCCTGGGCACAGGTGATCATCCTGCCTTGGCCTCCCAAAGTGCTAGTATTATAGGTGTGAGCCATTAGGAGGAACATACTCAAATATGTGAGTTATTGGTCAGGAATTTCAAGGTGACTGCATTAAAATGTCTTATTATTTTGTTCATTGTATACTACTGGAACTAATTTATAAAAATAAGAAATATCAGTCAAATGAATGTAGTTTTGAGCATTCGGCTATCAAGTAAACAGAGTCTTGACCTTATATTTCAGATTTGCTTTTTTGATTCTAATTGTTCATCAAGGAGTACAGTATATTGAGAGACTAGTGCAGTAGTTTAGCAACTTGAAATTGAAATCATTTTTACTGGTCGTTAGTTTTGGAGAGCTGTCTAGAGTTTATACATGGAGAACATATTTAAATTGAGAACTTTTGACATTGTAAAAATCAGGCTTAAGTTTAGATAACACTTAAAAAATGCATTTTCCCTCTAACTACAAAAGTATTGTATGCCTATAGTTAAAATAATCAAACATTGTCGAAATGATAAATTAGAAAAGAAATGACAATTCCCAGAAATAATCACTGTTTGGTATATTTCTTTTATAATTTTCTATATTAATCTATAGCCATCTATACTTAATTTTTTAAGCTTTTCATTATGAGAAACTTAGTAGTAGTGTACAGAAATGCAACTTGTTTTATTAGCTTAGTGTATCTTGGATACCTTTTTATAATCAGTATGATACCATAGGGCTAAATGATAATTTATTTACTTAAAACCCAATTATGGCCATTTGGGTTGTTTCTTATTTTTCCCTATCAGAAACAGCGCTGCAAAGAAAGCTGTGTACATAATGTGTTTGCTTATTTTTATAGTGTTCTTGTAGAATAAATTTCTTGAAGTGGAATTGCTTGGTCAGAGATACTAGCTTATCTTCCAAAAGATTATAACAGTTAATTTTGATTAATAGTGACCTATCTTTTTTTTTAGGGGGGGCAATCTCATAGACAGAAAATATCTTAAGTTTTAAGTTTTTTATTTCTTAAATCATTAGTGCATTGACCATCTTATTGTTTTATTTGCCTTTTCTTTTGAGACAGGGTCTTACTCTGTTTTCTGGGCTAGAGTGCAGTGGCATCATCATAGCTCACTGAAATCTCAAAATCCTGGGCACAATCGATCCTCCTTCCTCAGCCTCCTGAATAGCTGGGACTATAGGAGCGTGCCACCATGCCTGGCTAATTTTCCTATTTTTTGTAGAGACGACATCTCACTCTTGCTCAGGCTGGTCTCGAACTCCTGGCCTCAAGCGGTCCTCCTGCCTCAGTCTCCCAAAGTGTTAGGATTACAGGCGTGAGCCACTGTACTTGGCCTATTTGCCTTTTCATATTTCTTCTGTGACATTCCCTTTACTGTCATGTGATGTTTCTGTTGTGTTCATTTTTCTTACTGATTTCTTCGTGGTCAGTATTTCTTAAGCCAGTTAATGAGGTGTACAGGAGTATAGTAGTGAGCAAAATAGAAAAGGTCCTTGTCCTTGTGGAGCTTACAGTATAACTGGGGAAGATGACATCAAGCATATAGTTACTATTTCTAAGTGTGCCAGGTGCTGTAAAGTAGAACTATTAGAGAGATTTGGAGGAAACAATATGGGAGTTAGAGGAGTGGGGGGCTAAGGAATGATCCCCTAAGAACTGATGTTTAAATAGACTTGATAGAATAGTAGGAGAAGGCGAGGCTGGGGGTTGGTGGGAGAAGAACAAGTGTAAAGACCACAGACAGGAAAGATCTCTGAATCTGAGGACCAGAAGAAGGCCAGTGTGCTGGGAGTATGAGAATGAAAGAGGGAGAGTAGTGTTAGATGGTGCTGGAGAGGTTAGTCGGGGCCAGATCTGATCTTTATTCTAAGGACAGAGAAAAGCCGTTGAAGAGTTTTAAAAGCAGGAGAATGATATCATGTCTGTTTTTCAAAAGATAAATCTTGAGCATTCTAGGCATGACATAAATATTGTCAATTAGGAATACTTACCTGTATGATAGTTTTTGGTCTGGATCAATTTCTACCTCTTGGTAATCTTAGTGTAGCAAGAAAAGGATGATTCATTTAATAGTGCTGGCAAAACTGAGACATCTGAGAAAAAATAAAGTTGGAACCTTCTTATCATTTTCCAAAAATAATTTCCAAATGAATTAAAGGCTTAAATATATATAAAAAAAGATAGATCACAATCTTAGAATAATATTTAGATGACTATATAATCGAAGAGCTAGACATTTTAAATCAAGATAAACTCTGAAGCTATAGTAGGGACATATAAAAATTTTAAACTTGTTTTACAGAAAATAATACAGCGAACAAACTGACATCCATAAAAAGAAAAAATGATACATGCCATACCATATAAATCTCAAACATTCTGTTGAGAAAAAGAAGCCAGCCATATACTGCTACTGTGTGATTCTGTTTTTGTGAATTTCAGGAAGAGAGAACTAAGCAAGGGTGATAGAATTAGAACAGATGTTGCCTCTTGGTAGCAGGGATTGATGACAGAGGGGCAGGAGAAAACTTGGGTGATCGAAATGTTACGTCTTTTGATTGGCATGGTAGTTACTTGGGTGTATACATTTGTCACAACTCACTGGACTGAACAGTTAATCAGGTGGGTTAGTGTATGCAAATTATACCTCTAAAAATGCAAAAAAAGGCCATTGGCAAATAATAGTTTGAGACAATATTTACAACACAACAGATGACAGGCTAAGATCTAAAACATGTAAATCCTCTCACAAATTGGTAAAGAAAAGACAATCCAAAGAGAAAATAAACAAAGAATATAAATTGTTAGTTTTCATAAGAGAAAAAAAAGTGGCTAATAAATGATACTCTTGGATAAATAGTCAGGGAGATGTAAACTAAAATAACAGTGAGATGTCACTTCTCACCCATCCAATTGGCAAAATTTAAAAGTGCAGTAATTCTTACTGGTAGAGTTGAGAGAGGGAGTAGTGTAGAATATTCTCATGTGTCACTTGTAGAAATGTAAATTATTAAAACATTTTTGGAATGTTGTCTGGCAGTACCTGTTTCTGTCCTTTTGCTTCCATCCCCCTTAAGAATATTCCAACATGGCCATGAGAGTGCTCCGTTAACCCAAGTCAGGACATGCTGCTGCTCTGCTCGGAGTCCTGCAGTGGCTCCCCATTTTTATCCGAGTAAAAGCCAAAGTCCTTATTAACACGGTCCAACCCAATTGTCTCTGACTCCGTCTCCTGTTTCTTTGCACCTTGCTGCTTTTGCTCCATGCACACATACCTCCTTGTGGTTCCCAAAGTGCTCCATACCCTGGACCGTTACCCCTTTTTCCCTTTTGCCTAGGACCTTGTTCCTCCAGATTTACTGAACACTGTACAGCTATCTCTGTAGTATGCACAGACATATTTCATAGGTATTCCCCCAACCTTTTTTAGGTCTTTACTCCCATATTATGTTCTCAGTGAAGCCTTTTTAGTCACCCTAAATAAAATTGCAGTCCCCATCCCAAGCACTCTCTATGTCCTTTTTTAATATTTTCTTTCAAAGCACTTCACCCTCTAGCATACTGTTTATACTTCTTTTGTTTATTGTCTCTTCCTTGACCCTTCCCCCTTAGAATTTAAGCTTAAAGAAAACAGGGCATTTATTTATTTAGTTGTTTATTAATTTATGTATTTATTTATTTTAGAGTCAGAGTTTTGCTCTGTTGCCCAGGCTGAAATGGCAGTGGCACAATCATAGCTCACTGCTGTCTCAAACTCCTGGGCTCAAGAGATTGTCCTGTCTCAGCCTCCTGAATAGCTGGGACTATAGACATGCGCCACCACGCCTGGCTAATTTTTAAATTTTTTGTAGAGGTGAGGTCTCTCTATATAGCCTGAGCTGGTTTTGAACTCCTGGCCTCAAGCAATCCTCCCGCCTTGGCCACCCAAAGTGTTAGGATTACACATGTGAGCCACCACACCTGGCCAGAACAGTGCATTTAAATGTTTGCTGACTGCTATGCTGGTATGTCATAGGTAGTTACAATATAGTAGGCAGTTTAAAAATATTTTAATTAAAAGGAATATACATTTCCATTAAAAATAGATATCCCTGTTACTAAGCAACCTTGATGTCTGGACATCTATCCCATAGCCATAAAAGCACGAGAATTAGAATATATGTCCAAGAATCATTAATGTAGCATTGCATAATGTGGCCAACACTTGAAACAAGTGAATGTTCCTTAGGGAATGCTTGAATAAACAGTGATAGAACCACACTATGAAATATGATGCAGTTATTAAAAGAGTTATGTACATCTGGATGAGAGAGTGATGACATCATTGGAGACAAAGAGGCCTGGACAGATTGGTAAGATGTTTAGAAAATAGAATTAATAGGAGTTGGGCACTTGGCTATAGGAGGTAAAGGAGGGAATCGGAGTTGACAGCTCTTTGTCAGATGTATTGAGATATTTTTCCCATTTTGTCTGGGCTTCTTTTTTTGGGGGGTCTTATTTTAGGTTCTTTTTGATGTATGGAAGTTCTTACACAGTAGAATTTATCTACCTGTTCTTTAATGATCCGTAAGTTTCATATCATAGAAGGATTTTTCTACCCTGAGATTATAAAAATGGTCCCCCATGTTTTCTTCTGGTATTTATGGTTTTACTTTTTTGTATTTATATTTTTGATCTCTGGAATTTATGTGCAAAGGGATGATGTAGGGACTCAACTTATTTTCCAGAAAGCCCAGCCAGTTATCCCAGACTTAACCTGTTTTTGAGGATAACTGCAGGAGAGGGTAATATCTTCTATAGCACTGTTACAAAGAGTTAAGATTTAAGGCTATTTATTTATGTATTTTTTTATTCAGTCCCCATAGGGACTGTCAAAAATTGCCAATGCCGACTGTATTACAAGTCATCATGGCAGGCAGGGTATGGGGAAAAGTTTTCAATTAGCAATAATTGTGCCTCGGATAAACCTCATTGGGTACGATGTTGCCACTGCACAAAGGTGAAATGGAAGAATTATAGCAAATCAGGTTCGGATTAGGTGAGTACTGAGTAATCAGTTTATAAATTTGAGATCAGTGTTGTGTATTCTGAGTATTTTTGCAACCTTTGGTGCAGTTAGTATTATTGAGATACAGATTAAGGCAAAGGTTTTTCCGCAAATCTATGTTGGTTTGTGTCAGGTCAGTAAGCTAGCTGGCTTTCATATACTGTGTTTTGCATCCCTAGGTTTTTTTAGATCATGGTCTGCTATGGATTCAGACCATGTTCATGTCCTTCCAGAATTCTAAAGTTGAAATCCTGTCCCCCAAGGTGATGGTATTCGGAGGTGAGGACTTTGGGAGGTGATTAGGTCACGAGGGTGGAGCCCTCATGAATGGGATTAGTACCCTTATAAAAGAGATCCCAAAGGGCTCCCTTGCTCCTTCCACCACATAGCCAAAGAACTATGAGCTAGAAGTGGGCCCTCACCAGACACTGAATTGCCTGTGCCTTGATGTACTTCCCAGCCTCCAGACTATGAGAGATAAATTACCAAGCTATCCAATCTGTAGCGGTTTGTTATAGCCTAAATGGACTAAGAAATGATCTAAGAGGAAGAGCCCTGGATATGAATAAGGAAATTTGGGGTTAAAGTACTGTTTTTGTAGCAAGCTCAACTTAGGATGTTGAGCAAGCCACTTTTTCCACATTACCACCACCCTCTCACTAAAGTGCTGATGATAATCCCAGCCCTACTTATAGGATGCCATGAGGCAGTCTAGTACGAGGTAACCCCAAGGGAGATGAGCCTGAGGATTGTAGCCATGGTGTTTCTTTCCTCCTTTCCTGTGAGAATAACCCATAGAAGTCGCCTGAGGGGTAGAGAATGGATTAAGAAATGTAGTAAGTAGAGAGATGTGAGGATTTGGGTCTTAGAAACCAGGAATTTTTCTTTGAATCTTTTTTTATTTTTTAGAGATGAGGTCTCGCCGTGTTGTCCAGGCTAGTCTGGAACTGCTGACCTCAAGCGATCCTCCCACCTCAGCCTCCCAAATAGCTGGGATTGCAGGCGTGAAACGCTGTGCCTGGCTGAATCTTTCTATTTACTTCTTTTCTATTGCTTTATATCACGCCGTTGTTTTTCCTACTTCTATTTCCAGGCGTCTGAATTCTGCTAGAGAGAACCACCTACTCATGCTATTTGACTTTTATTTTTTAATTCGCTTTATTGTTTTTAAAATTATCAAAGTAATAGGCCCTCAGTATAAAAGCAATTCAAGTGGTCTAGCAGTATATAAAGTAAAAAATAGATGCCCTCTCATTCTTCTTTATTTCCTTTTTCCAGAAGAAACCACTGTTGTGTGTCCAAGACTTATTTTTGATGCATATATGCATGTGTACATGCACTCAGCTTTTTTTAAAAACAAATGTGATTTTAAAAAATTGTCCCTGTATTGAGGATTTCTTTCTAAATCTTCTATATTATTTAACATTCTCCCTACTCCAGTGCCCCCTTAAGAGGCTAGGCAGAAGCAGTGAAAATGGCTTGTTGCCGTGTTTTCTTCTTCGGTTCTCGCCTCACCATTCCTTTGTGTTGAAATAGATATTGTAAGGGACGATCTCTAGGAGAGGAATTTATGAATCACAGGGTAAGTGTAGGGCCAGCTGTAGTAGCTGCTGCCAGTGAATTGCTTTATACTCTCACCAGCAGGTGTTTGGCAGTTCCGGTTGCTCTATATCCTTGCCAGCACTTGGCAGTTTTTGCCATTTTGGTGAGGTATCTAATTTTGGTTTTAATTAGTGTTTTCCTGATGACTCCTGATATGAGTATATTTTGTAAGTTTACTAGCCATGTAAATATTTTCTTTTTGAAATTCCTGTGGGAGTCTCTTGTCTGTTTTTCTATTGCATTGTCTGTCTTTTTGTTATTAATTTATTGGACTTCTTTATATATTGTGGACATGAGTACTTTGCCATATATATGCATTATAAATGACTTAGGCTGCACTGTGACTTGCCATTTTACTCTTTTAATGATTTTTTTTGATGAACAGAAATTCTCAGTTTTAATATCCAGTTTATTGTTTCCTCCTTTTATATTTAGTGCTTTGTGTCATATTTAAGAAGACTTTCCCTACCTTTCCTAGAGTCATGAAGACATTCACCTGTGTTTTCCCTAAAATCTTTGTTTTGCCTTTCACATTTAGCTGTGTAATCTGCCTGATTTTTGTATGTGGTATGAAACAGGGGTCAGGACTCATTTAGTTTTACAAATGGGTAGCCAGTTGACCCATCGCCGTTTATTGAACAGGTGCCCCTTTCCCCTCTGCACTGCAGTGTCTCGTAAATGAGTGGCCACGTGTGTGCGGACCCATTTCTAGCCTCCCTTTTCTGTCCCTTAAGCCTTACCAAACTGTTTTTCTTACCATAGCTTTATATTAAGTATTGATGTCTACTTATATAAGTCCTCCAATTTCTGTTTTTCTTCCTCTGGATTATTTGTAGTTATTTTGGCCTTTTTAATTTCCACATAAATTTTAGAATCATCTTATTTATTTCCACATATATTAAACCTCCTAGGGTTTTGAATGGGATTACATTGAAACTTGAGAATTTCTTTGTGAAAAGGTTTTTAATTGTAATATAATTTATTTAATAGATATGGGCCCTTTCAAATTTTCTGTTGTCAGTTTTAGTTGTTTTTTTCATCAAACAAGTTGTTTTTCAATTTGTTCATTTCATCTAAATTTTTACATGTTGGCATATGGTTGTTGATACTTCTGAGGGAAAAAAACACTTAAAGAGTTTTTCTAATCTCTCACTCAACAACAGTCAGTACAAGACTTCTGTGATCAAATGTGTGGGGGTTTCTCCCCGCCAACAAGCAGACAGTCAGTTCTGCGGCAGACACTAGCTAGATGTCCTCTAATTCAGTTCTTTTCTGACACTAGACACTACCTGGTGATACCCACCATGCTCCGCTAGCCTCAAGTTCGGGCCTCTGGTACTTCTGATTAACAGGCTTCAAGTTGGGGGTCCCATGATTCCCTCTTTGGGTTCAATTAACTTGCCAGAGTGGCTCATAGAACTCAGGGAAACACGTCTGCTGGTTTATCACAAAGGATGCAGGTGAAGAGATGTATAGGGCCAGGTATGGGAGAAGGAACGTGGAGCTTCCACACCCTCCGGGGATGCATCACCCTCTAGGAACCTCCACATGTCCAGCTGTCCAGAAGCTCACCATATCCTGTCCTCTTGGGCCTTTTAGGTGACATTGTTGAATAGGCATGATTAAAGCATAGACAACTGTGTAGAAATGTGATTGGACAAAAAGGGTATGATTTAATACTACTAGACAGAGTGGGGAAACCCAGCAAGGCCTGTTTGTTCAGAGTCTTCTTGGCCTCTCTGAGTAGCATTTCTTCCTCCAGGGTGTGGAGCAAGACCCTCTCTGGAATGAGGATCTTAAGATAATCAGTAAACCCCATTTACAAAAAAAAGGAAAAAAAAACCCTATAATCAGAAAGGTAGGGGAAGATTAGAGTCCTATGTCAGACAGGTAAAAGGAGAGCAGGAGCAGATCCCAGAGAGATTTTCTGTTTTCTGAAGCCTGCTTAGCTGAAAGGCCTAAAGCACCCCAACATCATAACAAGGGATATGGGAGTTATGAGCTAGGAACCATGGACAAAAATACATAAATACATATGTGTGTGTGTGTGTGTGTGTGTGTGTGTGCATATATCTATATATATGTAAGAATGATAGAATGAAATCCCTACATCTGTAAGTTTGTTGATGGAAGTGCTGCAGAGGAGTGGAGGGTGAGGATTTGTTGATACCAGGAAAGCTGGATGCACCATGTGGGTAGCTATGGCAAACCCTCGGTGGTCTGGCTCACAGGTTGTATGGGCCTCGCTTCTCAGCCCTCGCTTCTCAACAAGTATGTCTTTTCTGAGTTCTTCTCCAGTGCCCCAGTACTATTTGAGTTTCGGTATGTCTGTATATGATTAATTCTGTTTTAAAAAAAGAAAACCTTTTTTGTTTTTCTGACTCTCTCCTGGCTCTTGCGAGCTACTCATGCTCCAGATGATTTAAGTGCTTTATTTAAAAAAATGGGCACTGTTTTGGAAAGGGGTACTGAAAGGAGGAGGGACTGTCAAGATAAAGAATGATTGAATCTGTGGAGATTTTCACTGCATTGAAGGTAGACAGAGGAAAGTTTGCATGAGAAATCGAGGATATTAAAGTATTTCTATTTCATTTGTTACTTATTGAAAGAGTAAATGAATGAGTGGAGAAAACTAAATGGCTATATATAACTCCAAAATTGTCAATATTCAGATGGGAATTTGACCTCTTCATATTAAGTGAACAGAAATTATTTATGGCTGTTCGGCCTCTTCTTAAGAATTTCTAGCTCTCTTTTCTCTTCATAGAAAATTAGTGCTATTATATGATTAAACAGCACTCACTTGAGATCATATTTTTATACTTGAAAAGAAGAAAATATTGTTCAAAATTGCCAGTGTTTAATGATTTCTCAGTATTTTTAGGAGCTATAGGATATTTTGGACTGGATTTGATTAGGTTTTGTGATGAAACCCTGGTTCACAATAGAGATGATTTAATTCTCAAAAATACATTTTTTGTTTTTATTTCTGATGTGAGGAAGTATTTATTTTTTACAGACTTGACCTAGCTTGCTTGGGAGCTGGCTGTTGTCTGCCTCCTTCCTGGTTTATTATGGGAGTGCTGCTGGTAGGGACCCAGGCGTCTGTGTCAGGCTTGTAGCTCCCACTCCATGCGTGGGAGCCCACTGTGCCTCCTGTTCCCCAGGAGAGAGTAAATGGCACCGTCATTCTTCTGAATTTCTGTATGCTTCTGGGGTCAAAGAATTGGGCATGAGGTATTTCAATTTTTTATCTAGTCCTCTTGAGAAATAAGTGAAGCATATCACCCTAGTCACCGAGTTTCTTGCAGATGTAATTTATTTATTTATTTATTTTTTTTTTTTTTGAGACAGAGTGTCACTTTGTTGCCCGGGCTAGAGTGAGTGCCGTGGCATCAGCCTAGCTCACAGCAACCTCAGACTCCTGGGCTTAAGCAATCCTACTGCCTCAGCCTCCCTAGTAGCTGGGACTACAGGCATGAGCCACCATGCCCGGCTAATTTTTTTGTATATATATTTTTTAGTTGGCCAGATAATTTCTTTCTATTTTTAGTAGAGACGGGGTCTCACTCTTGCTCAGGCTGGTCTCGAACTCCTGACCTCGAGCGATCCACCCGCCTCGGCCTCCCAGAGCTAGGATTACAGGCGTGAGCCACCGCGCCCGGCCAAGTTTCTTGCAGATGTAATTTAATATTCAGGTCTTAACTTCTGACATCCAGCCCCTTGGCGAATGTGGTGAGACAACCTTGCAGCAGCCACTTGTATCGTTTCCCATCCCACAGAGTCACCCTAGACAGGCAGTCATGAAGCACTGGTTCTTGAAATCTGTGTGAGGTGATACCTTTATAAAATCCAGTAAAAATGAATTATTATAAAAGTGAAATAAGAAAGGGCATGTATGTGGATATTCCAAAGTTTTTATTAAGTTCAGCCAACATAAAATTGTCTTGTCAAGTTGCTTTGAACATTTTCAAATGCTTACTTTTAATTTCTGTAATTGTCTCATTGTGGGCCAGCACCACGTGATTTGCTGATTGGCACTGGTTCTTGAGCCGCACTCTGAGCGGTACTGCTCTAGACCTGCCCTCTTTCTGCCTTACCTCATCTTGTGTTTTCCCATAGAGCAGCTGTCTTTGAATTTAGGATCCTGACCAAGCCAAGTGCTGCATGGAAGAGCTATATTGTGAATCACGTTTGAGCACTGGCTCCAGTTAAGCCATAGGGAAGCCTAATTTGAAATTTAGTTAACATTCTAAAAATTGTCATTGAGGAGCCAACTAATCAATCTTTGAATTGCTTAAGTAAGCAGCACACCTGGAGCTATGTGACTTTGAAAGACTTTATAAAATTCTTCAAATCATTTCCTTAAAATCTTGGAACATGTCTTGGTAACATGTGATAAAACATTTCCCTTTGCCAACAATTCCCTATTAATGTGATTGCCCAAATAAACATAAAAACCAGAAAAACAAAAAACTGAGCATCCTGGGTCGTGTGTTCTGGAAGTCAGATTGTACATTTAATGTTGCTAGGGAGGATTCTGTCAAATCAAAGTTTTCAAAATGGAAGTGTTTTCCCAAGGACCAAAAAATCCTTCCTTTTTTCACAAGTGGTAAATTTATCGTGTCTTTTTATTCTAGATATTGTTTTAGGTAGTTCTTTTTTTTTTTTTTTTTGAGACAGAGTCTCGCTTTGTTGCCCGGGCTAGAGTGAGTGCTGTGGCATCAGCCTAGCTCACAGCAACCTCAAACTCCTGGGCTCAAGCGATCCTCCTGCCTCAGCCTCCCAAGTAGCTGGGACTACAGGTATGCGCCACCATGCCTGGCTAATTTTTTCTATATATATATTTTAATTGGCCAGATAATTTCTTTGTATTTTTAGTAGAGACGGGGTCTCGCTCTTGCTCAGGCTGGTCTTGAACTCCTGAGCTCAAGCAATCTACCCGCCTCGGCCTCCCAGAGTGCTAGGATTACAGGCGTGAGCCACCGCGCCCGGCCTAGGTAGTTCTTTCTGTAAACAGAATTGAACATCTTGATGACTACATTAGTGTTATCAAAACTTGATTTGGCTTTGGGAAGAAGAGAAACGGAAATCATGTTGGGAATTTTAATTTCATTTTCTAATGGATCTTATGATGATATTTTACTAGTTTAATAATGAATGTAATATTTTTATTAACTATCATTTTTAAATTTTATGTTTAATTTTTTTCTCTAAATGCCATTTGTTTACTTTTCAGGAATTACCCAACTCTGTCTTTTTGGTGATGGAGGTAGGTAGTATACAAGTTCTGTTTAATTTATTTCAAATTCCTATTGAATAATGTGTACTTTAAAATTGACAGTAGATTATTATTTGAAATTTTGAACTAGTAAATTTGATTCAATGATTTAGATTCTACTAGAAGAATATAAAATTTTAAAAATTTTGATTCCATCATCATTATAATTTTTAGACTTGATTTACATTACAGTATGTACAAATGATTTTTTAATTAAAATTAACTGAGAATGGATTGAATTAATCTTGAATCACTATCCTTATTTTAGTTATTTTTCTTTTATGTATCAGTATTGCAATGGTGGAGACCTGGCAGATTATTTGCAAGGTAATTTTGTGTGTGTGTCAATGTTCAAATGTTCAATAAAGATAGTACTGTAGTCTGTTTAATCCTGAGAGGTACTTAATGAAATATGCTACCCCTGTTTCCTGCACTTGTATAAGAAACATTCAATAAATATTTGTGTTATTTGTTTAACTTGTAGTCAGTTTGTTGACCAATTGTTGTTTGTTGTGGTTTTGTTCCTAAACTTGTATATAAGTACTTACTTTTTGCGTCTTTCTCTCTCTGACAGTGTTTAAGAGGTGGGTCCTCTCCCCATGAGAGAAGAAACCAAATAGAATTTCTCTCCTTCAAATGGCTCAACTGCGTTGCCATCAGTGAACCTTTAGTCCCTTTCGTTTCTCTCAAAATAAAAAAAATCATAGTGGAAGAATGTATCCAAGAATGTATTTAAGTGAACATTTCTTGTAATTAAAAAAAGCCAACAACATTATAAGGGATAAAAGTAACATAGAAATTATTTTGTGGCACAGAAGTAAGATTTTAGTACTAGATGATGCTTGAAATTCTGTACCCAAAATGTATTCATGTAGGACGTGAAGCATTCAGATCAAATTTTGTCCCTCCAAAGTATTTTATTTTAATGATGCTAGATAAGGCTAACACCTCCTTGTTTATTCCTTAAAAGATGCAAGGGAAATATGCAAAAAGATAGTAAAAGGTTAGTACATTCAACCTATTAAATAGATCATAGTAAAAATACTTAAGATCTCAATGGATAGGCACACAAAGGGTATGGACTATTTATAAAAGAGAAACAATGTATTAAAAATGTTTATAACTTGTGACAGCTCCTGAAACAAATAAAAAAAATTTTAAAAAAGTTTAATTTCTCTTAGTAATCGGGGAGAGTGCAATTAAAAATCAGACTTTAAAATCTTTAAAATACAGAATATTGCTGACATTCAAAAACTGTGGAGAAAAACATAAAGAACACAGGTATACCCCCCGCCTCTGCGGATTTAAAAAGGAATTAAAAATACTGTTGAAGCTCCCTGTAAACCTTTCTGTAGTCCCATTCTTGTCCTTTTCCTAGAGACAAACATTGTTCTGAATTTGGTAGTTTAAAAAATGTCAGTTTAGTAAAAGTTACAAAATGTCATTTATTGGTAGACAGAATGCAATGAGACAGGCACTTGCATTCACTGCTGGTGTAAAGGAGTTGAAGCTAGAAAGCGCGCTGCTCTGTCTTCTCATCCGTCTCTAAGTCTTGAGTTCCTTGACGTCCTTAGTATTCCTGGTGAAAGTACCTTTCTACTGGAGTCGGATGCATGGCACTTCCCAGCTTAGAGCTCTCGTTACAATGTCAGTTTCCTTCATTAACAGAAGTATTACTCACCTATATGAGCACTATTACTGGTGTAGCAGGTTTAAGTTAATTTTGACAGCAGTTTTGTTGAAGTCTGTATTTGATATTCCAGAGCAATATTGTTAGAACGGGAGACCCAATAGTGAAGAGCCTAAGAGCTTGAATGGGGGGCAGCCAGGAAAGCATGGTTCTATTAATAGTTCCAATATTCACATCACTTAATTGCTGTATGATTTTGGTTTTTTATCTTCTCCCTGGTCCTTCTCTGCCACAGTCTTTAAGGGAATCCCTTGTAGTTTGAAAACACTTTTGAAGACATATGAAAGAAATTCTCGTCCTTAGGGCATTGTCTAGAGCTACGCTGTTCCATACAGTAACCCCTGACCGCATTGGGCTCTTAAAATGTGGGCAAGTCCAAATTGACATGTGCTACAATTGTAAAATGCACACTGGATTTTGGATACTTCATCAGAATGAAATAAATCTCTGATTTTTTAAATATTCATTACAAGTTGAAATGGTAATATTTTGGATGTATTGGGTTAAACATATATTAATAATTACATTTATTTCTTTTCACTTTTTAAAATGTGGCCACTAAGAGATTGAAAGTTGCATGTGTGGCCACATTATATTCCTGTTGGAGAGTACTGTTCTAGAAGGTCTAGGATGTCTAGAAGGTTAAATACTGTTGTTATCACAGCATGGTCATTTAATCTTTTTATTTGCTCTGTGAAACAAAATGCCTTTCACACTTCCAAAAGATAGAAAACAAATTCTGTTATTTGCAAGTTTAAAGTAAAACAAATTCTAAATTAATAAGTTATACTTTAACATTAATTATAGCAGAATATACTAAGCGTGGCAGCTGTGGCTACGCGTATTCTCTCAGTGTTAGCTTGCTCAAGAATTCTTTCAAAAGAGTTTTGGTATTGACGACACCTTTTAAAATATAAAGTTTTGTGTGTTTATTTGGAGACATGCTGAGGCTAGAGTGCAGTGGTATCATCATCATAACTCACTGCAACTTCCAACTCCTGGGCCTAAGCGAACCTCCTGCCTCAGCTTCCCGAGTAGCTGGGACTATAGGCACGTGCCACAGTGCTTGGCTAGTTTTTTGTTGAGACAGGGGTCTTGCTATGTTGTTCAGGCTGGTCTTGAGCTCCTGGCCTCCAGTGAGTCTCCTACTTTGGCCTCTCAGAAGTAGTAGGATTATAGATGTGAGCCACTGTGCCTGGCCTTTTAAAATATAAGGTTTTTAACATGGGAATTTCCGTTTCTGGGATTGTGTTAAGAGGTACACATCCTACATTCATGGAAATATATACATTTTTATTGCAGTTTGTGCTCAGAAATAGCCTATCCTAGGTCATTGCTTTTCCCCCTATGGGAACAGTGTTAGAATTTGGACTCTGAATCATATTTCAGGTGTACTCAATAGTGTGTCATGGGGCAAAGATACAAGTTATAAGCAACTGCAATCATTTTAAAGTGGCAAAATTATTCTAAGCTTTAAAATGAAAATGAATGAAATGAAATAAAATATACTATCATCATTTTTTTTTTTTTTCTGAGACAAGGTGTCTCACTCTATTGCCTGGGGTAGAGTACAGTGGTGTCATCATAGCTCACTGCAACCTCAGACTCCTGGGCTCAAGTGTTACTTCTGCCTCAGCCTCCTGAGTAGCTGGGTCTACAGGTGCACGTCACCACACTCAGCTAAGTTTTCTGTTTTTTGTAGAGATGGGGTCTCACTATGTTGCTCAGGCTGGTCTCCAGCTCCTGACCTCAAGCAATCCTTCTCCCTCAGCCTCCCAAAATGCTAGGATTACAAACGTGAGCCACCATACCCAGCCTATCAATTTCAGTTGTTGCAATGTAATTTAAGTAAAACATTACAAAAATTAAGCTCTAGTAGTTGATTTTGCCCACTCACTCATATGCAATAATATATGTATATAGGCATTTGTAAGAAAGTAGATCTGAAAGAGTGCACTCCTGGCCGGCCTTGTGGCTCACGCCTGTAATCATAGCACTTGGGGAGGCCGAGGTGGGAGGATCGTTTGAGCTCAGGAGTTTGAGACCAGCCTGAGCAAGAGCAAGACCTGTCTCTGCTAAAAATAGAAAGAATAAGCTGGACAACTAAAAATATATAGAAAAAATTAGCCGGACATGGTGGCACATGCCTGTAGTCCCAGCTACTCAGGAGGCTGAGGCAGTAGGATTGCCTGAGCCCAGGAGTTTGAGGTTGCTGTGAACTAGGCTGACGCCACAGCAGTCTTGCCCAGGCAACAGAGTGAGACTCTGTCTCAAAAAAAAAGAGTGCACTCCTAATTTTTAACAGTGTTCATCTCCAAAGGATGAGATTACAGAACATTTCTCTTTTGATATGTTTTTAGTGCATCCTGAATTTTTTTTTTTTACAACGAGTATCAGGAAAAGAATCCCAAAGAAGTAAAGAAGGAAGATAGGTTAAGAATAGATCTCACTGAAAAAAGTACTTGGTAATTTTTAAACTATGAAGATTTATTTTGTTTGAAGAGGTTAAGAACATATAAATGTCACTTAACATGTCATTAAAATGATTTTAAAACCATAATGTTTCACTTATTCCAGGTGTCAATGTTATTTTTGTCTGTCTTAATTACAAATGGAAAGGTTATGTGGAGCATATTCTAAATTAGATGGACACAAGTGTGTTCACAAAGGATTTAAATAGGTTCATGGATATTAAATCCTTAGAGTAGATTCAAAGAATTGTGATTTTTAGATCCACTGTAATAAAAAGTTCATATTTGCATATTTACTACATTTGAATGTTTATTATGTGTTAGGCCTTTTCCTAAAGTCTTATTAAATGTTTTGTTTAATTGTCAGATCAACCTTATGTGGTTAGCGTCATTATCAGCCTTTTATAGATGAGGAAATAGGCACAGAGGGATTGTCCTCCAGGGTCACACAGTAAGTGGAGGAGCTGGGATTTGAAAAACGGCAGCCTGACTCCAAATCAGGCTTTAACCATTACATGCTCTGGCATACACAGAAATAGTGTAGTGTTTACTGAATAATGACTATCGCCAAATAATTTTCATGCTACCTTTTTATAGTACTGGACACAGGTTAAAACATTTATTCTTAAAGGTGTCTTTAGTAATGAAAGGTGATATGGTGGGACGGGGGTGTTGGACATTGGGAGAGATAAAAGGAAAGAGAAGATGCAGGAACAGATTGCTAACAGGTCCAAGGGGCAGCAGCGGCCAGGTCTCTCTGGTCAAGGATTCCTCCTGTTTTTAGTTTGTGCTTGTAACAGTTGGAATTAAACACAAACATTTATTCCAGATATTTGACTAATACGAAGGGAGCTCATTTTTTGGCTTGTAAAGGATATTCACATTTGTTGAGCACCTATTGTGTTCAGAGTCATGCGGGTACCTTCAGCAATAAAACATAAGGGAAAAGTGAAAAGAAGAGGAAAATGCAAATCAGTTCTCTTTACAACAGACTGATTACAGTTTTTGAGAAATCTGTTATCCCTTCATAGACTTCAATTATTAAAGTAAAAAAGTGAATGTGAATGCTACTTCCTTATTCCCTTCATGCTCTCCTTCATAACTCAGTTCTGTTGATGGAATATGCAGATGGTATTTAATTTTGTGTGCTTAAATATTTATGTGACTCCTTTTGTACCAGCTAAAGGAACTCTCAGTGAAGATACTATCAGAGTGTTTTTGCATCAGATAGCAGCTGCCATGCGAATCCTGCACAGCAAAGGAATAATCCACAGGGATCTCAAACCACAGAACATCTTGCTGTCTTACGCCAATCGCAGAAAGTCAAGTGTCAGTGGCATTCGCATCAAAATAGGTAAACGCCCATGCATTGTTTCATGAAAGGGACATTTTTGAGATTCAGTATTTTTAGATAATTGTAATTTAGCTTTGTTAGAAAGATGGATTTTATTGATGCAATTTGAAATGTTTATTGAGATAAATGAGGTGTATTTAGTCGTGTGTATCCTTTACATTATTGGCAGCATATGCTAAATCTCAGGGCCAAAGGGCTCATATTAGGAGCTCTAAATATGAATCCCAGCAGCAAATCCTGCTTCTCTTGAGGAGAAAGTTGATGTAGTATGGTGACTGGCAGCAAATTAATAACACTGATTCTTTACAGCTCATGAGGTTTTTTTTTTTTTTTTTTGGAGACAGAGTCTGGCTTTGTTGCCCTGGCTAGAGTGCATGCCGTGGCGTCAGCCTAGCTCACAGCAACCTCAAACTCCTGGGCTTAAGCGATCCTACTGCCTCAGCCTCCCGAGTAGCTGGGACTACAGGCATGCACCACCATGCCCGGCTGATTTTTTTTTTTTATATATATATATTTTAGTTGGCCAGATAATTTTTTCTATTTTTAGTAGAGACGGGGTCTCGCTCTTGCTCAGGCTAGTCTCGAACTCCTGAGCTCAAGCAATCCACCCGCCTCGGCCTCCCAGAGTGCTAGGATTACAGGTGTGAGCCACCACGACCGGCCAGCTCATGAGGTTTTGACATGCGGATCTAAGAGATCTTCTAGTTAAGCCTTTGGCATTTTTTTTTTTTTTTTTTTTAGTGCTATCTCAAAATTAGCTGAAACAGGTTAGGAAAAACAGTGAAAATTCTATATCTGGTATTTGTATTTAATGAGAGCTATATTAATGAAGCATTTACTATAATTAGCACTTTCACTTGCAAAGTTTGGTGCGCCTTGGTTACAAAATTGGTATGACTTATGCAGTTGATTAGTATTGTTTTCCAGCTGTTAAAATTGTAGTAGCTACTCTTTCCTTTGGTGGACAGTCTTATTCAATAAGCTGTTTATTTTTCATAGTTCTTTTGTGCCTTCTTGTGTCTTGAAGAGTCTTGATCTGTGTTAAGTGTGAGCAAAGGTATCATTTGTCTTTCTAATTTTTATTTTGTGAAATAGCGGATTTTGGTTTTGCTCGTTACCTACATAGTAACATGATGGCTGCAACACTGTGTGGATCCCCAATGTATATGGTGAGTGAATGTTTGCATCCTTGTGTGTTCAAAGCATGACACCATAAACCATTAAGTATAATCCTTGTTTCCAAGTAAGATGTGATTTTATATATAGTTTGAACTGTTACTAATGTTAATTATATTATCTGTATGCTATGATACAAACATCTTTTGCTTCAGCATAGTGGACTGTGAAAGTAAGTCATTTTTGCCATTTGTTTTTATTTTTTTAAAAGATTAGTTATTATGGCACAAATCCTCTATTAGATTAAATTGAGAATAAAAATTAGCGAAGTATAGTCATGCTATGCTTGATGTGTACTTTTAAGAATATTAAAAAAAGCACCTATTGGGAGCACTTGTTCAGCTGTAAGGTATGCTCGCCTTTTATATGTTGTCTCTCTGGACAAGGTCCGTGTATTATAGACGTTGTTTCCATCAGCCTCACACTGAAAACCGAAAAATCTTAGCTTTCCTCTTTATCCTTTCACATAGAGATTATCATGTATGATAGGGCTAGGCTATGAAAATTCTAAACTAATGTGAAGCATTAAGCCTGGAAATGTGTTAATTCTAGAGCTTCAGAATTATGTGAAGTAAATAAATGTACCTGTTTCAGTTCTAAGTTTGAAATGGGTTTATGTTCAATTAGAAATTTCTCTAACCTAAAATCAACTTTGAGATCAAGAAAACTAGTCACCAAAGCTCAAAAATGTTTATATCAAATCTACTTTCTTGATTATATTATAATTTTACTGCTTGTATAAACTTTATAATTTAATATTTTTAAAATTACTTTGTACTTCTTGAGTGTAAAATTGGTTCAGCCTTGAGAATAGAGTGCTTTGGCTGATTATTAAAGGAAGTTGACTCAATAAAAAATTTACTGGGTACAATAAATACAAATGTTATGCCTGATCTGGGCACAGTGGTGTGGCACATGCCTGTAATCCCGGCTACTTGGGAGGCTGAAGCGGGAAGATCGCTTGAGCCCAGGAGTTTGAGACCAGCCTGGGCAACGTAGCAAGAACCTGTCTGCTTAAAAAAAAAAAAAAAAAAAAGATAAGAAAGGAAAGAAAAAGAAAGATGTGCCTGGAAAATAAAATTTAAATGTCTTTAAGTATATGGGACATTTCCATTTAGTGTTTGACCTGATTGATGGTATATTTAAAAAGTAACATTTGATGAAAAGTGAGAAAATATCTCTAACAAAGCAGCAGAGAAATACTTTTACTTTTAGCATAATTTTTATTATTGTGGTTTGCATCATAGTTTTTCTATTATAAAACTTTTCAAATTATAGAAAAATGTAGGGAATAACACAGCAAACACCTGTGTACCCACCATCCATATTTAACAAAGGTAACATTTTGCTATGTGTTCCTTGATCTTTTTTTAGAAAGAAAGAAAATATTTTAGAGGCAGCCCATCCCTTTTGTCCCTCTCCCTGATTCTATTACCCACTCTCCTACTCTCACACCCCTGAGGGGACTTTTTTTGTTATTGTTTCAATACTTTTACTATGCTTTATGTATCCATAATAATAAATGTTTCTACAACTTGCTTCTTATCATACATTGTTACTGAGATTTACCAGTAAATCTCTCTATATAATAATGTAGTTCTGAGTTCATTGCAGTATTGTTTGAGTAGAGAAATATTAATCACAATGTGTTAAGTTTTATTCTGGTAGTTTGTTAGGAGTATGACTATTACCAGTTAATTAATATATACATATTGATTATGTAAATAGCATAATGCATACCTCTTGAATTTGTCTATACGCAGGCTCCTGAGGTTATTATGTCACAACATTATGATGCCAAGGCAGACTTGTGGAGCATAGGAACAGTGATATATCAATGCCTAGTTGGAAAACCACCTTTTCAGGTAACCTGACTTTTTTCCTTATATCCTCTGTTATGGGATCTTCTCATTTTACAGTTGCCTTTGACTTATGAAATGAGGAGTACTTTGAAAGCAGTGTTTTTGGCTCCTTTGTGACTTACTCTGATTTTGTTACAGGCAAAAATTGCTGTAGTGAGCCAGAACATCTTTTGCTTTTCTCCATTTATTGCCTGCCCTTTGTAGTTGGACTGGGTGTAAAGCCTGTTTTCCAGGCTAGGGAAAACTAGCTAGGGTCAGAGCTAATAGGCTGGTGGGAAATGGGTGTGAATGGTCTTATCAGCCCTTGCTGGTTTTGGGTTCCTGGAATATGCTTGAGGGCTGGGGCTTGTCTAGGGAGATCATTGGAAACTGTGTCTCCACTTCTTTATTCCTGACACTGCTGGATGAGAGAGGGGTAATTATTTAGGCTTTTGGAAATTATTTTGGGTCTTTCCTCCTCTCCTCCTCCCCTAACATCCTGTCAAAAAGTGGCCCTCTAGAATATAATCATGATTTATCTTGAGTTCATATTGCCATGTTATAATTTCTCATGTTACAGAGAAGATCTTTGAATCCAAAAACTGGAACAAAGTGAAATTATTTGCCCAAGATGGTATAAAAAAAATCGGTGACACATCCAGGTTAAACACTTAATCTCCCAATCTAGTTTGTGTGTAGAGGCTTCACTAATTTAGCAGCTCTTGTTATAAGGGTTCTACCTGTTGCTATGGACAGACTGAATAGTAGCAGTATGCTAAGTTCTCATCTTTGAATTCCTTTAAGGTCCTAAGGTAAATACACCTGGATTTTATACAGTAATAATGTACCTATTGGGTAGGCCGTGTAACCTCCAGAATAGTGGTCCTTAACCTTTTCTGAGTTTCAGGCTCCTCTGAGGGTCTGACCTCAGAGAAGGTGCACCATACTCAGATGCACAGAATTTTCACACAGTTTCATAGGATTCATGAGTTCCCAATGCCCAACTATGGCTCCCTCAGCAATCCACGGTTCTTAAGTTCAGAATCTATGTTCTATATGGCAAGAATATGACTGCCAATCACATAATTTGGAAGTTTTGCTTCATTGTTTAGAAAATTAAACCTTTTTTCTGTTTTTTTTTTTTTTTTTTTAAATAGGCCAATAGTCCTCAAGACTTAAGGATGTTTTATGAAAAAAACAGGAGCTTAATGCCTAGGTATGTGTTTAGATTACACTGGATTCTAATATTTGTGAACACAGTGTTATTTATTTGAACTCTGTGTATTTTATGTATTTCCATTATTGATTCCTGTTTCATTTGACAGAAATGTGAGAGCATTTATTATAATAGGAAATTAGAAAATTTCTGGCACATCATAGGTACCTGGGTAGTATTATACCATTTTCTTTCTTTTTTAAAATGTAAAGTAAATTTAAAAGAAAAATTTCCAGAAGTTATATATGTTCCTTTTGAGTGGCAATGCAAACAGAATAGATGTGCATAAAGTAGGAAATAAATTTCCACCTAGGCTTTGCTCTGTTCTGTAGGGATAACAAGAGTTTGCTTTGTATCTTTCCAGATATTTTTTGTGGAAGTTCTTTATACATGTTTGAGTGCTTGCTTTTTTGTTTGTTTTTCTTTGCTGCTTGTGCTTTGTAAGAGTGCCTGTTTATGTGTATATTTATACACACACATAGTTCAAGACAAATTACATCATACTTTGTGAATTGTTCTGCAACTTACTATTGTTTTTTACTCTGTAGTATATCATAGGTGATGTTCAACGGTAGTATGTAGAGAGCTACAGCATTCTTTTAAATGGCTATGTAGAAGCCCATAGTGAGATGTACCATATTTTATTTAATCAGATCTCTGTTGTTTTCATTTTTTGGTTACTACAAACAGAATTTAGTGAAGTGTTTGTGTGTGTGTGTGTACCTTTATGCATGTTCGCATTTCTTTAGGATGGACTCCTAGAGATGAAATTGTTGGACTGAACGTTATGCTCTCCAAATAGGCTATCCCAGTTCATACGGCAGGATAAGAGAATGCTCCTTTCCCCTCATTTTTAGCAACATGGAATGTTATCAGATTGGATGCCTCACAAATGGAGGAGGACCAGTTAGCTATTAATTTAATTTGTATTATTCTCTTCATTACTGAGGTTGGCTCCTTTTTTGTCTAATATCTTTTGTACTTTTCATTCTGTGAGTTGTATATTCCTATTACTTAACTCATTTTCCTACTACTTTGTCATTTTCATATAGGATTTAAGAAGTTGTATTATTTCTCATTTGTATTTGTTTAAGCATCGCCCTTTTCCACACAGAATTGGAAGTGGCTGTTTTTCTAGTAGTGAACTTTATAGCAACTGTTAGTGCAAAGTTGAAGCTGTGTTAAAACTCAAGATTGTCTGGGCTTGTGAAGTGCTGTATTTCTGCAGATACTCTAACAAACAACAATAATAAGCACAATATAGGAGTCCTCTCAAATTGATGCTATTTCTCAAAGGCAATTGTTTAGTGCTTTTTTTCTTCTTTTTTAAGATATGAGGGCTTACCATGGTCTTCTTGGTATACATGTATTAATATTTGTGAAACTGCATATATATTTTCATTTATACTGAGGGCAAAAATAATACAGTTAATATATGTAAACTCATCACTTATGTTGGGTTTTTTTTTCCTTTCCCTCAGTATTCCCAGAGAAACATCACCTTATTTGGCTAATCTCCTTTTGGGTTTGCTTCAGAGAAACCAAAAAGATAGAATGGACTTTGGTAAGAAATAGTTTCAAATTATGCATGCTTTCTAATTTTATTTTTATGTATGCTAAAAAGATTTTTTAAAAAAGATACTATAGAGATTTCAGAATAAAAATAAATGAATTTCAATTTTCTTTTTCTTTATTTTCCTTCACTATGTTTGTAAATGTTTATTGAGTGCTTACTATGTTCTAAGTATGGGAGATAGAGTAATAAATAAAGTCTTCATCTTCATGTAGCATATATTCTAGTGGGAAAACACAATAAGTAAATTATAAACTATAATTGCATATTATATTAGAAGGTGCTGCATACTGTGGAAAAAAATAAAGATGGAAGAGAAGTGCTGGTGGAGGTGGGAATTGAAATTTTAAATAAGATAGTCAGTGAAAACCTTACTGAGCAAGTGACATTTAGACAATGACTTGATTGACTTGCAGTGAGAATGAGCCTGGTGGGTATCTATGGGAAGACCTCTTCGGGCAGAGTGAATAGCCAATACGAATGTTGAGAGCTGGGAGCATGCATGTAAGCTTGAGAGGCAACTAGAAGGCCAGTTAAAGACTTGGGCTTTTGACCGGGTGTGGTGGCTCACACCTGTAATCCTAGCACTATGGGAGGCTGAGGCGGGAGGATCACTTGAGGCTGGGAGTTTGCAACCAGCCTGAGCAAGAGTGAGACTGTGTCTCTACAAAAAACAGAAAAGCTAGCTGGGTGTGGTGGCACATGGGCCTGTAGTCCCAGCTGCTTGGGAGGCTGAGGCAGGAGGATTGCTTGAGCATAGGAGTTTGAGGTTACAGTGAACTATGATGATGCCACTGCACTCTACTCCAGGTGACAGAGCAAGACCCTGTCTGAAAATTAAAAAAAATAAAAAAATAAAAAAAAATTCAAGCACTTACAGAGTCCAAAATACAGAATAGAATATTTTTCTCTTCTGAATTTTATTTATCTCCATTCTAATCTTTATTATTTCTTTTCTTCTAGCTTTGGGTTTAGTTTGCTGTGTTGTTTTTTTTTTCTAGTTCCTTAAGCATGAAGTTAGGTTTTTGGTTAGATATATTTCTTATTTTTTAAAGTAGATGTTCACAGCTATAAATTTCTGCCTTAGTACTGCTTTTACTGTATCCCGTAAGTTTTGGTACATTGTGTTTTCATTTTCATTTGTTTCAAGGTATTTTCTAGTTTCCTTTATGACTACTTCTTTGATTCATTGGCTGTTTAAGAATGTGTTTTTAATTTCCACATGTTTATGGATTTTCCAGTTAATTTCTTTTATTGATTTCTGCTTTCATTCCATTGTGATCAGAAAAGGTCATCTCTATGATAACGACCTTTTAAAATTTTTGTTTTGTGGCCTGACATGTGGTCTATCCTAGAGAATGTTCCATGTGCACTTGAGAAAAATGTGCATTCTGCTCTTGGTGAGTAGACTGTCCTTTGTGTATCTGTTAGGCCCAGTTAGTCTACAGTGCTGTTCAAGTCCTCTGTTTTCTTAGTGATGCTCTGTCTGGTTGTCCTATTGGTATTGTCCAACGGTACCCCATTGTTGAAAGTGGGGTATTGAAGTCTCCAGCTACTATTTTATAACTGTTTCTCCCTTCAGTTGTCAATTGTTTGCTTCATATATTTTGGGGCTCTGATGTTTATAATTCTTAGATTTTCTTGGTGAATCGACCCTTTATCATTATTTAATATCCTTCTTGGTCTCTTGTAACAGTTTTTAACTTAAATTATATTTTGTCTAATAGCCAGCCTAGCTCTCTTTTACCTACGATTTGCATGGAATATCTTTTTCCATCTTTTCACTTTCATTGTATTCATGTCTTTAGATCTAAAGTGAATCTCTTGTAGGTGGCATATAGTTGGACCATTTTCTTTTAATCCACTTTGTCAATCTCTGCCTTTTTATTGGAGAGCCACTTACATTTATAGTAATTGCTAATAAGGAAGGATTTCTGCCATTTTATAATTTCTGTGTCTTACAGCTTTTTTGTCCCTTGTTTCTTTCATTACTGCTGTCTTTTGTGCTACTTGACATTTTTGTAGTGATGTGTTTTGATTCCCTTCTAATTTTGTTTTGTGGATATTTTTCCTTGTTATCTAGGGATTACAGAAGACATCTAAAGTTCTTGATACCAATTTAACTCCAGTTACTTACAAAAACTCTACTTCTATATCACTCTATCCCTTCCTTTATTTATTGACATCACAAATTATATCTTTATAATTATTTTATTGCATTTGTCTTTTAAATTCTGTAGAAAGTGAAAAGTGAAGTTACAAACCAAAATTATAATACTACTGGTTTTTAAATTGCCAATGTATTTATCTTTTCTGGAGGTCTTTTTATCTTCATTTGGCTTTCCTTTACTGTCTAGCTCCTTTCGTTTCAACCCAAAGTACTCTCTTTAGCATTTCCTGTAGGGAAGGTCTAGTGGTAATGAACTCTGTCAGCTTTTGTTTATCTGAGAATGTCTTAATTTCTTCCTCAGTTTTGAAGGACAGTTTTGTGGAATGTAGAATTCTCAGTTGACTTTTTTTTTTTCTTTTAGCACTTTAAATTTATTATCCCACTGCCTTCTGGCCTTCAAGATTTCTGATGACATATTGGCTGCTAATCTTAAGGATCTCTTATTTGTGACAAATTAATTCTGTCTTGTGAGTTTTAAGATTCTTTATATGCTAGCTTTCTGGGAGGCCAAGGTGGGAGGATCATTTGAGGTCAGGAGTTTGAGACCAGCCTGAGCAAGAGCAAGATCCTGTCTCTACTAAAAATAGAAAAAATTGGCCGGGTGTGGTAGCATGCACCTGTAGTCCCAGCTGCTCAGGAGGCTGAGGAAGGAGGATTGTTGGAGCCCAGAAGTTTTAGGTTACAGTGAGCTGTGATGACGCCACTGCACTCTAGCTGGGGCAACAGAGTGAGACTTTGTCTCAAAAAAAAAAAAAGCTTCTTTATTTGTCTTTTGATAGTTTGATTATGTGTCTCAGTGTAGGTCTCTTTGGTTTATCTTACTTACTTGGAGTTCTTTAAAGTTTTTAGTCATTCCTTCAAATAATCTCTCTGCTGTTTTCTCTCTGTTCTCCTTCTGGGACTTTTATAATGTATATGTAGGTCAGCTTGATGGTGTCCCACAAATCCCTTAAGCTCTGTTTACCTTTCATCATTCTTTTTTCTTTCTGCTTCTTGGACTCAGTAATTTCAATTGTCATATCTTCAAGTTTGCTAATTTTTTGTCATGCCTGCTCAAATCTGTATAATGAATTTTTCATTTCAGTTATTATACTTCTCAGCTCCAGAATTTCTATTTGGATCTCTCTGTATAATTTCTATCTCTTTGTTGATATCCTATCCACACATCATTTTCCTAATTTCCTTTAGTTCTTTGTCCATGTTTCTCATTAGTTCTTTAAGGCATATTTAAAACGGTTATTTTATTTTTTTTATTCTTTCTTTTTTTTTTTTTTGAGACAGAGTCTCGCTTTGTTGCCCAGGCTAGAGTGCCGTGGTGTCAGCCTAGCTCACAGCAACCTCGAACTCCTAGGCTCAAGCGATCCTCCTGCCTCAGCCTCCCGAGTAGCTGGGACTACAGGGATGTACCACCATGCCTGGCTAATTTTTTCTATATATATTTTTAGTTGTCCAGATAATTTCTTTCTATTTTTAGTAGAGACGGGGTCTTGCTCTTGCTCAGGCTGGTCTCGAACTCCTGAGCTCAAATGATCGACCCGCCTCGACCTCCCAAAGTGCTAGGATTACAGATGTGAGCCACCGCTCCCGGCCTATTTTATTTTTTAATAGAGACAGGTTCTTGCTGTCACCCAGGCTGGAGTGCAGTGGCATGATTATACTTCACTGTAACCTCAAACTCCTGGGCTCAAGTGATCCTCCCATCTCAGCCTCTTGAGTAGCTGGGATTACAGGTGCTTAGCCACCACACCTGGCTTAATTTTTTATTATTGTGTTTTGTAGAGACAGGGTCTTGCTATGTTGCCCAGGCTGGTCTTGAACTCCTGGGTTCAAGTGATGCTCCTGCCTTGGCCTCCCAAAGTGCTAGGATTATAGATGTGAACCACCATGCCTGGGAAGACAGTTAAAGTCTTTGTGTAGTAAGTCTGATGTCTAGACTTCTTTGGGGACACTTTCTGTCAATTTACTTTGATCCTTCACACCATATTTTCCTATTTTCTTGTATGCCTTGTGATTTTTTTGTTATTGAAAATTTTTCATTTAACTGTTACAATGTAGGAACTCTGGAAAACAGATTTTCCTACTTTCCCAGAGTTTGCTTTTTTGATTTTGGTTTTGGTTTTGGTTTTTTGTTTTTGCTATTGTTTGTTTAATTGTTAAAGTCTGTAGTAGTCCATTTGGTTTTAGAGTTTCCAGACTATTTTTTCAAAGACTATTCTTGTCATGTGTGATTGCTGATGTATCTGTTCTTTTAGTTTGTGTTCAGCTACTTTTGAAAGGATTTCCTTGAATGCCAGGAGCATTTTGAAGATAGCTTTTTCTTGATTATTTGCTTGGTTGCTGTAAACCTTTGACTGTTTGCCAGAGCTCTGACAAAGTTGGTTCGGACAGCTTATGCCTGTTTTTTTCAGTGTTTCTATGGGGGAACAACAGCTTGGAGCTTCCTAGTCCATCATTTTTGGGCTTCCTGAACCTTTTAATATAATTGACTTTCAAATGTTAAACCAACCTTGCATTCTTGGGATTCCACTTAATGTGTTACCCTTTTGATAATAGTGCTGTATTTAATTTGCTAATATTTGTTAAAGAATTTTTACATCTATATTCATGAGGGATAATTTGTCTATAGTTTTCCTTTTTTGTAATGTCTTTGGTTTGGGATCAGGGTGTTGCAGACTGCATAAACAAGTCAAGATGTCTTTCTTCTGCCTCTCCATTTAAAAAAGTACATATAGGATTGGTGGTATTTGATATTTAAATGTGTTATAGAAAATGCCTGTCATGTTATTTGGCCATTTTCTTTGTGGGGAAAACATTTTTTGTTGTTTTGTTTTCTTTTGGTTTTAGAGATAGGCTCACACTATGTTGCCCAGGCTTGTCTTGAACTCCTGAATTCAAGTGATCCTCCTTTCTCAGTCTCACTCCTGAGTAGCTGGAACTACAGGTGTGTGCCACTGTGCCCAGCTCTATTGAAGAACTACATTTAAAAAATTGGCCAGGTGCAGTGGCTCATGCCTGTAATCCTAGCACTCTGAGAGTCCAGGGTGGGAGGATCCCTTGAGCTCAGGAATTCAAGACCAGCCTGAGCAAGAGCGAGACCCTATCTCTACTAAAAATAGAAAAATTAGCCGGGCACTGTGGCAGGCACCTGTAGTCCCAGCTACTTGGGAGGCTAAGGCAGGAGGATCACTTGAGTCTATGAGTTTGAGGTTGCTGTGAGCTAGGGTCATGGCACTCTACTCAGGAGAACAGAATCAGACCCTGTCTCAAAGAAAAAAAAAAAGAAAAAAATAGACATAGGGTTATTTATATTTGCTATTTCTTCTTGAGACGGTTTTGACAATTTGTATATTTCAAGAAATTTGTCTATTTCAACTAAATTGCTGAATTTGTTCACATAAAGTTCATAATATTGCCTTATTATCACATTAATGTCTATATGACCTATAGTGAGTAGTGCCGTTTCATTTTTAATATTTATAATTTGTATTTCTTTTTTTTCTTGATCAGTCTAGTCAGAGATTTACCAATTTTATTATCTTTTAATAAAAATAGCTCTTTATTTTCTTTTTCTATTTGTTTTGTATTTTAATAATTTTGAGTCTTTTTTATTTCCTTTTTCTTTCCTCGGTTTTTTAAAAAACAGCATTATTTTTATTTCCCAATTTAGATGCTAAGATAGTTATTACAACGTCATTAAGGAATAAGACCAGGATTGTTGCTATGGAGATAACTATAAAAATTTCAGAGCAAAAAAAAATCCAAAGTAGTAAATCAAGAACCAGCAGTGAACAGAGAGTGCTCAAAATGCATCCATTGGTTTAATGTGATTCCAGACTGCTAACAATTTTTGTGGTTACAGTTGACACTTGAACAACATAGGTCCACTTATAAACAGATTTTTTTTCCAATCAAATGCAGATTGGAAATACAGTATTTGTGACATTTGAAAGCTGTGTATATGGAGGGCTGACTTTGTATATGTGGATTTTGCAGGGCTGACTGCAGGACTTCAGTCTGGGTGCATTGCGTATATATGGAAGGTCTTGGAGCCAATCCCCCAAGTATACCAAGGGACGTTAGAAAACATAAAGACATCTTATGCTGTACTCCACATAGCTAGCATACATATATACACACGTACATATGTACAGTAGTCCCCGTTTATTCATAGGGAATACATTCCAAGACCCCCAATGATGCCTGAAACTGTGGATAGTCCTGAACCTGATAGCTGTCAGTTGGAACACGTTTCTATTTATATCTTACACCCACAAATGTAATGCCTTTTCCATCTTAACTAAGTACTTATGCACTGTGGCTGTAACTTTTGCAGTTCAAGGTGCTACAGCTAAGCACGAATTTCTTTTTCCTTCTTCACAATTTCACTGATAGAAGATTCATTCTTTCCATAGATCTTAGCAACCTCAGCATAGGATTTTTTTCTTTCCTTAAATCTAAAACTTTTACTTTTTCACTTCAGGGAAGCACTTTACAGCTTCTGTTTGGCGTATCCAAATTGCCAGCATCATTACTTTTGCACTTTGGGGCCATTATGAAATAAAATAAAGGTTACTTGAAGAAAAGTACTGTGATACTGCCACAGTTGATCTGATAACTGAGACAGCTACTAAGTGACTAACAGGTAGATTTGTTGGACAAAGGAATAATTCATGTCCTGGGTGAGATGGCATGAGATTTTGTCAGTCTGCTTAGGATGGTGTGCAATGTAAAATTTATGAATTGTTTATTTCTGGAATTTTCCATTTAATATTTTTGGACCATAGTTGACTACAGGTAACTGAAACCACAGAAGGCAAAATCATGGAAAAGGGAGGACCACTGTACATGCATGCATATACATACATATTTACATATAATGGTAATAACCTAAGAAGAGGATATGAATTTAAATAATTAGATGAAAAGTTAAATGTGGACATTCAGTGTAAGTATTTACCACATCAAGCATCCAGAAGCATAAATGTTGACACATAATTTTTTTTTTCTGTTTACTGCCTTGGAGTCTAAATATATTTTTGAGTGACTTTAGAGAGGAGGCATTTGACACTTCCTTCAGAAAGATCATTAACTCAATAGTTCAAAACTCTATAACTTTAATTTCTGGGAACTTCAAAAACTCTCATTGAAGGATATAGAATTAATTCCTAAGTTTACTGACTTTGTCTTACCAAGAAGATGCAATAGTACTAATGGAGAGAGGGTAGAAATTTAAAATTGTAAAATCAGAACAAAATTGCATGTGTAAGTAGAAAAGGATTTGTCTAGAATATATTTTTAAATTATTAAATAGGTATAGTTAAGCAATTGCTATGTATTTCTCCTAATAGCATATGTTGCTCTTGCTAAGATCAGGGACAAAACATTTCCAAGATGTGTACCAAAATCAGAATACAAATGTAGTTTCCCTGGGTCCATTGGGTCATACACTTCTGAATACATATTCTTTAATATGTTCTTCTGTCATTTTAAATGATCCATTAAAATTGAATTTCGTATTTTTAGTCTGTTCTATTATGTCTTAAAAATTGCTGTCATTTTTTTTCCAACTTTCTTTAAAGCTTCTCTTTCAATAATTTTTGTATTGTAATAAAATACACATCACATAAAATGTACTATCTTAATCATCTTTAAGTGTGCAGTTCACCGGTATTAAATACATTCGTGGTGTGTCTATTCTACCATATTCCCCAAATCCTCATTTATTTTAAATTCTTATTTGTAATAAACTTAATCATTTGGACACGTTTCCTTATTTCCTCAGGCCTTATCCCTAGATAAATGGAAGGAAATAAGAAGAAGAACTTTATGAGAACAAAAGATATTTCTTGAACCACTGTGAGGTGGGAAGGCCACTATTCTCAGATGGTGGTTGAATCAATTTCTGTAAAGCATTTGCTTTTATTGGATTCTCGAGTTAGAAAGAAAGGCCCAGACATCTAAACCAGTGCCAGGAAAAGTATGGTCAGGGATCCTGGTGCTGTGGAAGATGACTTTGTATAGCATGCACAGGAATAGGGAAAAATGGATAGTTTGTCAATGTCTAGATTCCTGATTGTCTTTGCAGAGAATGTTCCCAGAGCCTTAAGCTTTCTGCAGGTATTTTCAGTTCTTTGACCATTGGATCTGGAAGGGAAGAAAGGAGGAGAAAACACTCCTGGAAGGAAGGAAAGCCCTTGGCTTCAACGATGGGGTTTAAAGGGCCAGCTTTGTGTGGTCCCCTTTGTGAACAGGCCCTCAGTGGCAGATCAGATGTCACCAAGGCTTTGGGAGAGCGGCTGCCAGTGCCTTGCACAGCCCATAGTCCTGGAGGCCTCTTTCTTAGATTTTTTTTTTTTTTTTTTTTGAGACAGAATCTCACTCTGTTACCTAGGCTAGGTTGTAGTGACATCACATAGCTCACTGCAACCTCAAACTCCTGGGCTCAAATGATCCTCCTACCTCAGCCTCCTGAGGAGCTGGGACTACAGGCAGGCACCACGATGCCGGGCTAATTTTTCTATTTTTAGTAGAGATGGGATCTCGCTCTTGCTCAGGCTGGTCTCCAACTCCTGAGCTCAAGCCATCCTAGGGATCGTTCCACCTTGGCCTCCCGGAGTGCTAGGATTACAGGCGTGAGCCACTGCCCCACCAGGCCAGGTTTGTGAAATCAAAATGAGGAACTTGGATGTGAAGCATCCAGTTCGTTGTCTTAGTAAAGGCTAAGTCCTCAATGGACAGTAACTCTAATTGTTTCCTATAGGGGAAAAGATGAAATAGTCTGAATATCTATTTTCTTAAAGGTTTGTGAAGTTGGAATAAACTTTAATTCATGTAGGAAATATTTTTACCTTTCAGAGGGAGAAATTAAACTGAGAGTGCTCTGAACCATGAGAAATGTGGCTCAATACTGAAACAACTCATACTATTATATTGTGGATAATAGTTTTAAAATTATAGATACATTAAGTGTATAGTTTTCATACCATAGAAATTATTTGGAAGGTGGTTTCAGAGTACTTGCATTCAGTCAATTTCTTCATTTGTATCTTTTGTTTTATCCCTATTATGTCCTTTGTAAAAACCAGCATAAAAATTCCTACATGTTAAACTAGAATTTATGTATATGTGTGTATTAAGTTTTGTTCTAAAAAAGATCTAAGGTAGAAAACTCATGTTTATTTTCAGAAATCTCCACATCTGTGTTCCTTAGTAAGTCTTATGATTGATATTTACTTTGAGAGACTTTTAAGTATTTATTTCAGTGAAACTCATGGTATCCCTCAGGGTAGAAGATAATATGGACTAAACCTGAATTAAGCTTATTCCTGATCTTGTATTATCTAATTTAAGTCTCCATGTTGGTCTGTGCTGTTCTTCTTGCCCACCCTGTGACATGTAGGTACACAGAAAATATCATAAAAGTCTAGCACTTAATGATAAGTGAGATTATCTTTGTGGGTTTTTTAAGAGGTTATGAATGAAATACTTTAAACATACAGGAAAGTAAAGAGAGTAAGATACATGGAACTTCCATGTATCCACCTACTTACTTATCTTTGTCAAATTAGCAGGCTTACTGTATAGGCTTTAACCTTGGAGGATAGCTTAAATTAAATTAATAGTTTTTTTAAAAATTGTGAAACCAACCTTAAGAATACGTCTGGGATAGAGGAATAGCATCTGTTGTGTAAATCAGCTGCCTCAATTTCCTCTCAGGAGAATTAACAACAGCCATAGTTGAAATACGTGCTTAGCAGGGACTGGTGACCACAGGTCTCACTTGAGGGTGGCACACATTAGAGAGCGTGTTTACGTAAATAGCCTCAGAGTGTGCTGTGTTGGTGATGAATGTTTTGAAAATCTACAATTATTTAAAATTTTTTATTGATTAAGATTTATAATCATTTTTATAAATTATTTATGAGAAATAATTTGCTTTTATATTGAAGGGAAGTAGAGGCTATATAAAGAAGTTAATAATAATTACTTATGATCGCAAAGACATTATTGAGAAGAGTAACCTGTTAGTGTGTGTTTAAATGTTGCATTCTCATTTTTCATTACAGAGACATTTTTTAGCCATCCTTTTCTTGAGCAAGTTCCAGTAAAAAAATGTGAGTACCCATTTTTTGTATTTTTACTTAAAAAATAAATGCAAGCTTAAGGAAAAATTAGTATTTTGTATTACAAAATTAATTTTTTACTGTGCTTTTCAAAATTTCATTGACTTTTCTTAGATACTTATAATTATGTTTAATAAATATCAGTTCTTTTCATCCTTCTAAATCTAAGTTGAAATAGTTTTAGTAATGGCTGCATTTTCATAATTTTTTTCCCACCAGAATGTATAGGTCAAAAGTAATTGCTACATTTTCAGTTTCATCAGTGGAAGTGATAATAAATAGGTAAATACAAATTTTTGATCAACATAAAGATGCAGTAGTTTTGGCAGGTTTTTCTTTTTTCTTTTTCTTTCTTTTTTTTTTTTTTTAGAGACAAAAAGAGTCTCACTGTGTCACCCAGGCCGGTCTCAAACTCCTTGCCTGACAGTCCTCCTGCCCCAGACTCCCGAGTAGCTGGGACTATAGGCGGGAGCCACCGTTTTTTATTTATTTTAGAGATGAGGCCTCATTGTGTTTTGCAGGCTGGGTTTTTCTATTAGACAGGTCATGTGACTGTACTACAAAGTGATGTAGCTCTTCGTCTGCGTTTCCTCCACTAGCTTGCCCAGTTCCAGTGCCTGTGTATGCCGGCTCTGTCTCTGGAAGCTCCTGTGGCAGCTCTCCATCCTGTCGTTTTGCTTCTCCACCAGTAAGTTCTGATTTTATTAAAAATAACTTTAAAATTATTGCCATTGCATCTGTTCACAAGTGGAGCCTGCAAATACAATGTGGATGTTCTTTTTATGTGTAGTGTTTACTTATGCAGCTGAGGTTTGGGAAGAAGAGCATTATAGTTGGGTCAGATGGACCTGCATTTGAACCTCTGTCTATATTTAACTGTGTAAGCTTCAGCAAGAAGTATCACCTCTCTGGGCCATTTTCCTCTGAACAGTAGTACAGTACTATCACTTTTTTTATGCCCTATGGGGTTTTGGTGATGATACTTGCAAACAAAGAGTGTCCATTACAGGTGGATAGGCAATAAATATTTTTTTACCTGAATGCTGTAAACATCACCTTGGAATTTTTTTTGTAAACACTCAATCAGCACCAAACCTTGGATATTTTTTGTACATAAGATTTCCACTGGTGGAGGGGTGATTTCTGAGCCACATTTCACCTAGATTCTCTTAATCGTGATTAGTGGACCTTGGAGGTTACCATTTAAACTTCTTCCTTCCCCTGAAGTTCCCAACCCATTTCCTCCATGGCTGTGTTCGTTCCCATTTAAGTGCTTTTTCTTGATCCTGAGGACTTCTGGTCACTCTGCTCACTTTTTTTTTTTTTTTTTTTTGAGACAGAGTCTCGGCTTTGTTGCCCAGGCTAGAGTGAGTGCCGTGGCGTCAGCCTAGCTCACAGCAACCTCAAACTCCTGGGCTCAAGCGATCCTCCTGCCTCAGCCTCCCGAGTAGCTGGGACTACAGGCATGCGCCACCATGCCCAGCTAATTTTTTCTATATATAATTTTAGTTGGCCATATAATTTCTTTCTATTTTTAGTAGAGACGGGGGCTCGCTGTTGCTCAGGCTGGTCTCGAACTCCTGACCTCGAGCGATCCACCTGCCTCGGCCTCCCAGAGTACTAGGATTACAGGCGTGAGCCACCGCGCCCGGCCCACTGTGCTCACTTTTTCTTCCTCCTGTACTCTCCCAGGGAGTACCTTGTCCTCTTCTTGCTTTTTTAGACTGACCCTTCCCCCAGATCTCTGTTGCAGCCTGTGAGGGTTGTGACCTTGAGGCTTTTCCACAAGCTGAAGGTCCAAGGGCTCTTGTATGAGCTATTGTATTTTCCAGATTAGCCTGGTAGACATTAATTTCTTGAATTCTGCTGGTAGAAAGGTGAGGGAGCCATAAAAGGAGGCAGTTGTATGATTAGCCAGTTAAGGCAACTCAGAGGTTTAGAAGGATGAGGCTGGGCCTGCGTGGTGGCTCACGCCTGTAATCCCAGTGCTTGGGAGGCTGAGGTGGGAGGATTTCTTGAGGACAGGAGTTCAAGACCAGCTATGTACCAGCCTGGCTAACAGGAAACCCCATCTCTAAAAAAAATTTAAAAAGTTAGCCAGGCGTGGTAGCCCATGCCTGTAGTCCAGCTACTCAGGAGGCTGAGGCAGAAGAATCACTTGAGCTATGATCAGGCCACTGCATTCCAGCCTGAGCAACAGAGCAAGAACCCATCTCTTAAAAGAAAAAAAGAAAAAAAAAGAGAGGATGAGGCTTGGAAGCTTCTACATCCCTTACTTGCCATATTAACTTAGGACAAATGACTTAATTTCTTTGAGCCCTCATATGTAAAGTGAGTGTAATTTACCTACTTCATAGGGTTCTTTAAGGATAAATGAGTACACACACTTACTACAGTGTCTGGCACACAATAAGCACTCAGGCAGTGGCAATTATATTATTTTCCAGGGAAATCTAATAGCCCATAGCTAAAGTAGATGCGGAAAAAGCCTACTGCGGACAAATCTCAAAACTAGCTCCAAAAACCCCTCTCTTTCACAACCTGGCAAACTCACACCAAACAGATAAAGTAGCTGTGATAATAATAAGACTTACCATGAATTTAAGAAACTAAGAGCCAGACAGACTGGCATCAATCCTGGCCCTGCTGCTTGCTTCCTTGGTAACCTTGGGAGGTCAGTTAGACAGCTGGGCCGTGGTGTCCTCATCTGGAAGATAAGCCTGACGAGCCTTTGCTTGCAGGGTGGTGGGGGAAATATGCGGACAGTGCCTAGCCATAGTAAATACTTGATACATTGTAGCTGTTATATTATGAAGTATATATTTGACTGAAGGTGACACCTAATGTAAAAAACAAAGCTTGTGCCAGAGAAAGGAACACCAGGGAAGATCTGTATGTGGGAGATCAAGCATAAAGGAGCCTTTGGATGGTAGAGTGACTAAGGGAGGAGAAAGAGGGGCCAGCAGCGGGGGTATTGAACTGGAAATTCGCTGTGACTGGAGAGCTCTTTTGGGGGTTTTGTTAGTTGAAAGGGGAGAATAAAACAGCAACTAGGCTAGGGCTGCCAGGGAACCATAGAATGGAGAACTAACAGGATGAGTGAGGAAAGGCAGGAGGGAGAGAGAGCCATATTTAGATGTTAAAAACTTTGGTGGGATAACCATTTTTAGGAGGCCTTTATTAAAAGCTAATACTTGAAGTGAAAATAAAAAGGAAAACAGGGAAATAGAAGGAAAGCAGGAACCTTTGTGTATAATTTCTAGTTAATGAGATTAGAAAATGAGATGGTTTGATAGACCTTGTATTGAACATAGTCTGCCAAAAATAAGATGATTTCATACATGCATCCCCTTCCTTCCTAGGACTGGCATAGACTCTCATACTGAAGGTTAATACACACAAGCATGCAGTATAACATTCTTTTTTTAGGTTCTCATGCAAAAATCTAGCTGCTACTTTATTTCACAAAAATCCCTGAAGGCAAAAAAGTAAAAATAAAAAGTCATAAACAAGAAAATCTCTTTTAATTATAGTACTGACTATAGGTTAAATGTTATTTAAAGGATAAATCTTGAATATTTGTTTGTTATATAACATTTATTAAATGCCTACTTTGTGTGAAGTTCTGGTTTATCCTAATGAATGAGATGACCAAGTCCCTGGCGTCAAGGTGGTTTTAATTTAATTATGTAGAGAAGAGGTAGGTAACTCAATCTCTACTAGAAGCATATGTGTATATGTCTTCATTGCCTATGAGAATGGGAATGACGGACATCAAAATTAGATTAAGGGCCGGGCACGGTGGCTCACACCTGTAATCCTAGCATTCTGGGAGACCGAGGCAGGTGGATCCTTTGAGCTCAGGAGTTTGAGACCAGCCTGAGCAAGAGCAAGACCCTGTCTCTACTAAAAAAATAGAAAGAAATTAGCCAAACAACTAAAACATATGGAAAAAATTAACCAGGCCTGGTGGCGCATGCCCGTAGTCCCAGCTACTTGGGAGGCTGAGGCAGAAGGATTGCTTGAGCCCAGGAGTTTGAGGTTGCTGTGAGCTAGGCTGATGCCATGGCACTCTAGCCTGGGCAACAGAGTGAGACTGTGTCTCAAAAAAAAAAAAAAGTTCGATTAAGGGCATAGGAAGGCTGTTCAGAGGAAGGGATTGTTTGAGCTGAGTTTTGAAGAAAGAATTAGCAAGATGAATTAGTAAAAGAATGGTATTGTAGGTGGAGGAATTCCCATACATGAAGTCATAGAAGTGTGAGCTACTGAAGGAACTCTCTAGCTCCTGTCGACTGAATAATGACAAGGTTCATAGATTTGGAAAGGAGAGCTTTATTTCATAAAGAGTTGCAGCCTGCAGGCTGCCCATTCTGACAGGTTGAGAAGTGTAGCCTAGAGCCAGAAGCCAGACACAAGTACTGAGGGAAAGAGGGAAAGATGGTGGGACAGGAATTTATGCTGAATGGAGTGGCCACATATACATACTTAACAAGCTGTAGGAGAAGGCGTGGATATTTATGAAAGGAGAAATGTGCACATGCACCGTTGAGCTTCATGCTACTTGATGAGTCCGTGTTCAGAAAATAGCACAGTAGCATCATCGAGGTTAGAGTTTTCTTACCTCTCATGTCAAAAGGTAGAGGACACAGAAACCTTCACTGTGCATTTTCCGTAGACTGGTCAGAACCATTCCATGGTCAGCGGCCTCTGGTCAGGAAAGAATGCCAGTCAGAGCCGCAGTGGGCTGTTGATTGAAACCAGCAGGGGGGCGAGCCTTTCCAAAGGCTGGTTCTGTTTAACCCAGAGGCAAGAAGCCTGATGGTGGTCAGTGAGGGGGAGGGGGTGTCGTGGGGTGTGTCTGGCCTCCCTTCCTGTCATGGCTGGGAACTTAGTTTTAAGGTTTCTCTGGGGTCCCCTTGGCTAAGAGGGGGTCTGTTCAGTCAGTTGGGGGGCTTAGGATTTTATTTTTATTTCTTATTCACCATGTTCACTTACATTTAAATTTGTTAGAATGAAAAATTCATTTCCGTAGTCAGCTGCATTTCACGTGCTCAGTAGGCACGGATAGCTAATGGCTAGCATGTTGGAGAGCTCACACATAGAGCTTTCCTATCGAGGCAGAAAGGACGAGGCTGCTCTAAGTAGTTCAGTTTGTGGCTGCGGGGAGCATTGGTAATATGGTGAGGAGAAAATAAAGCTAGAGAGGTGGGCAGAGGCTGTGTCTTGACAGGATTTGGGTGCTGGGCAAAGGAGTTTCAGCTGTACCCTTAAAGCTGGGGTGAGCCATTTGAATGATTTTAAATGGAAGAGTGATTTCCGCCGTGTGTTTTAGGTAGTTTCTTCTAAAACTTGGATGGCTAGATTGGAGAGAAAGAATGAGACACAGGTCTCTCTACTAGAGGAAAGAGAACAACTTGAGACTGTTGAAGCTTTTATCATCATCATCAGTTTAGGAACAAGGGCCTGAACTAAGGCAGTAGAAAAGGAGAAGAGGAGGGGCCAGGTAAGAGAAAGATAAAAAGCTCACAGATCTTGGAGATTGTTTGAACTAGGACTTAAGGAAGAAGGAGACCTTGCTGGTGACTGAGTGGATGGCTGATGAGGTCACTCAGTGAGGGAGCATGGGAAACAGTGCTTTGGGGTATAAAAAGTGATGAATTAATGTTGTACAGGCATGGAAGTGATGCATAGGCAAGAGAACTCAGGGATCTAGAGTCCTCAGAGAGAATGTAGGCTGGAGATGAAAATCTGGGAGTTGTCATTCTGTAAATGGTAGTTGAAGGTCGGAGGGTAAAGAGTGGTCACTAGGGTAGGTATGAAAAGTTAGGAGTAGAGGGCCCATGATGGCACTTTGGGGAAGTCTATACTCTCCTCCTCTTCCTCCTCCTCCTCTTCAAGGGGCAGATGAGAAGTATGTACCCACAAAAGAGCCTAAGAAGGAGTCCCCACAAAGTAGGAGGGAAAACAAGAGAGTGGGGTCACAAATGAAGGAGAGGGTTCCAAGAAAAGACTGGTCCACAGTGCAGATGTAGCAGAGAATTCAAGTACCTTAAGGAACAGAGGAAGTATCTGCTGGACTTGGCAGTGGAAGTTATTGGTAAGCTTAACTAAGGCAATTTTATCAGAGAGTTAAAGGCAGAAAGTGAATTATGGTGGATTAAAGGATATATAGAAGGTGAGGAATTTGAGTCAGTGAAGATTGATAATTTCAAGAAACATTGGTAAGAAGTGAAGAGGAGATGGGTTATAGGAATTTGAGATGTGAGAAAATTAAACATGTTTATCTGCAGAGGGAAAAAGATGCCAGAATAAAGGGAGAGGGTGAAAATGTCAGGAGGAGAGAGGAGTTGCTTTAGGTGTTGGAGGATGTGGGGAGAGTGGGATGCAGAGTGCAGGTGGGGAGATGAGCTTTGAATGGAGGAGCAGTGTCTCTTCCACTGCCATGAGAAAGGAGCATCAGGATGGTTGCAGATGCAGATAATTTTATAAATAGCAGGGGAAGAAATGGGGAATGTTCCTGCCTAAACCACTGGAAAGAAATTGTGCACTTAGACACTTGGAACCACATTTCAACTTGACTGTGTTTTCATTGTGTGATCTTGGGAAAATTACCTAACTGTCTGAGCTTTGTTTATTTATATGTGAAAAGGAGTTCACAATAGGGCTGAAATTAGATAACACGAGAAAAGCTCTTAACAGTGCCGTGAGCATCAAGCCCATGGTTGATGCTCAGTAATATTAGTTCTTACATCTTCCCTTCCCTTTGTTATCTGGAGATATAGTCTCTTCAAAAAGTGATAAAGAGATTTTGTATCATGTCACACACAAAAGGAAGTGACATCAATGACTGATAACCATTGCACAGTGACATTCAAAGGAGCAGCAGCAGTGAATTGGCTTTAAAGAGCATGATGTACTATTTTTCCTTTTCTTAAATAGAAGCAAAGATTAAACAGGGTAATAGGGCTTAATAAGTTATATTCATTGTTTTAGAAAACCATTATGTAATCAAGATATTCAATTGAGAGTTGTCACTAGAGTCTTTGAACCAGGCAAATGCCAAAAGATATATAACTAGTTTACGCCTAAGTATTTGTTTAAATATATTTATATGCTTTTCTTCCTGTCCTATCTCCTACTGACAAACCAAGTCCTCCCTCTAACAGAACAAAAGGAACACACCCACGCCTATAAGGTTTTCCAAATCTTTTTGTGAGTGTAAATAAATTTCTAGACTTCATTGCAGTTACGCTTATTGATTTGTCTGCTCTTTTATGTAATATGGTCTCTGCTTTCCTGTTTGTAATGTGTTCTTCATTATAGATTTAAAACTTTTTTTGTGTGTTCAAGATGTCATTAATCTAAAGTCCCTGGGCAGTTTGTGTTTAGTTAGTTATTGAGTATCTGCTTTGCAAGGACATGAGCTGAGACTGGGGATTTTGGAATGATGAAAACTCACCTTCTCAAAAACTTTAGGAGAGGCAGACAAGTACTTTGATAAGTGGTATGATATATATTTTTGTAGAGACGGAGTCTCACTATTGCCTAGGCTGGTCTGGAATTCCTGGCCTCCAGCAATCCTCCCGCCTCGGCCTCCCAAAGTGCTGGGCCACCTTGCCTGGCCAATTTTTAAGCATTATTTTTGTAAAACATTTTAGAAGCCCTTATGCAAACACTTTTAAACTGTGCTTTTCTACAGGAAAAATTTTCAAAAGATTTTTTTTTAAATCTTAGATGGAATTGGACTTTATGCCCACTTTTGTGAAAAAAAAAATTCCTTAATCTAATGGCTATTCTGACTTGCATTTGATTATTAGGCCAATTTTAATTTTATGTTGTTAATTTTAGTCCCTTCCAGATATGCAGCATATTCAGGAAGAAAACTTATCTTCCCCACCATTGGGTCCTCCCAACTATCTACAAGTGTCCAAAGATTCTGCCAGTACTAGTAGCAAGAACTCTTCTTGTGACACGGATGACTTTGTTTTGGTTCCACACAACATCTCGTCAGACCACTCATGTGAGAATCTTTTCTACTTGTACACATTATATTTAATTTACTAAACTAGCATTTTTTAAAACCTTTATCTCACACTTTCTTGTGTAGGGCACCTATTCAAATGGACTTTTTATTTAGTTGTTTGAATTTTCAGAATTATATTCCTACCTTTCTAAAATCTGCTCAATCATCTTCTATAAAACAATACTTTTGAAGTCTGAAGGTACATGAAAACTTTATAGGAAACGATCTCAAATTCTGTTTGTATCCAAACAGAAGGAAATTGAGAAACCAGCAGAATGAGTGAAATTATAATAACTTTAAGGAAAGGAATTAAAGGAAGAACTCATTTGGGAAAAAACCTGAGAGTAAACTGAGTCTTAAAAACAACCTGGGTGTCTTTCAGAAATACTTTCATAAGTTCAGGAATGAGCTTCATAAATATATAGGAAGACTTTTTATAAAGAAACTACATGGAATCCAAGTTGACTAAATATAGTCAGTATGCTTTGGAATAGTGAAAGCTACCAGAAAACCTACAAAAAAGAGAAATTAGATAAAACTATTGAAAAAGAAGGAACCATGGTTTGGCCGTAAAGGAGTGAGATTAGAAAAGCTAGAAATTTTGTTACTTTAATAATTGAGTAGTATCAGATTTGACTATGTGCAGGAGAGGTTTGTAAGAAGAGGTCTGTTTAGTTGTTTGTCTAATACTTAGTAGGTGCTTGTGCTAGGCACCACGCTAGTTGTTACGAAGCCATCATCCCCAGACTGCATGAACTTAATGATTTATTGGCTGGGGAAGGCAAAACATTGCCCACAACAATGCTGTGGCAGTTTATGATCAGTACTACAAGAACCGGCAATTACCTTTAAAAATCCTTGAGTACAGTGGTCTTATTTATTTACAAAAAGTAATTAAAACTTTAAAAATTAAAATTATGAAATGTTTCAAACAGAAAATAATACAGTAGATACTCAAGTCACCTACCATGCTGTGTTGCTCTTATGTTTGTCAGCATTTTGCTGTACTTGTTTTAGATGTCTTTTTTAAAGATATAAAATACTATAGGTACAGTTAAAGTCCCTTTCCTCTTTCTGCTCTTGCCAGAGGTATATTCTTTCTGCAGATATTTAGATACTTCTACATATAACTGTATTCATATATAACATGTTATTTTTGTGTTTTAACAGTTACAGGTTGAGCATCCCAAATTGGAAAATCCAAAACCCAGAATGCTCCAAAATCTGAAACTTGATGCTCAGATTTTGTATTTTTGTATTTGGAATGCTCAATATAATGCAAATATTTCAAAATCCAAAAAAATTTGGTATCTGAAACATGGTCCCAGGCAATTCGATAAGAGGTACTCCACTTGTATAAGTAAATGGTATATAGAGTATTTGCTTCTGTAGTTTGCTTTTTTATTCCTGTTTTTATTATATATCTAGATGCATATCTAGCTATGTATCTACCTCATTTTAATACCTGAATTTTACAGTACAACTAAAGCACAATTTATCCATTTCCTTACTGATTTATATTTGGATTATTTCTATCTTTTCAGTATTCAAAATGTATTATAATAGACTTTCTTATGTACATCTGTCTGAAATTCTTCTAAGTGAATACCCTACATATGTACAATTTCAACTCTATAAAATATTGGTACAAACAAGTTGTACCCATAGTCTGTCATGCTGCCCCAGTGTTACAATGCTATTCTACTTTATCTGCTTCTGAATATTTTTATTTTTCCGTGTTTAACTTTACCTGGAATTTATCTTTGTAGATGCAACAAGGTAGAGATCTTTCAATTATCCCATTGTTATTAAATATTTTGTCTTTTCACCAGATTTTACAATACCAGATTTGTCATATCAGGTTTAAATATAAGATTGAGTTTCTTTTAAGATTCTGTATTCTATTCCATTGATCTGTTTGTCTATATTATGATAATTTTAAAATTTGTGTGTACCAGTGTGTATATGATCAGGGATGGGGAGGAGGGACAGAGAACATTCTAGTAATCTTCAGAATCACTCTGGCTAGGCCAGGCACGGTGGCTCATGCCTGTAATCCTAGCATTCTGGGAGGCCAAGGTGGGAAGATCACTTGACCTCAGGAGTTGGAGACCAGCCTGAGCAGGAGCGAGACCCTGTCTCTAATAGAATAGAAACAATTAGCCTGGCAACTAAAAATAGAAACCAAAAAAAAAATTAGCCGGGTGTGGTGGTGCACACCTGTTGTCCCAGCTACTCAGGAGGCTGAGGCAGGAGGATCGCTTGAGCCCAAGAGTTTGAGGTTGCTGTGAGCTAGGCTGATGCCATGGCACTCTAGCCTGGGTGACAGAGTAAGACCCTGTCTCAAAAAAAAAAAAAAGAATCACCCTGGCTGGCTATTCTTGTACCTTTACCCCCCACAATGTACTTTAATTTCAGTTAGACAAATTTTAAAAAAACCATTTTGGAATTTTTAATGGGAATTTCATTAATTCTATTCAGGAACCGTTAGTATCTTTACAATATTAAATAATCTAGAATGTTTGTGTGTTTCTCCACTTACTTAGGTTTCTTTAATATGTTTTGATACATTTTTATACTTTTCTACATAAAGAGCCTTCATATCTTTTGTTTTATTCTGATTATGTTTTTTTTGGTAGTGTAAATTTTTCAAAACTGTTCCTCTCAATTTCTTTGTGCTGCCAAATCTCAGGGGTCAGTTCTCAGTCCTCATGGTTTTTTTTTTTTTTTTTTTTTTTGAGACAGAGTCTCACTCTGTTGCCTGGGTTAGAGGCCATGGTGTCAGCCTAGCTCACAGCAACCTCAAACTCCTGGGCTCAAGCAATCCTCCTGCCTCAGCCTCCGAGTAGCTGGAACTACAGGTATGCGCCACCATGCCCGGCTAATTTTTTCTATATATATTTTTAGTTGTCCATATGATTTCTTTGTATTTTTAGTAGAGACGAGGTCTCGCTCTTGCTCAGGCTGGTCTCGAACTCCTGAGCTCAAATCATCCACCCACCTCAGCCTCCCAGAGTGCTGGGATTACAGACGTGAGCCACCGTGCCCAGCCAGTCCTCATGGTCTTGATGTAATCATAACATTTGTTATAGTTGACCATACCCTTCTTTTTAATTATTAAAAATTTGTTATTGTGAAATACATCATACATAAGATGTTTTAAAACATCTATATAGCTTAACAGTAATATATGTTACTATTATAGTTATGGTATATTGTCCAAATACTATTTGTATTTTATATAACACATACCTGAGTACCCTCCTGATTTTCTTATCTTTTTTTGTCTTTTTTTCATCTTTTTTGTCTTATTGCTATACTTTTAGGGAAATTTCCTTAATGTTTTCTTCTAACCATTCTGTGTTTTCATTTATGCTCTCGTATTTTAAATTTCCAGAAGTTCTTTTTTCCCTCTATTGTTCTTATTTCAAGGTGCAATATTTTGTTGTGTGATCCTTATTAAGAAGGGAGACTTTGGCCAAGCACGGTGGCTCACGCGTGTAGTCCTAACGTAGTCCTAGCACTTTAAGAGTCCGAGGCAGGAAGATTGCTTGAGGAGGAGTTGGAGACCAGCCTGAGTAACAAAGCAAGTCTCTGTCTCTAGAAAAAAATAGAAAAATTAGCCGGGTATGGTGGCGTGCACCTGTAGTTCCAGCAACTTGGTAGACTGAGGCAGGAGGATCACTTGACCCCAAGAGTTTGAGGCTACAATGAGTTATGATGATGCCTGTGCACTCTAGCTGGACTGATAGATAGAGCAAGACTCTGTTTCAAAAAAAAAAAGAAAAAAAAAGAATGGAGAATTTAAAAACTGTTTGAGGGGAGAGCCTGTGAACACTTAAGGAATTATGGCGGCAGTGGATATCCGAGATAATCTGCTGGGAACGTCTTGGGTCGGCAGCTCTTGGATCCCCATTTTGAACAGTGGTAGCGTTCTGGATTACTTTTCAGAAAGAAGTAAGCCTTTTTATGATAGGATGTGTAATAACGAAGTGGTCAAAATGCAGAGGCTAACATTAGAACTCTTGAATCAGATGGTTGAAATTGAATACATCCTTGTACATGCTCAGGAGCCCATTCTTTTTATCATTTCGAAGCAGCAGCAGTAGCCCCCTGCTCAAGTTATCCCACTAGCTGATTACTATATCATTGCTGGAGTGATCTATCAGGCACCAGACTTGGGATCAGTTATAAACTTCAGAGTGCTTAGTGGAGTGCATGGTATTCAGTCACTTTTTTTTTTTTTGTTTGTTTGTTTGTTTGTTTGTTTTGAGACAGAGTCTCACTTTGTTGCCTGGATTAGAGTGAGTGCCGTGGCGTCAGCCTAGCTCACAGCAACCTCAAACTCCTGGGCTTAAGCGATCCTACTGCCTCAGCCTCCCAAGTAGCTGGGACTACAGGCATGCGCCACCATGCCCGGCTAATTTTTTCTATATGTATTTTTAGTTGTCCAGATAATTTATTTCTATTTTTAGTAGAGACGGGGTCTCACTCAGGCTGGTCTCGAACTCCTGACCTCGAGCGATCCACCTGCCTTGGCCTCCCAGAGGGCTAGGATTACAGGCGTGAGTCACTGCGCCCGGCCTTCAGTCAGTTTTTGATGAAGCTATGTCCTGCTGTTGATATCATCCTTCCAAAGGGTATTGGGGGCATTTCAAAGATCATGAAGAGCAAGATAAAGTTAAACCTAAGCCAAAAGAAGAGAAGAACCAAGCTCTATTTTTCAGAGACAACATGTGGATGCTTTACTCGTAGACTTCACAGAAAAATTTCCACCCAAATTTATGCAGCAAAAGTCTAGAGAAAAGCCAGTCCCAGTGGACCAGACAAAGAAAGAGGCAGAACCTATGCCAGAAACCGTAAAATCTGAGGATATGGAGACCACAAAGAATGTCCAGAAGACAGTGAGCATTAAAGGCCCCCTTGAGAAACAGATGAGACTTCAGTGAGTAACGGACGAAAGAGAAGCCTGCAAGACTCCTCACATCACCTATCCCACCTCAGTGCTGTGGCGGGCTCTTGAGCTTTAAAGTACTTTGTCACAGCCGGGCGTGGTGGTTCACACCTGTAATCCTAGCACTCTGGGAGGCCAAGGCGGGAGGATCACTTGAGCTCAGGAGTTGGAGACCAGCCTGAGCAAGAGTGAGACCCCGTCTCTACCAAAACTAGAAAAAAATATTCCTAGCACTCTGGGAGGCTGAGGCAGGTGGATTGCTCGAGGTCAGGAGTTCGAGACCAGCCTGAGCAAGAGCAAGACCCCGTCTCTACTAAAAATGGAAATAAAGTATCTGGCCAACTAAAAATATATTTAGAAAAACATTAGCTGGGCATGGTGGCGCATGCCTGTAGTCCCAGCTACTCAGGAGGCTGAGGCAAAAGGATTGCTTGAGTGCAGGAGTTTGAGGTTGCTGTGAGCTAGGCTGATGCCACGGCACTCTAGCCTGGACAATAGAGCGAGCCTCTGTCTCTAAATAAATGAATAAACAAATAAATAAATAAACTTTGTCACAACCCTCTCATTTGTATGAAATTTGTTTGTTCTTTAAGAAATGGTATTATTCCCATCATACTTTTTATGTGAATATTTCCTATATGTCTTTTGTAATCTTTCCTTGGATTTGAGCAACCTATCCACTCACATGTGTACCATTGTATATGTTTAAAACTAAGGCATTTGTACATAACTGGGAAAAAATTGTTTGAAAGCTTTATATGTGGGTGGGTCTCAAGCCTCTACATTGGGTGATATGGCTGGAGCATTTCTTTGCACTGTTTCCTTTTTGGGGGGCTACTTAGTTCCCCCTAAAAAGACTCATCCAGTCTTCTGCATAAAGAGTATGAATCTGTTGTTATTTGGGGTAGCAAAATAGGGGAAGAAGTCTGGTGGTCTCAATAGTCAGTGTAAAATATCATTTAATAACTCTCTGTTAACCTTGTTTTGGTATAGTACCCTTGCCTTTAATTTTTCCTGGTGTTCTGCAATCCAGAGACCCTCTGGGCTTTTTTGTTTTGTTTTGTTTGTTTGTTTATTTTGAAAGAGGGTCTCACTCTGTCACCCAGTTTGGAGTACAATGGTGTGATCATAGCTCACTGCAACCTTGAACTTCTGGGCTCAAGGGATCCTCCTGTCTCATCCTCCTTAGTAACTAGGACTATGGATGTGTGCCACCACACCCGGGTAATTTTTTTAAACTTTTTGTAGAAACAGGATCTCACTATGTTGCCCATGCCCAGGCAGGTCTTAAACTCCTGGCCTCAAGCAATCCTTCCACCTTGGCCTCCCAAAGTGCTGGGATTTCATTTACCCATTTTTTCCCCCAATGACATAAGTAGCTATAATGTATTCATTTAGCAAAAATCCTGAGTATAAAATGCTATTATTAATTATATTCTAACTGCTTCTAAATAGGCTTTCAAACAGTCCTGTACTTAGTCCTAACTCTGGTGCCGCTCTGAAAAGTATCTGGTGCTGCTACTTAGCCTTGTGGGGTTTTGTGATGTCTGGGCTTTTCAGCTGGCTGAAGATAGTATCTTCTTGGGTCTACTATGTCAAATATCGCTTGTCCATCACCTTTCTAGCTTCTAAATATTGTGGCTGTGGACTTTTCTGTTCTTTTTGCACTTGTGAGTTTAGGCTCTTTTCTTTCCTTCCCTTTTCCCCTCTAGTTTCAAAATAACAATATGGTTTCAAAATAACAATATGGTATCAAAATAACACTATGAGTATTATCAGAGATGGGGTCTCACTCTTGCTCAGTCTGGTCTTGAACTCCTGACCTCAAGTGATCCTCTCACCTCAGCATCCCAGAGTGCTAGGATGACAGGCGTGAGCCACCGCTCCCGGCCAACTATTGTCTTTTAAAATAGACTTTTCCCTTGCCCCATGGCTCTTTGTTCCCTTACACAGATTTATTTTACTTAGTGCTGCTTATCACACCACCCCACATTATTATGTTAGTTCACTATTAGAATGTAAGCTTCATGAGATCAGGGGCCTGAGATGTGCCAAATAAATGCATTTCTCATTCCCCATTTAAGGCCATTCAAAGGGATATTTGTGATTCCCCCCCACTTTTTGAGTATAGGTTAGTAGCATAGTTTATTTTATTTTTAAAGGTTTATATTATTTGATCAACACTGCTATTTCACATCAACACATATTAATTATACCTTACAGCCATGTAAAATCACATAGGGCAATGTGACATAGTGGATATAACTGACAGGGAATGAGGTGGCCCTGAGTTCTAAGCTACGCTCTACTCCTGTGTGCAGATGATGTGGGGGTAGATGATGATGGTCTGTGTCATATGCTACTGTGTTCAGGAGGCCCCAGTTTCCAGGACATCTTGCTCAACAACCCATGCATGACCTTAAAGAGTGTTGTGCAGGAGGAAGGGGTACTCCAACATTATATTGAACTAGATTTTGTTACACAGTCATTCTGCTGTAATGGGATGTATGTGTTCTATGCAAAATTGTGCAATAAAAACCACAGAACTTATGGGCAAGATGGGATTTAGTCACTGACACGTGAATAAGAACCTGATAAAAACAGTAGTATAGTTTTTTTCACATGTGAAGTGATGAAGAAATACATAAACGCTCCAATAAATATGGTGCTTTATCTTGAAAAAGACCTCAAGTTTGCTTACAGAAGCTGGCATCCAGACGGGTGCAGCCTATCTATTCAGCTGGGTGCAATTCCTGTGGTCACTTAGTTCCTGTGGACCAAATCACAACAGAAGCAAATGGTAAATTTGCATTGTGCTCAAATTGTTTCCTAATGATCATGTTGGTACAAAGTTTGCATTTTTAAGCATGAGGTATAACAGATCTGATGGTATTTTTCTCTCCTTTAGATGATGTGCCAATGGGAACTGCTGGCAGACGTGCTTCAAATGAGTTCTTGGTGTGTGGAGGGTACGTTTTCATATATTTTACTAAAAGATTTTTCATATTTTGTTATTTCTGTGAGTTGTGAGGAAGGTTATAGAACTTTGTGGGGGTTTTTTTTGGTTTTTTTGAGACAGAGTCTTGCTCCATCTCCCTGGGTAGAGCGCAGTAACTGTTCACAAGCGCAGACATAACAGCACAGCCTTGAACTCCTGGCTCAGCGATTCTCCTCCTCAGCCTCCCGAGTAGCAGGGACTACAGGCACGCGCCACCACGCCCAACTTTAACATGGGATATTTTAAGCAAAGTATAAAGGAAAGGAAAGTATAAAGAGTGATATAATGGTTATCTGTACACTCTTAACTTTGTTGAATCATAACATTTTTGCCTTTTAATAGTTTTTAAGAGAAATAAACTATCACAGTACAGTCAGTTGAAACCACACATACACATACATATGTATGTGTGTATATATATTATACTATACAGTAAATATTATTTTTTGCATATGGCATAATATTATATGTTTTAATTTTCAAAGAAGTTTTTTTCACTCAAGAAGGAAGAGTTGGAAGGCTAAGCTGAGTTTTTAAATGTCCTGGGCTGCAGTGGTAAAGTCAGAAAGGAAAACTAGACAGGAGGGAGATGAATAAAGTAAGATACAAGCTTTCTCTAGTGTGTGTGTGTGGTAAAGTCAGAAAGGAAAACTAGACAGGAGGGAGATGAATAAAGTAAGATACAAGCTTTCTCTAGTGTGTGTGTGTGGTAAAGTCAGAAAGGAAAACTAGACAGGAGGGAGATGAATAAAGTAAGATACAAGCTTTCTCTAGTGTGTGTGTGTGTGTGTGTGTGTGTTTTATCTTGGTACCATTGGTACCAGAGATATCTATAAAGAGATGATATTATTTAGTTCTTGCTAGGTTAATGCTGAATGCTGTGGTAACAAACAACCCCAAAACCTCAGTAGCTTACAACAAGGGTTTATACTTTGACTCTGCTTCATATGTTTTCTTCTTTCTGGTTTTCAGGTTGAAAGAGCAGCTCATTTGAGATGTGCTGTTCTCAAAGGAGAGGGAATAAGAATGAAGACAGAACTGCATGATGGCTCTGAAAGCTTCTGTTCTGCCATCATTCTCCTACCCTCTGCTCTCTTTGAGAACAGCAAGTCCAGAATGGGAGCTGCTCTTTCAGCCTGCGTCCCAGGGGATGCGATGGGGGGAGAACACCACATGGAGTGTAGAAATGGGTCCAGAGAGACAAAGTGAATATTTGGAGGGAGAAAAAAGCATTCTACCACAGGATATTAAGTGCAAGTGAAAATAGGAATATAAAAAGAATATTAAAAGTTATGCTCTGTACAAGATTAAAATGGTTGATGAAGGTAAAAAACTTATTCTTCATGAAATCATTAAGATTTTGTGACCGGGCACGGTGGCTCATGCCTGTAATCCTAGCACTCTGGGAGGCCGAGGTGGGAGGATCGCTTGAGCTCAGGAGTTCGAGACCAGCCTGAGCAAGAGCGAGACCCCATCTCTACTAAAAACAGAAAAATTAGCCGGGCATGATGGCGCATGCCTGTAGTCCCAGCTACTCGGGAGGCTGAGGCAGGAGAATTGCTTGATCCCAGGAGTTTGAGGTTGCTGTGAGCTAGGCTGACACCACGGCACTTGACTCAGGGCAACAGAGTGAGACTCTGTCTCAAAAAAAAAAAAAGAGAATCCCTGTGATTTTACTACTTGTCTTAGAACTTCACTTTTATTAAAATTACTTTGAAATGTTCTGTTGTATTGAAATTAGTGATTTATTTTCTAGGGGTCAGAAATTTTCTTGGAAAACCTAGTTCCAATCTTATTATATTAGGAAAATATAATTCAAAATACAGAATTTTACTTTCTAGCATCCATTGGGGAACATATATTGAATAAAATACATAATGTATTTCGTATAATTTTAACTAAAGTCTTTGAAAGTCTTAAGACCTGAAGTTTTTGGCCTGCAGTGCTCTGGCATTACTGGGTGCAAATTCTACCGTTTCAGGAAAGCGTTGCTTAGTAGTGTAAAAAGATAGTTAGACATTGTTGTGAGCCACACTTAAAAGGATCTAGTTTTTTTCTCTTACATATTGGTAGTGAAATGCCCCAATTAGTACCTTCTTTCTTGAGGTTTTTGTTTCATTTATCTCTAAAAAGGGTGTAGAAAGTTGTCCTTTTTCTTGGTGTTACTGGCTATCTTACTAACCTTTCATCGATGCCTGCTGGGTAACACATGCCTGCCAGGTTACCCATGAGTGCCTAGCAGGCCCTCCTGAAATCTTGCTGAGCTGCTTCTAGATAGTATTGATGCACTTTAGCACTTTGAAGGAATTTTTGTAGAAAAAACAAATGCTATGGAAAAAACTCCAAATTGAGACTAAGAGTTTTGGAACTATGTGATGTTAGTTTATCAGTAAAATAGTTAAGCTAGAAGTTCGTATAGTGTCTTGGTAATTTTTTAGGGTCTGTAGTGCTATGGTATATATGTATATACCTAGTTTTTGGACCACAGTGTCTGACTCATAACTCTCATAGCCCTTGTTATAGTCTTTTGTTAAAATGTTGGGTGCATTAGGCTTCAGGAAACAGAATCTCTCTGTCTGTCTGACCTTCACCTGCCCTGAGACAGGACTCTAATCTTCCCCCACCTTTCTGATCATGAGTCTTAAGACCCTCATTCCAGAGAGGGTCCTGCCCTGTATCCTGAAGGCTAATCCCTTTTCTTCTGTACGATTGCCTATAAAAGCCTCTGAGGACTGGGTTCAGGGAGCTTCTGGGTAGCTGAGCATGGAGGTCCCTAGAGGGTGGCGTGCTCTGGAGGCCGGGGAAGTGCCACTGCCCCTCCCCCACGCCTGGCCCTACGCAGCTCTTCATCTATATCCTTTGTAATATCTTTTATAATAAACCGGTAAATGTAAGTAAGTGTTTCCATGAGTTCTATGAGCCAATCCAGCAAATTAATTGAACCCAAAGAGGGGGTTGTGGGAACCCTGACTTGAAGCTGGTTGGTCAGAAGTTCTGGAGGCCCAGACTTGGGGCTGGTGTCTTGGGGGGCAGCTTTGGGGACTGACTCTATCTCCAGGTAGTGTCGGAATTGAATCAGAGGGTGCCCGTTTGGTGTGCACTGCTTGCTTTGTGGGGAAGAACCCCACATTTGGTCATGGAAGTCATCTTCTGTGTTGATTATTGTGGTTTGAGAGTGTTTTTTAAAGCAGTGTGCCTAAACTAATAGAAAGAAATAACTAACAGTTCCATTCGTTAAGTAGTTCAGGCCAAACAACTTAATGGTGATTTTAGTTGTAGTGTTTTCAAAGTGTCTGTATTTCCTTAAAAAATTTGATGAACTCTTGGGCACCCCTTGAGTAGTTGTGGCACCGTGAGATCACTTGGTGCACAGTTTGGGAACCATAGCAGGTGAGCAAGTCTTGTACAAACTTATTTGCTGCCTTTCTTTGAGGATATGGGAATTCAAATAGGAGAATTGTGTATTATCAGGTTTTCACTTACTTTGATTTGCTGTCCTTTTTTCTTCTAGTCATCTTTGGCTTCTTTTCAGTTTCTCTTCATATGGTACAATTCCTTAACTTTTCTTCACCAATGAGTGCATTTGAAACTAAAGAAACACATCTTAGTAATAGTTCCTTCATTACCTGTATGTCAGTCTTCAGTACAGGTAGGGAATATAATACCCATTTCTTGTACACGCAGAATTCTGAGTTAGCGTATCAGAATTCTGAAGACTGGTTGTCACCAGCCGTTGATGGAGGCCAATTGCATATACAGCCCTTGGTGCATTAGGGTGTGCCATCTGAGGTGATCCCTACTTTACTTTGCTCTTTCCTTCTTTCTCTTACCTTCCTTGCTTCCTTCCTTTTGTTTTTTTTTTTTTTTTTTTTTTTTTTAAGAGAGAGCATCTTACTCTGTCACCCAGGCTGGAGTGCAGTGGTGTGACCATAGCTCACTGCAGCCTCCAACTCTGGGCTGAAGCAATCCTCTCGCCTCAACCTCCCTAGTAGCTGGGACTACAGACAAACATGCACCGCCATGCCCAGCTAATTTTCTTTTAATTTTTTGTAGAATTGGAGTCTGTTGTGTTGGCCACGGTGATCTCAAATTCCTGGCCTCAAGTGATCCACCCAGACTGCTAGGATTACAGGCATGAGCCGCTGTGCCTGGCCTGATTCCTGCTTTTCTGTCAGCCTCCCTCTACATACTACTAACCCTTTCTTGCTGGACCTTTCACCTACTTTTTCCCTCTGCAGCTGTGGGCCTAGATGCCAGGCTAGGCTCTTAGCTCTCTGTTGCTGCTTTGGCCTCTGGATAATTAAATAGCTTATCCCAGCTAGTTCCCCGTCACTCAGACAGCCCTGTGATCAAGAGCTAAGGCTAAGCATTTGTCTGCAGGATTGGGTTTCATGGGAACTCTTATGTATAGGTGCTTTACTTTCCTCTCCCTCTGTCCCTGGGCATTACATTCTAGCTATGTGATTACTTGTCACTCTCACAGGATTTACTCACAGGGTCTTCCTAAAACAAAGAGGCATCTGGGGATCTCCTGGTGTGAAGACTGTGAATTTGAAGAATCTGCCATATAGTCACCCGGTCTTTTATTTGCCCTTTTGCATTTGTGTCTCTCAGCATTTCTCAGCATTTATGGGGATAATAGAGAGAATGACATGTGATCGTGCCACTAACATCTCTGTTACAGATGAGATTTTATTTAAAAATAAAATAGTCTAATGGTTCAAAAAATTCTAGAGTGATACTTTTGAGGATAACCATATTGTTTAAATGACTATGTGATCTCTTTATATGTTGCAGTATTGTAATTGGGAAAAAGTGCAAGATTCATGTGGCCTTTTTTGGAATTATAAAAGGGTGGAGGAATGAAATAAGTCATCTTTCTTAAGGCCCAATATTGTCTCTGATATGTTTCATGATATGTTGTAAAATGAATTGAAAGTCATCTAAGGGCATATTATTATATTTCTGAATTTCTGAAAAGTGAGGAAAGAGGCTATTAAAGAAACTAAATACTAGCACTTCAAAATGGGGACCTCAGATCAGTCTGTGCTTTGAGAATTACACAATGTGTTTTCATTCTTCATAAAGTCACAGTTCCTTGGGAATGCTTACTGCATTCATGGCTTTTGTAAACATTCCAGTCATCTTTGCTCTTGAACTTCCTGTTCTTTTACCCAGCATATTTTCCTAGAAATATTTGTTTCTCTCACATAGTAACGAATAGCAGAATGGGAGTGGATGAAACAGTTTTGCTGACCTATGGACTTTTCCTGTTGTTGTAGAGGAACTTTTTTCTAGGTTATTTTTGTAATTCATAGTCATCAATATGCATATGAATGCCAGGAGAGTTCTTAGATGACAAATGTGATTTTTTTGGTTCTATGTGTTAACAGTATCACTTCTTACTCATATACTGAAGTGATCATTTGGCTCTTTCTAGAATTTTCTCTAGATATAACTAATTGGTCAAATGAAAGAAAAACAGTCTTATCGATATTTGTTTCCTTTTTCAATAAACTATGGTTGCAGGCAATGTCATCCTGCTGTGTCACCTCACAGTGAAACGGCACCAATTCCAGTTCCTACTCAAATAAGGAATTATCAGCGCATAGAGCAGAATCTTACATCTACTGCCAGCTCAGGCACAAATCTACATGGTTCTCCAAGGTAAGCTACTATCTTTTTTCTTCCTTAGTTCTTTTTCTTTTCTTTTAAAAAAATCTTTTGTTGTTGCTATTGCAAGATCTTTGCATGGCAGAGTTACTCTGTTACATATGTATATAATGGAAATGCATAGTCGTACAAAATTAAATAATAAAAAAGTTCTATAAAATTGATCAATTTGAATATTTAAGCTTAGCTGGTTATATAGTGTGATAAATATATATATTTGTTTTATATATATATATATATATATATATATTTGAATTCAACAAATATTTATTGAGTACTATTATGTGCTAGATACTGTTCCAGGTACTTGGGACACATCAGAGAACAAAACAAAGAGCCCTGCCCTCGTGGAGCTTTCAGTCTAGTGTTTATTGCCACTTCACCTGCATAAGGTCTATGCCTGGGGGCAAGTCACCATGCCTCTGTCCTCAGCTGCCCAAAAGGGGGATAGCAGGCCGGGCTCAGATGTGGATAACATGCCTGGTGTACTGCAGACGCCAAACTGGACACCCAGCCCACCACCCAGATAGTGAGTGGATAGGGCTGGAAGTTCATTTGTAACAATAGAGTACAATGAGGAGAGGGCAGAGGGAGTTGAGCCGAGTTGTCTGGTGTGCTGCGGTGGGGGTAGGCTGGCTGTATATATTGCTGCTGCTGCTTCCTGGTGGCTGCCTTGTTGGCTAGGTCCTTGGCCTTCTCTGTGCCTGCCAGTGCTGTCTCCTTTGCCTTCTCCTTGGCTTCCTTGGCTGTCTCAACAAGCGTTTGGGAAGGGGTCTCACCTGCAGCTTGGCCAAGATGTCCTCAAACCTTTCATAGTCTTGGCCACGTTGCTTTTGAACCAGACGAGACCAAAGTGCTGGACAGCTCTGGAGACGCCAAATAAGCTAATGGAGACCCAGGCTTCCCGACGGATTTCGGTCCGGCCGCTGTTGTCAGAGTTCGCATAGTAAACACATCGTTCCTCCACCATCATCAGCCGGACATGGTTGATGTTCCAGGTGAAAGGTGGTCATGGTCTGATTCTGTGGGTCCACAATAGAGTCCTGCAGGATGTACAACGAGTGAGCAACATTGGCAGGAAACAGTCACTCGGCCCAGCGGGGCATCCTGTTGGGCTTGGTCAGGGCTCCCCTTCCTGCAAGACACGTGTGCTGTGGGGATTCGGGTACTGCTGCCAGAAGGCAGTGAACACTTGGTCCCAGGAACTCTGGAGCGTGCTCTGGCCCAGGAAATACTTCACCATTGTCCTGGCCGGGGCCGGCTCAGCACCCAAGCAGCATTAGGGGTGCAGAGCCCGGCTCGTGGTGGCCGGCCTGGGCTCAGTGCACGCCCGCCGCCAAGCTAGCAGCTCAGTCACCGCTGTACTGCACCCAAGCCACCACAGCCACCATGAGTTGTCCTTGTTATATATATTAATATATACTTAAGTATAATTACTTTTAAGAATTGAGGAAGAACTTGTTAAAAAATGACATCCCACCAGTTGTATCAGATTATTTACATATTGTTTATTTCTTCCCCTCCTGGGACCCCACTAAGAGTGTAGTAAAGGAATAACAAAGTAATAAGTCCACAAAGACAGGTGAAATAAGGATAGATGTTCAGTGGGTGAGAGAGTTCAATAAATTTCTGGAAAGCCGAAAGGATGGAGGAAGGGTACCTGCTTTAGCATGGCATATGTAAGTGGGCATGTAATCAGGGATGCTGAAAAAATGAGAATCACTGTGCTCCATGGTACTCTCAGGGAGACCTAAATCTCAGAACTTGCAGAGAATGAAAGGAGGAAATGGTGCTTCAACTTCTGGTAACTTAGTTTATACATACATGGTCAGGTACATATTCGACATATGCAGTCCTTGCCTGTGTGTAAAATTGCACATATATAAAAGGTGCTAACTGTTAAAATAGCAAAGGATGAGAAATAAGCCAAGTGCCTCCCAGTAAGGAACTAATTTTTGTAGTCCATCTTGACAGTGGAATACTGTGTATCTTTCATTCTAAAAAGAGGAAGGAAGCTCTCTGTGTACTGAAGTAGAAAAACTTCCAAGGTATATTATAAAATGGAAAAAGTAAGCTGTGGTTCTCAAAGTGTGGTCTGTGGATCCTTTCAGGGGGTCCATGAGGTCAAAACCATTTTCATAGTGATACTATGACATAATTTGCTTTTTTCACTACATTGATATATGCGTACTGATGGTACAAAAAGCAAAGATATAAAACTGCTGGTGCCTGCACATGAATCAAGGTGGTGGCACCCAGCTGTACCGTTAATCTTTGTATTCTTCACAGCCACACACTCTGGTACAAAGGAATGTCCTTGATGAAGCAGTAAAAATTATTATTTCTCTTTGAAAATCTTCATCCTTCAATAGAATGTACACATACAGGCACTTTTGCTGCATATGAGAATAGTTCTCTTAGGAAGAGCACTTGTATGATTGAAAGGCACTTGTATGACTGTTTTAGTTGCAAGCTGAACTCTAGCTGCTTTTTCGTAGAGCACCCTTTTTACTTTTAAGAACAACTTACGAAGTATGGTTATGAGTATTGAGCAGCCATTTTGTCAAAAGTGAACTAAGTTTTGCCACTTTTTAAGAAAACAAATGACACTAAATGTCAATGATAAAATTTGAGCTCTCAAGTAAAAATCAGAATTTTGGAAAACTTATATTCACTGCTGTGATTTTGACAGCTTCTGTTATACCTTGAGAGATGTTTCTGTTCAAATTGATGGTGGTATTTTGATGTGAATGTGACTTTTTGATATTGTGTAATGTATCAACATTTGTAATATCTGGATAACTCAGTGAACCAATATTTTCCAAATGACCAAATGTTAAAATATCATGCACAGGTAAAAGATTCCTTCAAAGTGCAAGATTCTTTGCAAAAGAATGGAGTAGAAGAGTTCATTGATAAGGTTTCAGATACCACATTGAAGCTAAACTTTTAGAATTGATCACTTGCTGAGTTTTGGGGTAGTGTCAAAGAAGGATATCCGAAAAGGTTACCAAAATATTCCTTCCTTTTCCAGTTATATATCTATATAAGGCTGGATTTTATAACAGATTGAATGCAGAAGCCATAATGAGAATCCAAATGTTTTCTATTAAGCCAAACATTAGAGATTTGCAAAAATGTAAAATAATGCCATGCTTCTCACTAATTTGTTTTGGAAAATATATTTATTTTTCATAATCTTAAATTACATATAATAAGTTTATTTTAATGGATTAATTTTTTAAATTTCTAAGTTAATCTCTCTTTTTTTTTTTTTTTTTTTAAAGACAGGGTCTTGCTCTTGCTCAGGCTGGTCTTGAACTCCTGAACTCAAACGATCCGCCCGCCTTGGCCTCCCAAAGTGCTAGGATTACAGGCGTGGGCTACCACACCTGGCCCTAAGTTAATTTCTAATATAGTAAATGTCAATAGATATAAGTAATAAATGAAAGCTCTCTGGGTCTTCAGTAATTTTTAAGAATATAAAGGGGATTTAAAACTAAAAAGATTGAAAATGGTTGGTATATAATATATCACCTTTGGTGTTGAAGCAAGGTGAGAATAAGATTATGTATTCAGTTTGCTTGTATATGCATTAAGGAACTCTGGAAGGATACACTAGAAACTAAAAATCGTAGCAAACTTTTGAGTAGCATTGGGGAAATATTAGGAATTAGGCAGATAAAATATAAGGATGGGAGGGACACTTCACTCTATCATTTTATACGTTTTATATTTGTTCCATTTGACTATGTTACACATTTTTTAAAACTACTCCAGACTGAGTGCAGTGGCTCACGCCTGTAATCCTAGCACTCCAGGAGGCCGAGGCTGGAGGATCTGAGCTCAGGAGTTCTAAACCAGCCTGAGCAAGAGTGAGACCCCATCTCTAATAAAAATAGAAAAAATTTGCTGGGCATGGTGGCGCATGCCTGTAGTCCCAGCTACACGGGAGGCTGAGGCAGGAGGATTTCTTGAGCTCAGGAGTTTGAGGTTGCCGTGAGCTAGGCTGACGCCACTGCACTCTAGCCTGGGCAACAGAGTGAGCCTCTGTCTCAAAAAAAAAAAAAAAAAGAAAAGAAAAAGAAAACAAACTCCAAGGCATATTGTTAGGATGTTTCAGAAAAAAACGAATAAGAGAAAGTTCTAGAACCTTCCAGAGAGGGAGTAATTTTCTTTTACTTTTCAGATCTGCAGTGGTGCGAAGGTCCAACACCAGCCCCATGGGCTTCCTCCGGCTGGGATCCTGCTCCCCGGCGCCAGCAGACACAGTACAGACAGCTGGACGAAGACTCTCCACTGGGTCTTCCAGGCCTTATTCACCTTCCCCTTTGGGTCAGGAGAGTTTAAAACAGTTGTTTTCAACATTATTTTCAATATAACAAATCTGATATGACATAATTTTTAGGAACTCTGGCTCATGATGGCAGTGGGCCTCCAACTCTACCTTACTCCCAATTCCCTCTTAAGAATCTCTATATAAATCTGTTAGGACCTCTACTGGAAATATAATAATATAAAGGGTCTTTATGTATAAATAGCATCTTCATTGGGTTTGAGCTCTAAATGCAAAGTTAGAAACCCCAGGTTAAAGTATATAAAATGTCTATTCTACTTATTCAGATTTATGAAGATTAAAATATAGTGTTTCTGGCTCATGTTTACCAGCAATGTTCCAGCTTTGGTAGGAATACGGTGGCAGCTTTGTTACAGATCTTCCCACTTTTCCTGCAAGACATACATAGTAGCAAGAAGAATGCCAAAACAAACAAAACAACAGCAACTGCAAAAACCCTGCCAAGCAGAAAATCCACACATTACATCTTCAGTGAAACTAAGAGACAAAAGAAAAAGCTCCAACTCAAGTATGCGTAAGAAAGCCAGAGCCACCAGGACTACAGCGTCTGTGTGAGAGGCAGCTTTCAGATGGTAGGAAGAACACATGGTGCAGAGAAAGCCTGGAGGTGGCAGAGCCCAAAACTGCACACACAGACCCCCAAAAAACTGAAAACAAAAAACTTCCAAAAGGAGAGGGCTCCGCCCTCAGTCAAAACTGCTTGAGTAAGACTAAGATGGAACAGGAAGAAATGTCAGAAGGAGACAGAAGAGTTGCAAGTAGTCTGCAGGAGCCCTATTTAAAACAAACAAAACTCGAGTGATAATGTTTTTTAAACAAGGTTTAAATTGCCACGTCACTTGTTGCAATGGTTTCAAAGCTGTTTTTAGCTGAAAAATCTTAAAATCTTGGCTCTCTATCACCCTCGCAGCCAGAGGTCTCCAAAGACACGGTCCCAGCCTTATCCTTGCAGTCAAGTGCCTAAACCCCCTGAAGCCTTCCCCAACTCTCCTTCTGTGTTTGTTTGGTTCTCAGGTAGATACAAAGAAGGTATTAGATATGTGAGATTGATTAGGGGAAATGCCTGTGACAGATACAGGGGAGGAGGCAAGAGGAGGCAGGGAGGACCCTCAGACCAAGCTGATACAGGTCTGACATCTGGGAAAGGAGGGAGAACTGGGCAAGAAGCATCTAGACTTGCAGTAGTAAAAAATTTTTAGCCAGACTGAAGGAGTAGCTGCAAGCCCGGAGATGTCTGTTAGAATGAGGAGTTCCCTGAGCTGTGTCTGCAGGCCTGAATTAGTGCCCTGCCACCTGCAGTCATTGGCTGGGAGCAGCCCTCCAGAAGCCTCTACACAAATGTGGTGGATCTGGAGGAACAGCACCTGGGGCTGCCATTCAGCTGTGCCCTGCCGCTCCGCAAGCCCCACACACTTTATACAAACTCCTTATACTTCTCTGTCTTACACACATACCTGTTAGAGGCATTTATTTGTCTATGTGACTTTCTTTCCTGATGTTCTTGTTTCAAGGCAGGTTATGTGGTGCTTTTTATAGTAATGTGTCCAGCGCCCAGCACATTGGTCATTTGATAAGTGTTACTTAAACTAAAGCTTTGCTAATAAAAACTTTGTAAGTTATAATATACTGTGCAATTTGTGCATGTTACCTGTTTCTGTCCTTTATTTGTTTTGAATCATTTCTTCTTTTTCCCACTTCTCTTTTCATAGTTGGTACTATTCCTGAGCAGTTTAGTCAGTGCTGCTGTGGGCATCCTCAGGGCCATGAATCTAGGAGTAGAAACTCCTCAGGTAGGAGAATGTATTTGGTATATTAATAATTTGAATTCTATGGTACATGGATTTGAGTTATGGTTTTCCAGACTTATCAAAAGAACAGATTTGATAGGAAGTGTTTCCTCTGCCATTCTGTTGATTAGAATCTTGGTCTAATATGATTTAATATGACATATAGCTATCTAATATCTCCTTTTGAATATAAGATTCCTTAATGAAAATAAAGCTTAGGAATTAAATTACTTAGCCAACTTTTGGTTATTTTCACAATGATAATGAAAATCAATCTAGAAAATGAAATTTCGTTACTTTAATACTATTGATTAATACTATTCTTGGTAAGAGCCATCAGTCAGCATCAGATAAAAAACATGTTTGTTTTCTTCATAACATATATATTTATGCCAGGAAAGATAAGTGTAAATCATACTTTTGTAAGTCAAATTCAATTGTATGGGTATTTGAGGAGTTGGACAGTTAAAGGAAACCTGTGTTACTTAGAAAAACACTCTGTTTGGTTTTTTATATTTTGTGTTTTCTTAAAAATAAAGCTTAAATAACTTCCTCTAGATTACAACAGTTTGATGCTAATTTCATTTCTTTCTATAAATGGCAGAACACAGTTCTGAAAAATTAAATATCAGGTTTGGAATGAGATGAAGCCAGGGGTGGGTCAGTAGCAAAGTTCCTATTGGTGTCTGTTCTAGGAAGATGATGGTTAGGCCACTTAAGAATATGTGCATGCCCTTCATGTTACTGTTGATAGTTTAGCTTACAAGAATGCCAGAGAATGTGTAACTGGAGTCAAGGCTTAGCAGTCGGCATCAACAAGGTTTATGTGGGGAAGGGGAGACCCTGTCTCCTTGGCTTTTGATGTGGTGTCTCCTTAAGAGGCAAGACTATCTGTGGACAGGTGTTTTCTTTGTAGGGAATATGGGTACTTTAGGTTTTATGCGAGTCACTGATGAAACTGACAAAATACATAAAATATCCACATGCTTTATTTTTAGACAAATGAAGTAAAATCCAGGAAAGGTCTATTACCTTTATGATCTTCTTTGCTACATTTGATATATATTTGTTTTTGTTTTATTTTATTGAATAAGGAGTTGTTCTAGGTTAGTTCGAAAAGTTTCTTTTAGTTGCTGTGAGAAAAGAGAATAATTACATTAGTAATATCCAATATGTATTCATATAAAGAGTAAAAGTCATCATGTTCGATGTAAGGCTTTGTTGTTTTCATTAACTTTAACCATTAACTGTATTGTTCTCTTTGGGTGTTGATCAGACCTTGCATTAATCTGAGTTATTTGCTACCTGCTGATAAAAACGGCTAATATACCCATCATCATTGAATTCTATCTCCTGAGAATACAAACAACAATGTACTTTTCGTTGTTTCATAAAGAATGCCAGAAAAGGGTCTCTTGTCAAGTAAACAACTTTTAGACTATCTTATGAAAGATAAGACATTTATCCGAATTCTCATTTTAAAAATTGTCTTTTTTTTTTTTTTTTTTTGAGACAGAGTCTCACTCTGTTGCCCGGGCTAGAGTGCTGTGGCGTCAGCCTAGCTCACAGTAACCTCAAACTCCTGGGCTCAAGCCATCCTCCTGCCTCAGCCTCCCGAGTAGCTCGGACTACAGACACCCAGCTAATTTTTCTATTTCTAGTAGAGATGGGGTCTCACTCTTGCTCGGGTTGATCTCGAACTCCTGAGCTCAAACAATCCATCTGCCTTGGCTTCCCAGAATGCTAGGATTACAGGCGTAAGCCACCGTGCCCGGCCAAAAATTGTCTTTTTAATTCTTTAGTTTGTGCCCTGCACTTCTTCACCTGGGGTTCATATTGCATTCATTTTCTTGTTAGGTTCTCCAGTGCCGCAGGCTCAGTCCCCACAGTCTGTCTTACTGGGTGCTAGGCTACAGAGCGCCCCCACCCTCACTGACATCTATCAGAACAAGCAGAAGCTCAGAAAACAGCACTCTGACCCCGTGTGCCCATCCCATGCCGGGCCTGGGTACAGCTACTCACCTCAGCCTAGTCGGCCTGGCAGCCTTGGAACCTCTCCCACCAAACACATGGGATCCTCTCCACGCAGTTCTGACTGGTTCTTTAGAACTCCTTTACCAACAATCATCGGCTCTCCTACTAAGGTATATTTATTAAACCCTTTTGCAGGTCATGAATTGGTATAGTACGTTGTGGAAAGGATTCATGATGAGAACAGGTAAAATTTAATGAGCACTTACTATGTGCCAGGCACAGTGTAAGTATTTTACTTGCTGAATGCTTTATGTGCATGATCCCATTTAATCCTCAAAAAAGGAAATTGAGGCTTAGAGAATGTAAATGAATGATACAAGGTCACACAGGCTGTAAATAGAACAGCCAGTATTTGAATCTGTATTCAATTGACTCCAAAGTCTATACGCCTTACTACTGGGTCATACGGCCTGCCAATTCTGAACAGCTCACACATTGTATTAACTAGCTTACGTATGTTTCTTTAGGCCACAGCTCCTTTCAAAATCCCTAAAACACAAGCGTCTTCCAACCTGCTGGCCTTGGTTACTCGTCATGGGCCTGCTGAAGGGCAATCCAAAGATGGGAATGACCCCCGGGAGTGCTCCCATTGCCTCTTAGTGCAAGGAGGTGAGAGGCTGCGGTCTGAGCAGCAGAACAAGGCGGTGTTTGGCAGGTAAAAGCCTGTTTCCTCTCTAGCCTTAAACATGAAAACTGTAATAGTAAAATAAATATATTTGTGTCATAAAAGCAACCAGTAGCTGGTTTATGCCGTATGGTTATTGATACGTACTGTATACATTTACAATCTCTGAAAACCACGGATGCTTCCTGTAGAACTATGTAAATGCAGAGCTCTTCCTGAACTTGCTGAACACTCTATTTCTGTCTTTTTTTATTACTGTTATTGAAGTTTATCTCTACTCTGAATTGTTTGTTTTCTGCTTTTTGTTTGCTTGTTCTCTGACTTCCTGTTAACACTTTTTAAAAAAAAGTGTACTTTTCCATTGTCAGTATCAGTGTTCTTTCCAGGTCTGTCAGTACTGGGAAACTATCAGATCAGCCAGTAAAGACAGCTTTGTGTGGGCACCAGGGCAGCACGGACAGCTTAAATACTGAACGGCCAATGGATACAGGTAAGAAAAACCTACTTTCTTTTTAGGCGAGTAATTGTTAGTATGTGGATCACGCTGCTCTTACTGCTGTTGTAACAAATTACCCCAGGGTTGGTGGTATAAACAATACACACGTATTGCCTTACAGTTCTGGAGGCCGCCCCTGTCATCTCATCTTCCTTCAAGGCAGGGTTTATTCAGTACCTTGGTGATCAGCAGCCAGTGAGTTAGAAGGAGTTCCAGCCAAGATTGCTTTTTATCAGTAGCATAATATTGGCCAAAACTAGCCTAAACACACAGGTAATTCCTAAGCATTTCTTTTACAGCCACTGGATCCTATAAAGATGCATAAGTCACTGAGACCCTGAACCTTTCATGGTTGTTCCAGGGACTATGTCCATAACCACCCACATCTAGATTACTGCATGTCAAAAAACAAAAACAAAATGCAGATTGCAGACTAACCTAGACCTGCTTAATCAGATTTTCTGGGGATGGATTTAGGAATCAATGTGTATAATAAGCTCCCAGGTGACTATTGTGTTGGCTCAAATTTGATAATCACTATTGTAACCTCTTTGTTCTTGTTTTTTCTATGATTTATTTTTTATCTTTATTTTTAATTATTATTTTACTTTATTTATTTATTTATTTTGAGACAGAATCTTACTCTGTCGCCTGGATAGAGTGCCAGTGGTGTCATTGTAGCTCACAGCAACCTCAAACTCCTGGGATCAAGCGATCCTCGTGCCTCAGCCTCCTGAGTAGCTGGGACTACAGGCATGCACCATGACACCCAGCTAGTTTTTCTATTTCTAGTAGAGACGGGGTCTCGCTCTTGCTCAGGCTGGTCTCGAACTCCTGAGCTCAAGTGATCCTCCTGCCTCAGCCTCCCAGAGTGCTAGGATTACACGTGTGAGCCGATTTTTTTTTTTTTTAAACTCTCCTGAGCGTCGAAAGGAGGAAATCTCTGGGCCAGCAAAAATATCCGATTGGACATGGTTTCTAATCTAAAGAGAATACTGTAGGATACTGAGAATGCTGAGGATGTAATATTTTACTGCACTCTCTTCTTGCCCACATGGTTTCTGAAGAGAAGTCCAATGTAATTCTTACCCTTGTTCCTCTGTGGGTGAGGTGTGTTTATTTCTTTGACTTGTTTCAAGATTTTCTCTTTGACTCTCTGCACTTTGAATATGATATGCTTAGGCGCAGGATTTTTTGGTCTTCGTTCTGCTTGGTGTTCTCTAAGCTTCCTAGGTCTGTGCTTTGGTTCTATGATTAGTTTTGGAAAACTTTTAGCCATTACTACTTCGAATGTTTCTTCTCTTCTCTCATTCTTCTCCTTCTAGTATTCCCATTAAGTATACGTTATATACTTTTTTAGTCCCATTGTTTGTGCGTATTCTGTTCTTTTTTTCTTTTTCCTTTGGTTTGTTTTTCAGTTTGGGAAGTTTCTGTTGACGTATCTTTAACCACAGTGATTCTTTCCTTGGCGTGTCCAGCTACTGATGACCCCATCAAAGGCATTCTTCATTTCTGTTACAGTGGTTATTTTAATTTTTTTTTATTTTTTTAGACAGTCTCACTCTGTTGCCCAGGCTAGAGTGCCATGGCATCAGCCTAGCTCACAGCAACCTCAAACTCCTGGGCTCAAGCAGTCCTCCTGCCTCAGCCTCCCGAGTAGCTGGGACTACAGGCATGCGCCACCATGCCCAGCTAATTTTTTCTATATATATTTTTAGTTGTTTGGCTAATTTCTTTCTATTTTTTTAGTAGAAACAGGGTCTCGCTCTTGCTCAGGCTGGTCTTGAACTCCTGAGCTCAAACGACTGTTACAGTGATTTTGATTTCTAGCATTTCCTTCTGTTTGTTAGAGTTTCCATCTCTTTCCTCATATTACCCATCTATTGTTACATGTTGTCCACTTTTTCCATTAGGGCCCTTAATATATTAATCATAAGTTATTTTAAATTCCCAGTGTGACAATTCCAGGATCTCTGCCATATCTGAGTCTGTTTCTGATACTTGACTTGCTTTATCTTCTCAAACTGTGTTTTTGCCTCTTAGCATGTCTTTAATTTTTTGTTGGAGACAAGACATGATGTATTTGGCTTTTTTAAAAAAACTGAGTTAAATAGGCCTTTAGTATAAGAATTTTTGTCTGTCTGACTAGGAGTTTAGTTATGTTTAGTGTTTGCTGTAGCCGTAGGTGTCAGGTTAAGATTTTCTCTGGTGTCCTTGTTTTTGAGTCCTCTATTGTCTTTTAATTTCCCTAGAATACCCTTTCTTAAATAGCATTTGAACATTGCCTAACTCTGTATTTTCTTCTAAGAGTTTTATAGTTTTAGCTTTTATATTTATGTTTATAGTCCAGTTTGACTTGATTCTTGTGGATGATGTGGGGAAAGGATCCAACTTCATTCTTTTGCATGGGCTGTTCAGTGGTCTCAGCATTGAATTGTTTTGCCAGCCTTGTCAAAAATCAGTTGACCATAAATGTGTTTATTTCTGGATTCTGAACTATTATTTCATTGATCTATATGTCTATTTTTGCTGGTATCATGGTGTCTTGATTACTATAGCTTTGTCATAACTTGATTTTATTTATTTATTTATTTTGAGACAGTCTTGCTCTGTTGCCTGGGCTAGAGTGCCGTGGCATCATTATAGCTCACAGCAACCTGAAACTCTCAAACTCCTGGGCTTAAGCAATCCTCCTGCCTCAGCCTCCCAAGTAGGTGGGACTATAGGTGTGCACCACCACACCCAGCTAATTTTTTTCTATTTTTAGTTGCCTGGCTAATTTCTTTCTATGTTTAGTAGAGGCAGGTTCTCACTCTTGCTCAGGCTGGTCTCAAACTCCTCACTTCAAGCGATCCTCCCACTTTAGCCTCCCAGAGTGCTAGGATTACAGGCATGAGCCACCACACCTGGCCAAACCTCATGTTTTTGTTCCTACTTCTCAGTTTTCACTTTTTCAAATTATTCTCAACAGGTGTGACTTAGAGTTTATATATTTTAGAAATATACAAAAGTAACTCTGAATACTAGGCTTTGGTGTGAAGAAGATTCACACCTGAGAATCATTTTAATGAAAATACTATATTCCATTTTCTGATTTTAAGAGTAATAAATGCTTTTTGTAAAAACAAAACCCTACCATACAAGACAAAGTCTCCCTGTCACCCCGTCCCTGGATGTAGACGCTGTGAAGGTAACGTAACATGTAAATCTTCTGTTGTAGCTCCTGCAGGAGCCTGTGGTGTTGCGCTGGTACCTCCTGCAGGGACAGCAGCAAGCTCTAGGGCCGTCCTCTTCACTGTAGGGTCCCCTCCACACAGCGCCACGGCCCCCACTTGTACCCACATGGTCCTTCGAACAAGAACAACCTCAGGTGAGGAATGTTTGCCACATGACAGTCTTTGGCTACTATTTGAAACGCAGTGTTCTGATAATGACCCAGTGTTGCAAGTTAGACCAGTCCTTCAACTTCTCTGGGCTTCAGTTTCTTTACCAGTGAAATGGAAAAACTATTTTCTTTACCTTAATGGGTTATAAGAAGTAAATGAGGCAACATTTATAAGGGGAAAAAAACTTTGTAAAGTAAAAGTGCTATATTAAAATATTATAAACATACATATATATTATGTATATTAATATGTAATATTAATATATTATAAGATAAAATACAAATACAACTGAAGACTTATTTTAGTAGATCCAATAAATTATTTGAAAATAAATTTTTTGTTTTTAGAAAGTTAAGTTTTATTTATTTTTATACTTTGGGTCCTAGTCTTTGCACTTTAATCCTATATACATTTAGATAGGCTAATAGATTTATTTTATCATTCATACTCCATAAATAGATTTTTTTTTAAGTATTTATAATTTCTTTTTATTTTTAGTAGAGACGGGGCTCGCTCTTGCTCAGGCTGGTCTTGAACTCCTGAGCTCAAACAATCCGCCCACCTCGGCCTCTCAAAGTGCTAGGATTACAGGCGTGAGTTACCTCGCCCGGCCATAAATAGATTATTAATACCAAAAATTTAAAAACCATTTAGGTTGGATTTGAAATCAGTAATTTGACATCATCTTATGCAGTGTACCTTGTGTCCTTTAAGTTCTCTTATTCTAAATAAGTTACTAATGAAGGTATCAGTAATTAATAAGCATAAGATAACAAAGGATAAGCAAAGTGTAATCTTTGTCCTAAAAACATAACTTTTTATTTTCAAAGCTTCCTTTTCCTCACATGATAAAAATAATACACTTAAACTTAGGTTTAAAAAAATATTAAACCATAATGCTAGATTAGTCATTAACACTGAGAAGTGTACCTGCCAAGCAGACTGGATGCTCATGTTTGGAGATTAGTGCCTTCCCTCCATGGAGCCAGTTCAACCGAGAAAGTAGAGCTAAAACCTTATTTTTTAGATCATTAAAAATCTTAAATAAGATTCCCACCTCCGCCCTCCATCTCCCCTCCCAACCCTGAAAAAAAAAAAAAATCTTAAATAATAAGAAAATATTTTAAGAAAGTAGCCTTTTAAATCTAACTACACTGACATTTTTAAAAAGCATAATGCCCAGTGCTGTTGAGGTTTAGTGGGATCTATGTGCTTACTTACTCATGGCTGCATTGGAAAGTAATGTAGGGCAATTCTTAGGAAGAGCTGTAAAAATGTTCATAATATTTGATCTATGGTAATTTCATTCTTGTTTGTAATACCAGTTTGGAGTATTTATCAAAAAGAAATCACTCAAAAAAAGGAACAACTGTTTGTGTTTCATTCGTGTTGTTATTTGTAATATGAAAAAAAATCAGAAATAGTATAAATGACTCCAGATAAACATTATGTATATAAATTTAGTGAGCCAGTATGTGTGCATTGAGTTTTATAATTGTGAGACCTATGGAGCAGCAAGGAGACATTAGTATGATATAAATTTGTTTAAAACAGATATAAAAAACTACTGTGATGATGTCTAATATAAAATATACAAGGAATAAAAGTGAACATGGAAAAATAAAAGCTATTTATGTCCTCAGTATGTAGGGGATCGGTGACTTTTAACATTTCCTCTATTACTTCAGTAGGTTTTGTTCAAGAAATGAGAGTAGGAGTGGGTGTGAAAGCCCCTAACTCTGGACACTGCCACGTGTCCTGTGTTTCCTTGCAGTGGGGTCCAGCAGCTCGGGAGGCTCTCTGTGCTCTGCGAGTGGCCGTGTGTGTGTGGGCTCCCCGCCTGGGCCGGGCTTGGGCTCTTCCCCACCAGGAGCAGAGGCAGCTCCCAGCCTGAGATATGTGCCTTATGGTGCTTCACCCCCTAGCCTAGAAGGGCTCATCACCTTTGAAGCCCCTGAACTGCCGGAGGAGACACTGATGGAGGTAGAGAAGAGACTATAGTAGCGTGTTAATGTAATGGTAAAGTGATATGAGAATGTTCTAGTGATGGCGAAAGAACAGAATGCACAGTTATGTTCTTCTGTTTAACTTCTTTTTGATATTCCTGTTTGAAAAACATTGTGGCTACATGTTCAGAATAATGTTGACAGTGACACTCAAAACAAGCTTTGGTTCATAGGAAGTGACACATAGATAAGTTGTAGGATATTTAAAATGTTTGCTTTTCTTCAGAAGATGAAAACAATACACTCAAACCTAGGTTTAAAATAATAAACCGTAATGCTAGGTTAGTCATTGACACTGAGAAATAGACCCGCCAAGCCAATTGGATGGATGCTGATGTTTGTAGGATCGGTGCCTTCCCTCCACAGAGCCAGGTCTACAGGGAAAACCTGTAGAACTGAGTATGTCATCTGACGCATGCTGAGTACAAATCCAGAGCAAGAAGGACTCAGGGCCAACACTCAGTGGAATAATGTGTCCTCGGTCCCGGGATGCAACACTGACTTAGCCCGATGTTTAAATTAAAATGATCAACTCTCTAGGTTAACTAAGGTACAAATTATCTCTTCATGTAGGATCCCTAATATTTCTGTTTTGTGTGAATAAGAATTAAATGTTTCACATACAATTTATAAAATATTACATGCAAAATTTTAGTAGTGACCTTATAGTAATTTCACAATAAATTTGAAAATGTCTAATCCAATCTAACATGGAAAAAAACAATTCTAAGTTTTTTCAGTCTCCATCAAATTAGGTATAAATTATGTTCTATTACCTGTTCAGTGTATTGGAACATATAGTCCAATAGGCTGTCACAGGGCAGAGAGATTTTTAAAAAGTTGATTTATTCTCGTCTCTAGGAAAATGATTTCCATCTTTCTTTAACTTTGAAAGAGGGAGAAACTTTTAGTTTTATTTGAGATTGCAAAATATATTTATAACTAAAAATAAATCTCAAAACAACATTAATTTTAGAATACGCATTTTTAAATGACACCCCTCTGGATGGTGTTATGTCTAACTGTACTCCCTTCTTTAACTAACTGAGAAGCTTGCAGAAATTTAAATTTTTGACATTAGGAATCACTGTTAACTAGAAAAGTGCCAGAAATTAAAATAAACATCTCTGAAGCTATGAGAATTATAAGATTCATAAACCAGCAAGAAGTGTGATTTAGTGCACAGAGACTATCATTATAATCTCGATGCCTATTTTGTAGAAAAGCATTAACAATGGCCATGGTTTATATACAGAAATGAGTATGTCCCTATTCTTAATCTGGAAATTTTGGCTCTGCTGCAGCGAGAACACACAGACACCTTACGCCATCTGAATGTGATGCTGATGTTCACTGACTGTGTGCTGGACCTGACAGCTATGAGGGGAGGAAACCCTGAGCTGTGCACATCCGCCGTGTCCTTGTACCAGATTCAAGAGAGTGTGGTTGTGGACCAGATCAGTCAGCTGAGCAAGGACTGGGGGTAGGTTCCCCCTCTGTATTCATTTCTGGATTCCTTGTGCTTTCTCTAAATACGTGTCTGAGATGTAGGACCTGTCATCCACTGAAGATCATATCTCATTATTAAAAGCTTCAAGGAAGCCTCTAAGTTATATCGTTGTACTAGATTTCACTTTATGAGCCAAGACTTGGATCTTATGCAATCTTAGTGTTGCCTCTTCCCTATAAATTATACCATTGAAGATATTTGAAGATAAAGAGATTGTAATTGATTTTTATCTGAGTGTACCTGTTGTTTTCAAAATACTCACATCCTTCTCCATCCCTTGGAGTTATTTTTGCATTAAGAAATAAGGAGGATACTATCCCCTCATTTTTATTTTTTTACATTTTAGAGACAGGGTCCCACTCTTGCTCAGGCTGGTCTTAAACAAGCAGTCCTCCTGCCTGGTCCTCCCAGAGTGCTAGCATTACAGGCGTGAGCCACCGCACCAGCCTAGAAGGCTATTGTAATGGTGACCTGATGTGTGGAGCGCCAGGTCTTACTGGTTCACAAGATAACACTCTGCTACTGTCTTCTGGGTGCAGGCGGGTGGAGCAGCTGGTATTATACATGAAAGCAGCACAGCTACTTGCGGCTTCTCTGCATCTTGCCAAGGCTCAGATCAAGTCTGGTAAACTGAGCCCATCCACAGCTGTGAAACAAGGTATGAGAGGAGATGATAGTGCGTGATTCCAGAATCCTTGAGTTGCTTCCCTGTCATACCAAGAGAAGTTTTTGATGAGGAGTCACTGTGTTATTCAATATGCTTTTTTTTTTTTTTTTTTTTTTAAGAGACAGAGTCTCACTCTGTTGCCCAGGCTGGATGGCAGTGACATGATCGTAGCTCACTGGAGCCTCAAACTCCTGGGCTTAGTGATCCTGCTCCCTCAGCCTCTTGAGTAGCTGGGACTGCAGGCGTGCACCAGCACACCTGGCTAATTCTTTTTTTATGTGTATATTTTAGAGACAGTGTCTCACGGTGTTCCCAGGCTGGTCTCAAACTCCTGGCCTCACGGGATCTTCCCGCCTCAGCTCCCAAGTAGCTGGGATTATAGACACGAGCCACCATGCCTGGCCTCAATATTCTTAATAGGGGGAAAATGCTGGGTTATTAGTTTTTCATCATTTAATTGATTTAGAGAGAAGTCAGAAGTGCTTTATTCTCAATCTTTCTATATACTAAAAGAGAACATATGAAAGAATCCAATTTCCAGTCTTTTTTTTTTCAATGATCATTAGTGTCACCTTCCTTATAGCAGCAGGACAGGTACATGTCACTATGTCTTCATTTCTGGAGGAAAACTAAAATTAGTTCCCATCTGAACTTTTTTTCAGTTGTCAAAAATCTGAATGAACGCTATAAATTCTGCATCACCATGTGCAAGAAACTTACAGAAAAACTGAATCGCTTCTTCTCTGACAAACAGAGATTTATTGATGAAATCAACAGTGTAACTGCAGAGAAGCTCATCTATAATTGTGCTGTAGAAATGGTAACCCTTTTGAAGGTTTAATATTGTATAGTACTACTTATCTTTAAGAGTATCTTTTGGGTTGAATACCTGCTTGACATTATCTACTGTTTAAGAAATTCTGGTTTGATAAAACTGTTAGAAAAAATACTGCTTTGTTAACCAGTCCACAAAAACTCGTGCTCAGATTCTACTTACCTTATTAAAGCATAGACATAAAGTAAAATCTACTTTTCCAATTGATTATAATATTGGAAATATTTTGCTTTCTGTTTCTACTAGGAAAAAATTGCTCTGAAGTGTAGGTAAAATAGGGGCTGATAAAGTGGGGAAACTTATTAGCCAGTCTTATTGTTACCATAGTGACAAGCCCTCCCCTGTCTGTCTGCTTTGAACTGTAGGGTTGCACTACACCCCTGGTCTTACTTTGAAATCCATTAAAATAATCATATGAAAATAACTGGAATATAAATTGTTGGCAAGGATAATATATATTATATTACTCTAAACTGTTGACTCTATGCTGAATTAAGACTTCACATGATAAATTTTTTGGAATTTTGTGCTGGAGAAAATGTCCTCTCATTAGAAATTATAATGGTGCTTTCCTTTCTTATAATAAGAGCCTTATAACTTCAATAAGTTCCTCCTTGTGCACTGGTTGCTTAGTAAGCTTAGAGGTATTAGCACTTTATTAGGTTGGTGCAAAAGTAATTGTAGTTTCAGACTGAATTTTAAATCATTATAACTATAGCCGGTGCAGTGGCTCATGCCTGTAATCCCAACACTTTGGGAGGCTGAGGCGGGAGGATTGCCTGATCTCAGGAGTTCAAGAACCAGCCCAAGCAAGAGTGAGACCCTGTCTCTGTTAAAAATAGAAAAAATTAGCTGGACATAGTGGTGCATGCGTATATTCCCAACTACTCGGGAGGCTGAGGCAGGAGGATCACTTGAGCCCAGGAGTTTGCAGTTGCTGTGAGCTAGGCTGATGCCACAGCACTCTAGCCCAGGTGACAGAGCGAGACTCTATCTCAAAAAAAGAGGAACCATTACAATCAACATATTTTGCCAACAAGAAATAAGTTTGTTTATTCCTGTAGCATAAAAATCTGAGCTTCAGGATTTGACGAACTCTTGGAAAGCATTTTCTGCATCCTGCTGGTTGTAGAAGCGTTTTCCCTGCAAAAGTTGTCGAGATGCTTGAAGAAGTGGTATTCGGTTGGCCAGAGGTCAGGTGAATATGGTGAACGAGGCAAAATTTCATAGCCCAATTTGTTCAACTTTTGCAGTATTGGTTGTTCAACGTGCAGTTGGGCATCATCGTGGAAATGAATTGGGCCCTTTCTATTTACCAGTGCTGGCTTCAGGCGTTGCAGTTGTTGGTGCATCTCATGGATTTGCTGAGCAGACTTCTCAGATATAATGGTTTTGCTGGGATTCAGAAAGTTGGAGTGAATCAGACCGGCAGCAGACCACCAGACAGTGACCGTGACCTTTTTTTGGTGCAAGTTTGGCTTTGGGCAGTGCTTTGGAGCTTCTTCTCGGTCCAGCCACTGAGCTGGTCATTGCCAGTAGTTGTATAAAATCCACTTTTTGTTGCCTGTCACAATCCAATCGAGAAATGGTTCGTTGTTGTTACAGACAAGAAAAGAAGATGACACTTCAAAATGATGTTTTTTGATTTTCGGTCAGCTCATGAGTCACCCACTTATTTGAGCTGTCTCACCTGTCCAATTTGCTTCAAATGCTGAACGACCATAGAATGGTTGACCTTGAGTCCTTTGGCAACTTCTCGTGTAGGTATAAGAGGATCAGCTTCGATGATTGCTCTCAGTTGGCCATTGTCAACTTCCGATGGCCACCACTGCGCTCCCCATCTTCAGGGCTCTCATCTCGTTTGCAGAACTTCTTGAACCACCACTGCTCTGTACATTCGTTAGCAGTTCCTGGGCCAAATGTGTTGTCCATGTTGCGAGTTGTCTCTGCTGCTTTATGACCCAAATAAGAAAATTGCTCGAATGTGCTTTTTGTCTAACATCATTTCCATAGTCTAAAATAAATATAAAATAAACAGCAAGTAATAAATCATTAGCAAAAAAAGTGAGTAATGTGTATTAAAATGATGTATAACATAACCACATTTATTTAAGAATGTATTCTAATATCAAACGGCAAGTTTCAACAATGCTGAAACAATGCAATTAATTTTTAGCACCAACCTAATATTTCTCCTTCCTTTTCATGGCTCTGATATTCTTTATCCATTTTATTTGCTTTATTGTAAGCTGCTTTAAATTATTTTTTTGAAAGAGACACCATATTAACGAGTAAATTAGGATACTAGGTTACTGAGAGTACTGGCATTTAATGATTAAAGAGAAAATCAGAATGTTTTGGGAAAACTTCTGTGAACAATACTACATCCCCTCTTTCTAGAAAGCCCCTTCCCTCCTTTCCTGTCACCTAGCTCATTCCTCCTCCTTTATGATTTAGCAGAAACACCACCTCCTGGATGCCTTCCCTAGTTTTCTCCTTCTTCCATAATCTGGATTAGATACATCTCACTGTTCTGTACCACCCAGTGCTTCCTCCTCTAATACCATGTGTCCCTGGAAATTAGAATTGCATGTTTTACAAGCCGGTATCTCCCTCCAGACTGCACGTTCTCCTGCATTGTATGCACAGTGCCCAGCACTTAGTAGGTGCTTAATAAGTATCTATGAATGAATGACTATACCCCCAAATTCTTTGACTAGAAAAAGAAGCTAATGAGTGACTTCTAACATCATTTAATCATATTATTGTAACAAAATCTACTTTAATGAAATGCCAGGTTACCCTCGTGTGACAGTGTATGTTTAAATTTTTAGTGATGTCATGGAAGAGCCAGTTTAGAAGGGTTCTTGTCTAAGTCTTGTGAGTCCTGACTCTGCGTACCAGCAGGCTGCGTTTGAACGTAGGATAACTTGTCAAGAACGTGCTCCGTGTTTCGTTCATCCTGATGGATGTTTAAGTTTTATATAGTTTGGTAGATTATATCATTTCATCAAAATATGTTAATTTTAGATATATCTCCTTTAAAAATGCATTGTCCAAACGGATTTGTATTTTCTTGGGAAAATTGAGAATCTTGTTTTTGTTGACTGGTTCCAGGTTCAGTCTGCAGCCCTGGATGAGATGTTTCAACAGACTGAAGATATTGTTTATCGCTATCATAAGGCAGCCCTTCTTTTGGAAGGCCTAACTAAGATTCTGCAGGACCCTGCAGATATTGAAAATGTACATAAATGTAAGTTGACTTATAAAGTAGTATATGTATTGATTGTAATTTAGTTGTCAGGTAAAGTAAAAGAGCTTGGATTTTGGAGTCATGCTGCCTGGGTTTGAATCTTGGCTTTCCAACCTTGAGCAAATCGCTTAACGTTTTTCTGGTCTCGGTTTCTTTTATAAGATAAGAATAATGATGACTACCTTGTAGAGTTGTGAGGATTAGAGGTGGTGCATGTAAAACACTGGTGACTTTTGTCACTAGTCTTTTACTTTGTTGGCAAGGGGGTGTTCACATATGTAGGAAAACTTTGTTTTTATTATTGAATGCAACTATTTTAGCTTCATGGCCTTAGTAACTGAAGAATCCTATGAAGATCTTATGTATTGCAGATTTGGCATAGATAGCGGAGTGGAGACTGATAGGAGACCAGGATGATACGGTTACTTATCAAAATATAAGCCCAGCAGTCTGGTTTTTGAGGAGGAGGTTGTGGATCTCTTGGAGTGTATGTGGGCATACCACATTTTGAATGGCCACAAGGGCATGGAAATCCTAACATTATTTGCAGTTGTCAGCAAGCTAGCTGTTAAAACCTAAATGTTCTTTATATGATGTGTTTACCTAAATTTTACCACTGTGCAGCACTAAGCTAGAAATCATATCTAAACTATTACCAGGCAGAAAGAGGGAAACATTTTCAGAACTGTTAACTTTGGAGCAAAGATAGAATAGAGATGACAGTGTAGAGAGTGAAGTGATTTTTTTCATTAGTTCTTAATTGTTGTTATTTCTAGATAAATCTAGTATTGAAAGAAGGCTGTCGGCACTCTGCTACAGCACTGCAACCGTGTGAGCAGCAGCAGGCTCGTCCCGCGGACCAGCGGTGGGAGCGGGAGGTGATGCATTTGGGATTACAGCTTGGGTTCTGTCACCCACCCCAGGAAGCTATAGTTTCTCAACTGGTGGCTACCAAAGAACAAGCAGTGATTTCAAAACGGAAAAACAATCCAAAAACTACATATTTGTCGGAAATCTGCCTTATCGGAGAAGTCACCCCCTCCCTTTTTCTTTGTAGAAGCAGAAGCAAGAGTGTTCTACTTGGCTGCCAGTTTGAACTTGGTAAATAAACGTACCTTAGAACTGGAATTATCAGTACAGTTATTCTTAAGGATAATTAAAAATGCAACCAAGTGAGTGGCTCTTCTCAGTTCACCAGAGCAATGTGTGAAATTCCATCTGTTTGCTGAGGTTGAAAAGTAAAAAAATCCATATTTCATCCAGGCAGTTTGATATTTGGGGTAAGTTTGTCTAAATCTGAGCATGCATCCTTAAACACCTGAGGAAGAAATAAGAAGAAGCAAAAGATGGCTCTTGGAAGAAATTTTGAAATCTTCAGTTTGATCTAATATGGATACATGTTAATCTTCCAAAAAATCTTCCTATTGCACTAATTTATTAAAATAACTGTATATTGGATTTTGCAATTTAAAACTAACTGAGGCACAATGGACTTGTTTAAAATATTTTACTTGATTATATGCATACACCCTTTCCAGAATTCACATGTAATCTCGAGTGGATTTTAAATGGTCAAAAATTTGTATTCATGTGAACCTTTGCTTTTTTTTTTTTTTTTTTTTAACCTATTCATCTACACCTACAGATTATCTCAGTAATATTTTGAGTTGCTGGTTGTTTGCTTTTGGTTGCATTTTTTATTGTGCATGCAGAATGTGCAGTGATGCCTGTGACCCTAGGTTTATTTGGGCAGTATTAGAAAAAGTATCATGAATCAAGAGATAACTCTTGGAATTTTCATAGGGCCAAAACAAAGTTGGTGATCTAAAGGTTTGTTAGTAATGTGGAGTTTCTACAGAAAGTTAGTGAAAAATAAGGTTTGTTTTCTGTTAGGAAAATGGGCAGATCTCTCCAGCCTAATGTGTATTTTTCTTGTTAATCCTGACAGTTCACCAAATAGCTAGTCATGGAGAATGCAGGCAGTTAACTTAATATCCCTTCGGGAACAGTTCCTACCTTGTATATTATTTGGTTTCTTTTACTTACCTGCTTGAATACTTGAATAAACCCTTCACCAGTTTTAATCCTTTTATTTTAATCCTTTCGCATAAAATGATCTGAACTCTAACAAATTATACAGAAGCTCTTTGGCATTAATCTGATTTTAGTGTACTGATAAACAAAAAGACATGGTTTTCCTTTGACAAAGTAATGTAATTTTTACCTTATTTATCTGTATGAAATTCTAGCAGTTAATTTGAACATTTATTTATATGACGTTTGTATTTTTAGGTCTTTAATACGGTGTTTCTACCTCTCATTTGTAACTGCATGCATTATTCTTGAAACTAGGTAAAACTCACTGAATTGTTACGTAATAGCCTTTTTATTATTCCTGTACAAATGTATATTAAGGTAAAATAAAACTGACAAAGTGTTTCTAGGGTACAGTTGGATCCATGTTAAGTGGCTTGTCAACCAGATACTTCCTTAGTGAGTCTAGAGACTTGGTCATTCATGTCCTCTGTCCGGCCCCAGGATTTAGATGCTCAGTGACTGTCCAGAGACTTCCGTGGATGCGAACTGTTCAGTGGTGATTCTTGCCCCTCCTTGTTATTAGTGATGCTGTATTTTGTATAATTTTTTTACTTTACAGCACAATTTCATTCATGTTCTCTCAGTTATCACCTATGTTATCTCAGTTGTAAGTTTATTCTGTCTTCTCTCCTGCTCCTATTTTTTTTTTAACATAGGATGACAGGTTCAGAGAGGGTAAGCGACTAGTCTGAAGTCAGGACCTAGGCAAGTGGACAGGCCATGCTTTGTGATTTCCAAGTTCATTCTTCATGCTCTTGTATAATAAAAGTCTGGGGGTAGATGGTGTGTGTGAAACAATGAGGTCTCAACAGCAGAGAAGAACAAACTGTAAATTCGTGAGTAATGGTTCTGGTTATACTTCCATTATCAAGGCTGTTTTAAGAGATTTTGCCTTGATTATAGCAATAATAAACAGATGCTTTATGTTTCCGTATTTTTTAATTTCATTTCATGTCTTTCATAAAGTGGAAATGAGCTAGTTCACACATTCATAGGTAGACATCTATATTCAAGCCATAATCTGGAAATTACTTACCATACAAATATAAATGGAGGAATAATCAGTGAATTTGCCAATTCACTGGCTATTTCTGCTGGAAGGATTTGCTTTAACCGTGCCACGTCCTGTACTTGCAGGCATGTACTCTACACAGTGACTTCCCGTGGTCCCCTGCTCCCTTCCCTCCACACCGAGAGGAATGGCCCGAACAGCAGTGGTCCTGCCCTTGCTAGAGGCAGGTGTGGGAGCTGGGAGGAGGTTATTGTTAAGGCTGGGCTGCCTTAGTCTGCACAAGTAATAAGGAGGAAGTGAAATTGGACACAGTGGACACGAGGGCACGGACTGAGATATCTGAAAAACCCTGTGGTGATACTAGTGTTTTGAGCACAGGCTTTGGAAGAAGACTTTCACACTTTTTTTTTTTATTCTTTTTTTTTTTAATTTTTTGTTATTATTTTTTTATGTCCACAATTTAGAAATGAATTTTTTGGGGGTTTTATTTTTTTTTGTTATTTTTTTATTATTTTCACACTTTTAATGTATACTCCCTCCTTGTAGTTTCTGTTAGCAGTGTTGAATTCTTTCTGGAATAAAGCAAGGTTGATCAGCATTTTTCTAGGAGGAATACTTGGCAGGGAGTAGCTACTATTCAGAGAAGTTGATATTGTTACGTGCGTCTTCGAAGTATCTGTGCCCACCTCTAGACAGCCTCAGACCATTTACTTCTGGGTCCTGGACCCTTGTATCTGTAGCCAAGGAAGCTGTTAGTCTCCCCAAGTCTCTTTCTTGTTTGTCAGAGCCCTGTGAGAATACTTTCTTTGGGGGAGGAGTCAAGATATTTTCTTCACCTGAATCAGAAAACCATATCAGAAACGATCCACCTAGAACAACACTGCATACAGGAAAACTATGACAAGCAGCCCTGAAAATCACAGCATTTGTGCAAGAGGTGAAGCCAAAGTGGTAACGGATCAGTGGGAATTCAGTGGTCAGCTGTACAAGAGAAAGCAGTGGAGGCTGAGATCCTGCTGCCACTGTGACCTCATGCAGAGCAGCCCAGCAGAGGCTGTGTGGAGGCGTGGCCACCCACAGAGCTAGGGCCTGGGCCCGCAGAGCCCCTGGGCACTTGTGGTCTGTGCAATGGAATTAATCTGTAAGTTTTTCCCTTTTCACAGAAGCCCTCTTAGCCCAGTTTTTAATGTGCCATAAGATCGTTTTTGTTGTTGAATGTATTCTCTTTTAACAGCTCTTTTAAGGCGCCTCCAGGTGTGCATCTGGAGCGGTGGAGGCTGCAGAGGAGGTGACTAAGCACAGGGCACCAAGGAGGGCCGCAAGCTCAGCTGCCCTTGGCTGAGGTCTCCACACGTACAAGGTGTAGGCTGGGCCCTCCTGGGCTCCGTGCAGCGAGCCTTCCTCTGAGACAGTCCTGCTCTTAGACAGTTCGCTTCTATCATTAGGAAATGCCGGCTTGAACTTGTTTATTGAAAACTGTGTTCTCTATCTCCTATGGGGTTTTTGCGGCTAAATTTGGCAGCGTAGCTTGGTGATCTACTTGTTCTGAAACTCCAGCTCTGCCATGTACAGTTGTGTGTCGTTGGGCAGGTTACTGACACTCTTCCTGTCTGTCAAATCTTACAGAGTTGGGGTGAGAATTAAATAAGTTAATGAATATGAAATTCTTTGAACATGCTAGTAATGGTAGTTGTTGCAGTGGTTGTCATTCTGCAGCTCCTTGCTGTTCTTTTGTTTTGGGAGGGGGTGAGAGTAGTTTGTTTTGTGTTTGTGTGGGGCAAGGCCTGGATCTAGGGCTCACTGGAACCATGTGTGCTGTGGCTGCACAACTGCTGAAAGGACACAGTTCCTGCATAAATGTCATTTTCCTCAGGTTACCCACCAGGCACCCTGGCTTCACACATCCTTTAAATTGCCCTTTTAGGTCAATTTGGCTGTTCTTTTTTTTTTTTTGCTTTTGCTTTTCATTTTTATTTTTTATTTTTTGAGACATAGTCTTGCTCTGTCATCTGGGCTAGAGTGCCGTGGCGTCAGCCTAGCTCACAGCAGTGTCAAACTCCTGGGCTTGAGTCATCCTCCTGCCTCAGCCTCCCGAGTAGCTGGGACTACAGGTGTGCGCCACCATGCCCGGCTAATTTTTTCTATTTTTTTAGTAGAGACGGGGTCTCGCTCTTGCTCAGGCTGGTCTCAAACTCCTGACCTCAAGCAATCCTCCCACCTTGGCCTCCCACAGTGCTAGGATTACAGGTGTGAGCCACCACACACCCAGCCAGATTTGGCTATTCTAATGAAATGTTTATATCAGTCTAATGATTACTTCATTTGATCCTCATGCCAACTCTTACTTCCCTCATTTTACAGAGGGGAAAAAACAGACTTGGAGAGTAATTTCCCCAAGAGAAAAGCCACACAGCTGGTAGCGGTGGGCACAGGCCACTGCAGGATTTGGACTCGCAGGTGGCCTGCAGACAGTGCTGAGCATGTGACCTCCACCCAGCCCAGAGCCCCTCACCGACTCCCTTGGAAACCCCAGAATCTCACTCCCTGCCTTTGTAACACTTCTTTCTGAATGATGTACAGGTCGAGAGGAAAGAGGAAGAGCCTTTTGCCATTTGTGGCCATGTCTCCTGCTGGACCCGTCTTCTGCCTGGTGGAAGGCAGCACGATTCATGAGGAACCAGGTGCAGTTAAACAGCTCAGCACAGCACCCTTGGGCCTGGAGCTGCAGCTCAGGACAGGAGGTTTCAGAAACTATCCTGAGCCTTCTGGTGAAAAGGGCTTCAGTGACGTGTTAATAAACTCGAGCATTTGATTGGACCCACTTTGACGTTTTCCTGTTTGTTTGCTTGTTCATCTTTATATATGATAGTGAGACTGACTTCAGGGAATTGTTTTAGTGGGAGGAGTGGGGTGTGCCCAGAGGACCCCCCAACAGGCCCTGCCACACCCTGGGGCCAGTTCCTTCACTGATGGCAGCAGAGCTAGCCCCTTTCTCCAGGACACCCTCCAGGCTGCCCTGCCGAGGCTGTGAGCCCTCCGGTTCTCAACTGCACCTGCCCAGCGTGGGGCTCGGCGCCGGCTCGCGCAGGCACAGGAGGAGGAGAACGTGTAGCACTGTTGGTCTTACCTCCCCATCGCAAGCCACCAAGTCTACCCAGTTGCTGCCTTCTGCAGTCCTGTTCTGTTCCCAGCCCAGCCCGCTTAGCTGAGGACTCTCGTGCCCACAGTGCACGTCTGCAGGGGCGTCCGTTCGCGTTGGGGCCGCTGCCCTTTACTGCAAGGAGAGGTTGGGGAAGAAGGTAGTGGCCTGAGCCTGTCCAGCGCTCCACCAAGTCATCGTAGCCTTGGCACATTGATGCCTTTCAGAAAGCAGTGACAGGAAACCTGCAGCCAGGGGTTCTGACGGGGCCCTGACCAGAGGCTACTGCTCTGTTCCACCTGGAGGGTTTCAGTGAAGATCAAGGTGAGCTGATAGTACACTCTGGAATAAACCAGATGATGGCTAGCCCAGGCATTCCCGCAAGGAGCAGAAGGAGCACAGGCAGCTGATTTGATAGAGAATGCTTTAAATTGAGATTGGAAGGGAGATTGACTGTTACTGGTGGAAACCTAGAATATTTTGAGCTTGTAGTTTGTTTTTTTAAGTCCCTTTTACATTCTAAGAAAGAAAACAGCAGGCCCATACACCTGTCTGCTGAGGAGAACTTTCTGAACAAGTAGGATGAAAAAACACAAAAGATTTGAATACACTGTAAGTGTTCATAAGATAATAAAGATGGCCAGGCACAGTGGTTCACACTTGTAATCCCAGCTCTTTAGGAGGTCAAGGCAGGAGGACCATGTGAGGCCAGGAGTTCAAGACCAGCTTGAGAGACAGAGTGAGACCCTGTCTCTTAATTAATTAAAAGATATATCTTCGGCTGTCCAATAGAATAACAAGTATTTTTTTCCCTATCTGTAGTGTCTGATGGGTCTGGAAAGTGGGCATTATTATAGGGGGTGAGAGAAAGACATTTAATTTCATATTCCATAATGCTGATAATATTAGGAGATAAATGTTAGGAGAAAAGGAAATTCCCTGTGCTCCTGACGTGCACACACCCCGCACCAATGAGCAGCATCGTGGGGAGCAGCAGGAGGGGCCTGGTGTGCTGCGGTGGCCCTGGGCACGACGCCTTGCTCCCTGGGCTCCCTGCCCTGGCTGTAGAGTGAAGACAGTGACAGAATGTGCCTCTGAGGTTCCTGTGAGGGCTGAGTGAACTGCTACGTGGAAAGTGCACCCAACCAACAGTCCCACCTGTGGGACCGTCCGCACCAGCCGGGTGGCCAGTGGGAGAGGAGCAGAGCAAGGATGAAGTGACTCGAGAGGCTTGGGGACCAGTCTACCCTTAAGTGCTGCTTCCTCTTTGTCACCTCTGTCTTTTTAAGATATAAACCCTCCTTTGCACTGAAAATGTGCTAAAGTAACTTAGACAAATTGATCTTGAATACATTTATTAATGAAGGAGCCTACAGCATGACAATGTCAGTTCAAAACATGAAAACTGGGATATATTTGGGAAACTGCTTATTATATAAGCAGCTTGTTTAAAAAAACTCACTGGGGCCAGGCGCAATGGCTCATGCCTGTCAATCCCAGCAATCTGGGAGGCAGAGATGGGAGGATTGCTTGAGGCCAGGAGTTTGAGACCAGCCTGAGCAAGAGTGAGACCCCCTCTCTACAAAAAATAGAAAAATTAGCCAGGTGTGGTGGCACGCACCTGTAGTCCCAGCTATTTGGGAGGCTGGGGCAGGAGGATTGCTCGAGCTTAAGAGTTTGAGGTTGCAGTGAGCTATGATGACGCTACTGCACTCCACCTTGGGTGACAGAGCAAGAGCCTGTCTCAAAAAAAAAAAATTCAAATGGTAAAAACCATTCTTGTTTGTAGATGGTACAACAAGAGGCAGTGGGCCAGACCTGGCACCCAGGTGGTAGTTTGCTGGCCCCTGGCATGTAGACAGATAATCCAGGATGCAAAGAAAGGATAGAGACACATCAGTGGCTATGCTGGATTAACAAATTTTCCTTCCCCATCCGTGATGTTCAGTTGACTCAGTGAACATAGAAGCATGAAATAGTGTCAGATGCAGAGCACCGGATGACAAATTCTGCTTTTAAACAGAATTTAACGAACTGTTAGTAAATTGCAGAATACAAACTTGCCCAATACTTAGTTTTGGAACATTTGGGAGAATTGTGTTTTTCTGCTTTTTTGAGAAATGAAAATCTTGCTGTGTGGTTGGTTTTCCATCCATTAATGAAGATAAAAGTAGTGCTTTCTAATGCAGTTTTTGTGGGGAGAGTGCTCTTTGCACAATGCCTAGCACTTAGCAAGTGGTTTTGCTTTTCTTACTAAAAATAAGCAAAGCTAGGCTCTCCCTGCTGGGCTGGGTTTGATGCCCCCGTTCCTAGAAACAGCTGCCTGGAGTTGTTCCAAGAGCTAAAGTTAGCATCCATCCCTTGACACCATGCCAGGAAGCCTGCCCTTGGGCCCCTGCCGCATCTCTCTCAGCAGGGCCACAGGGGTGTGTTGATTTTGCAAAACCAAGTTCCGGTTCCTTGCTGTGGGGCTAACAAAGAACCATGGGGCTGATCGTCCATAAACATTTTAGCTCTGTCTTCCTGATGTTTTTAAAATATGAAACGTACGTTTTAACCCTCATGTGTCTGTAAATTGAAACAAGTAATTTTCTTTGAGGTCATATGCCTCTGGACCCCCACCCCTGGGACTCATGTCCCCACCTCAGTGCCTTCTCTGACCTTGGAGAAGGAGCCTAAGCCCGAGCCCACCCGTCTGCGTCTCCCGGCCTTCCCCGCCGACCCGGGCGCCACCGCCCGCCGGCAGAGGGCGCCCACCTCCCGCAATGGCACTTCCGGGCAGTGCCCGAGAAAGGGGTGGGACAGTAAGGTAACTCCTTCCCAAGGGGCCGCCGTCATGGGCCCCTTTGAGTCTGAGGAAACCTCGGAGAAGGCGCGAGTTCACACAGGCACAAGGCGAGAGCTGCGCCTTCGGTGCCCAGCTTGCCCCGCACGGCGCCACCCGCCCGCAAGGCCAGGCCACGCGCGGCCCCGCCCCGAGGGGGCGCCCTGCTGCCGCGAGGGTCCGTGAGCCCGGCCGGTGGCGGAGCAGAGCCTGCGGGCCGCCCACGAGAGGGCTGCCTCCGCCACTGCCCTGCGACCACGGCCGCAGGTGCACCGGCCGCGGGGACTCGGCGGACGCTCGCACACGCGTCACAGCGGCACCGCGCACGTTAGCGGCGGGGTGGAAGCGACCCAAGTGTCCGTCCGCGGATGAATACAGAGTGTGGTCTGCCACATGATGCAATGTCACCCAGCCTCAGAAAGGAAGGCCGTCCTGCCACGGCGGCTCTCGCCTGTGATCCCAGCACTCTGGGAGGCCGGGGCGGGAGGATCGCTTGAGCTCAGGAGTTCGAGACCAGCCTGAGCCAGAGCGAGACCCCGTCTCTACTAAAAATAGGAAGATTAGCCAGGCATGGTGGCGCATGCCTGTAGTCCCAGCTACTCGGGAGGCTGAGGCAGGAGGATCGCTTGAGCCCAGGAGTTTGAGGTTGCTGTGAGCTAGGCTGACCCCAGGGCACTCCCTCTAGCCGGGGGAACACAGTGAGACTCTGTCTCAAAAAAAAAAAAAGAGGAAGGCCATCCTGAGACACTACTGCCGGCGGCTGAACCTTGAGGACATTATGCTAAGTGAAATAAAGCAGTCACAAAGGACAAATGCTGAATGATTCCACTTATGCGAGGCCCCTAGAGTAGTTAGTTCATAGGGACAGAAAGTGAAGGGGTGGTTGCCAGGGGCTGGGGGAGGGGAAGGAGGAGTTGGGGATTAGTGGGGACAGAGTTTCAGTTGGGAAGATGAAAAAGCTCTGGAAATGGAGGGCAGTGATCGCGCAACAACGTGAATGTACTTAATGCCACAGCACTGTACACCTGAACATGGTTAAAACAGCAAATTTAACATATATTTTACTACTAAAGAAATACGAAAAAATGTGTATACATGGGAAAATAAGGCACGTGTTTGCCAGTGTTGGTTCCTTAGCTCCAGCGCTGACCCTACTGGTCCCAGACGGGCATCCTCAGTTATGCGAGAACACAACTGTTCTAATTATCAGAATTTTCACAGTAAAAAAAAATACATAGTCCAAAGTAGGACCATGGCAGTGCGAGGCAAGGCGCTTGGAAGAAAAGCTGAGCGCAGATGGGATCGAGGAACCCAGGGGACTAGTGACGAGGCCCGGCCTTCGGTGGGCGCAGGGGCCGGGCGTGGGTGCCCGGGAGGGAGCGGGGTCTGCGGGGAAAGGCTAGCGCGAGGCCGGCCTCCGCCCTGGGCAGCGTGGGAGGAAAGGGGCCCCGCGACGGAGCCCTGCGGGGAGCGGCCCCAGCCCTGTGGGACGGACCGGATCTGGGGTTCGGGCAGGGAGGAGGAGGGCCGTGCTTTCCAGAGGGCCAGCGGCCGGGCTCGGGCGGACGGGAGGGTGAGGGCAGGGCAGCTGAGGGCAGGGGACCGCGGTGACCCGGATCCGTGCAGGAGGGCGCGGGCCGCGAGCTGAGTCTTCCTTGCAGGGGCACGCGGGCCTCGGGGCAAGGGCTGGCGTGTGTCCGGGCGTGTTCCTCCGGAACACAGGTGTGGCAGTCGGGACACTCCTCGCCCCTGCCCTCTTCCCCTCCGGTTGGCAGCAGGAATGAGCAGATGCGCAGACAGGCCGGCGGAGACGGGGAGACAGCGACCGAGCACGCCCTTCCGCGCCCGGCGCGGCGGTCGGGGTCCCGGTCCCCGCGGCTCCTGCCCCCGGGGGCCTCTACGGGACAAGCGTCGTCCTCTCTTTGCGCTCGAAGTGGCTCCACCGGTCTGCAGCAGAGTCTAGCTAGCTCGTGTCCTCCTGAACTATCGGGGGCTCCCCACTGCGCTGGAACGGACAGGGGGACCCAGGCTCGGCCCGGCCCGCGCCGCCCTCTCGGGGCTCCCTGGTCAGTGGGCGCCTTTGCACCCACTTCTTCCCCGAGATGCCCTCGCGCCCAGCGCCCTCCGACGCCGCCCGGCCCCGCAGCCGCGGCCAGAGCCCGGGCTGCCCTGCGGCTGCTCCCCTTGGGAAGCCGAGTCCAGCCTGGGGCGCCCAGCTCCGCCCGCGCCGCGGGGACCGCGGGGGAACCGAGTCTGGGGCTGCCTCCCAGGCCGGGCACGGAACGGGGGCCCAGGAAATATCGCGGGCCTTGACTGGCGTGCTCAGCGCCCTTCTACTGCCTGGACCCCCCTTTCTCTCTCGGTGTCCCAAGAGGTGACAGCAGGGAACCCAGGGCAGCCCTTCGCGTGGGAGACGCACCTCCCGCCGCGGCCGCCCCCGCCCCCCACATCCGTATGTGCCTTACGTTCTTTACAGAAACCTTTTAAAACACAAATGAGCAAGAGAACAAATCCCCCATAATCCCAGAGATTCTATTAGCCTTTCAGTTAATCTTGCCCAGATTGCTTTACCCCCATGCTTACAAAATCTTTTGCAAAAATGAGATCATAGAAAATACGCTATTTTAAAACCTGCTTTTCTTATGACAATCTGTTACGAACATCGGCCTTTCTGGGGGAAATCGAGGCTTCATTGAATGGCTGCTGAGGCCCGGGGGCTCCAGTTTTATGCTTATTGTGAGCGAAGCTGCTGCTACCTGAGCAGGGTTCGCCCACTTCCTGGGTTCCGTCTGATAACCACGCAGGGGTCCCCAGCCTTTCTGGCGCCAGGGACCGGTTTGTGGAGGACAACTTTTCCAAGGATGGGGCGGGGCTCGGGCGGTGGCCAGGAGTTGGGGACTGCAGGTCTGGAGGGCTTAGTGGGCTAGAACTGCTCTTGGAGGCCACCGGGAGCCCTCAGGACGCGTCCGGGCCTCTCCTGGGCTTCTGGGATCGCGCTGTCTTCTTTCCCGCGCCCTCTGCTCACTGCTCAGTGTGGAGCCCACGTGTGCTCTGGGGGTCTGAACACTGACCACCTCCAGGTACGGACGCTTGGTGTCTCACAGACGCCTCGAAATTGACACTTTTCTTCTTTAAAAAAATGAAATGTTTCAGGAATACAAAAGTGATAAAGTGTATTTAACAAACACCAGTGTTCCCTCCACCCAGCTTTAGAAATTTAATACATGGAAAGCCCTCTGCACCGCTCCCCGATGTCTGTTCCTCTCAGTCCCCTCCCCAGGTTACTGCTGTCCTGAATTTGGTTCTGTCACCCTCCAGGCCTGTCTTTCGCGGGGCCCAGCCTCCCTCACATAAAGCTGGAGCCAGTTTGTACCAGACGTGTACTGGGGCCCACTTCACTGACCCGGAAGCCCCTCTCTGGGATGGGGTTCCTCCCAGAGGCACACCAGCGAGTGGCTCTGGTCCTCTGTCTCAGCTCCAGCAGCTCCTGCAGGGCTCCTCGGGAGGACCCCGCCCCCCTGCTGGGTGAGGGCCGGGCAAGGGCAAGGCCAAGGCCAAGGCCAAGGCCAAGGGCTGTCTAGGCCTTTTGTTACCAAGACAGCTCCAGCGCCCAGTGGAGCTCAGTAAATGGTGGTTGCAGGATTTGCTGTATTGCTGGGTCAATGTGGATGGGGCTAAGAAAATTTTTTTATTGTGGTAAAATATATAAAGCATTAAATATTACCATTTTAAGTGTACAGTTCAGAGGAATTAAGCACGATCACACTGTTGTGTAACTATCACCATGATCCACCTCTGGGATGTTTTCATCTTCTCCAACTGAAACTCCACCACTGGAAGGAGCCCAAACTCCTACCACTCGACACAGAACAGCCAGCAAGTCCAGAGACGAGGTGTTGGGTCACAGAAAGTGACTTTCTTTCAGGAAGCCAGCAAACTGAGAAGATGGCAGACTGCCGTCCTAAAGAACCAACTTCACTTACTACGAACCTTAGGCCCCTACTTACGTCGAGGGGGAATTTCGAGAGGTAACCAAGGATGGACGTCCTCTGGGCTCCAGGGAGGGTCTGAGGAGGTTGTAAAACTTCCTTGTTCTTGATCAGTTAACTTTGGATGAATAGGCTAAGTCTCGGAGTTCCTACAAACCTTCAACGTAGCATTGTTACTTGCGTGCATACTTGCCTTATCTCCTGGTAGCTCCTTCTTCTAGATGAACTGCAAACTAAATTCTTCCTATAATTAGCCGGGCTGTGTGCAGAGCTAAGCAGAAGCTTTTGACCGACAGGATATTGCTGCAGCAGTCGGGGGTCAGAAGCAACATGGAGCTAGTCATGCTAAGCTTCCCTTCCACTGTTACACCGTCAAACACTCACCCCCACTCCTCCCTCCCCCAGCCCTGGCAACCACCCTTCTACTCTCTGTCTCTGTGAATCTGACTACTCTGGGAACCTCATGTAAGTGGAGTCACACAGTATCTGTCCTTTGGTGACTGGCCTATTTAACTCAAGGTTCATCCGTGTTGTAACATGTGTCAGGATTATCTTCCTTTTTAAGGCTGAGTAATATTCCACTGTATGTGAATCATATGTATGGTTTCTGGATTTTTAAAAATTTTTTTAGAAGCAGGTCTTGTTCTGTCACCAGGCTAGAGTACAGTGACCTGATCATAACTCACTGTAACCTCAAATTCCTGGGCTCAAGTGATTCTCCTGCCTCAGCCTCCTGAGTAGTACACCACCATACTTGGCTAATTTTTTTATTTTTCGTGGAGATGGGGGTCTCACTATGTTGCCCAGGCTGGTGAACTGGTCTCAAGCGACCCTCCTGCCTCAGCTTCCCAAAGTGCTGGGATTACAGGCGTGAGCATGCATGTGGTTTGCAATGGGGCCATTCGCTCTGTAGGAGTCGCAGTGGCCCTGAGATCTGCTGCCGTCCCTTTCCCTGTCCCCAGTGTGGAAGATAAAGCAATTCCATCTTGGATGCTAATGCGCCCCTTCCACTCTGCTTAACCCCTGTTCCAGGAACACCCCCAAGATTTCTGCTTTATCTACTGTTACCATAAATCCTGCCCTTAGGGCAAAGCAACCTTGACCATAAATCCCGCCCTTAGGCAGATTTGCACAGCAGCCTTGCCTTTCCCTGAGGGTCGACTGCTGTTGTCCCACGTTCCTCCCCTGTGGTATGTCGCCCTGGGTGTGGGTGGGGGGTGCAGAGTGGCATGGGGACCCACAGTCCCATCTCATCTGGCAGCTGCCCGGGACATGGCTTCTGTTTGTGAGTCCCCACTAAATGTTTCTTCCTGAGAAACTGGGTTGTCAGCCTCTTTCTTTGGCCTCTCGGCTTCCTCGGCCTTTGGGGTCGGTTTGCTTAGAGCTGCTCAGGGCGGAGCAGGGATGGACACAGGTGAGATGGGCGTGCTCCCACCTGCGGGCCTCCTGGAGGACTCGCTAACTCTCCACCCCTACCCGGGGTCACAAGGCCTGAAATGCCACCATCGTCTTGGGGTCTGTACTGTTTTGTGTGCTCAGAGCCCTTTGCCCCCTGGGGACCTCTCCTGAGGGTGAGGGGGCAGAACTGGCCCCCCATCTCCCCCAGCATCTCTGCTAGGGAAGTTGGAGAGTTTGTAAGAGTCGAGGGAGTTGTGAGCCTAAGGGGAGAGTGATGTGACCTTTTTTTTCCTTCCCTCTGACCTCCCCCCACACCAATGGACACCCCTCAAGCCAACTGAGGGGGGCTCCAAGAGAATCGCTGACAGAGATGGGGTACCAGGAAGGGGGTGGCGTTGCATGGCCTGTGGCGCTGTCTTCTCGTGTGGGGAGCTTGCCGAGCCACCCTCCCCCTCCGTGGCATGTGAGCTGGTTGAGTTAGAAAAAACAGACAGAGATGGCCGGGCGGAGGGGACCTGAGGCGGGCGGGACTCCCCGTTTGGCGTGACAAGCACGTGTGACTTCCCTCCCACACTCCCGGCTGCGCTCTGAGGAAGCTTGCTGGGCTTGGCCACCTTGCTGATGCCACGTCCGGGGGCGGGGGGGCCTGCTGGTTGGGTGCGGGCACTGCCGGGGAAGCTGCTGCAGGGTGAGGGGCAGGAGCTGAGGGGCAGCAGAAATGGCTGTTCCCTTCCGGGCCCTGTGCCCTGGGCAAGTGCTCCAGGGGCCCCGGGAGCCTGTCAGGAGCACCAGTTAAGAAAACAGACTTTTGCTCTTGGCCACTTTCTCCTGGCGGCCCAACATGCCGGAGCCCGAAAGACAAGGTGGGGAGGGCAGTGAGGCCCCACCTGGGCCGGCGGGAGAGCATTCACTGGGGCCCAGAGATTAAATTCGGCTGGACAGAGCTTTTCCATGTAGGACATCGGCCAGGAAGTGATGGGCGCTGTTGGGATGTTTCAAGAGATGGAAAATAAAGCTGGGACAAGGCATGGTGGGAGCCAGTAATTGGAAAAGAAAAGCCATTTTGTATTCATAGCTCACTTGATCCAAACAACAGTGTAGAACTAAAAGCACAAAGCTCTCCAAGGGCAGCAAAAACCCCGAGGGGAAAGGGAGGCCATCCTAAATGTCACAGCCAGGGCCTGGGGAGGGCAGCAGGGGAGGAGGTGAGTCTAAAGCTCCTCTCTTGGGGAAGGAGGGCAGCTTAGTGTGGGAAACAGTGTGGGTTTGTAGCTTTCAAACGATTGCAGAAAAACATGCATCTGATTATGACAGCAGAGAAGACAAAATAACAATAATAATAAACACACAGGGGAATGGAAAGAATATTATCACGTGTTTCAGTCATTGCACAAAAGACAGATTGTCAGGACGGCATGTAAAAACAAACCCTGGTTAAATGTTATTTACAAGAAACGCAAACAGCATGGGAATACGCAGGTGTGCGGACAGGACAGGCGCTACCGACGTCGGGCACTGTGGACTTTAAGGTTAGAACATGTGATGTGATGACGAAAAGCAAAACTAATAAAATCAAGTCACAAGCCTTATGAACTAATCAAAATGAGGGTTAAATACACAAAGCATTGTCAGGAGAGGTGGACAAGAATACATTTACAGTGGCAGATTTCAATGCCCAGCTCTCAGAATTAGAGCAAGTGAATGGAAAGGAATGATACGGAGGAGTAACCACTGCATGTGATTTAATAGATGGAGATTCCTACATCTATAAACAGAAAACACACATCTTATTCATGTGGCTATGGAATTGCTACAAAAATTAATAATGTATTTGTTTTTTCTTTCTTTCTTTTTTTTTTTTTTTGGAGACAGAGCCTCACTCTGTTGCCCGGGCTAGAGTGCCGTGGCGTCAGCCTAGCTCACAGCAACCTCAGACTCCTGGGCTCAGTTGATCCTCCTGCCTCAGCCTCCTGAGTAGCTGGGACTACAGGCATGCGCCACCATGCCCGGCTAATTTTTCTGTATATATTTTTAGTTGTCCATATAATTTCTTTTCTATTTTTAGTAGAGACGGGGTCTTGCTCTTGCTCAGGCTGGTCTTGAACTCCTGAGCTCAAACGATCCTCCCGTCTCGGCCTCCCAGAGTGCTAGGATTACAGGCCTGAGCCACCCTGCCTGGCCTTAATAATATATTTGACCACAAAGAAAACTTTAACCAATACAGAAAAGTAGAGGAAAAGGCCCAGTTTTGATCATAATCTGATAAGATTGGTAATAAATAATAAACATGTGGCCAATAAAATGTTAACTATTTGGAAATTAAGAAACACACTTGTAGAAAACAATTGGATTAAAGAGGATAACAAGAGGGAACGTAAAAACTAGAAATTAAGACCATTTCATTCTCAAACCTCTAGGATAGGAAAGCTGTATCTGATAGAGAAAAGGAAAATTCCACCAAGCAAAACCCCTCCCCATGACCAACCCCTACGAAACTGCTGAACTGCTGCCGCTCTTGCTTCTGTAAACTCTGGCAGCCACTTCTGCCCTGGTAGATAAGACAGGGAGAAATTCCACAGAAACTCTGTACCAGGAACTGGGGTCGCTCGACACCCTGCCCCACTAACGATAACCACACTGTGACTGTGCCCTACACCCTCCCTAAAACAAAATGTATAAACGACTGCTACACTCTCTGCTCGGGGCTCGGAATTTGGTGGCGACCCCCCTCTGCACCCGCCGGCGTAATAAACCTGGTTCTCTCCACCCTTTTCGTGCCTTTTGGTTTGTTCTCGGTCAGCTTTGCTGTAACATAGTCAGAGGAAAATTAGAGACATCTGTGCTTTCTGTATTAAAATAGGGAGACAAATAAAATGACTTACATAGTTTAAGTACCAAAAAAAAAAAAAAACTAGGAAGAGGAATTGATAAAACCAGAAATTAATGAACTAGAAAACCAATGCACACTTCCATTCATAATTCTATTCAGAAAGATAAGTAAGCAGCCCAGCGCATGAGTTGTCTTTGCAAGTGCGGGTGAGAGGTGAGCTCGGCGGGACTTGCGCTTTCCTTGGTGCAGGGGATGGGGATAGCAGACGCCTACACAGCTGGGATGGGAACAGAGATGCAACTCAGAGCCAGCAGAGAGTGGAAGAATTCTGAGGAAAATATATCCAACACTCTGTCTACGTGTTTGAAAACCTGAGGGGGAAGGATTCCACAGAAGGGGATGAGCCTCAGATTCCCTGGGGAAAGCTGGCTATATGCTGCACTAGCTGTGTGACCTTAGGCAAATTACTTCACCTCTCTGTTCTTCAGGTCCTCATCTATAAAGTGGCGGTAGTAACAGTTCCTACCTCTTGGGTAGTTGTGAGGGTTAAATGAGTTAATACATAGGAAATGCTAAGAACAGGCCAGCGCAGTGGCTCATGCCTATACTCCTAGCACTCTGGGAGGCTGAGGTGGGAGGATCCCTTGAGCTCAGGAGTTCAAGACAGCCTGAGCAAGAGCGAGACCCTGTCTCTACTAAAAATAGGAAAATTAGCCGGTTGTCCTGGCGCGCACCTGTAGTCCTGGCTCCTTGGGAGGCTGAGGCAGGAGGATGGTTTAAGCCCAGGAGTCTGAGGTTGCTGTGAGCTAGGCTGATGCCACGGCACTCACTCTAGCCCAGGCAACAGAGCGAGACTCTGTCTCAAAAAAAGAAAAAGGAGTTGTTATTAAATCATGTTAGCACAGGGGGCCATGCATGTGCAAGTAAACAAATGTGGCTTCCCTCTTACTTCACATGTGAAATCAATTCTTGATGGATTCTAAGTAAGTAATAAAACCATAAAAATCTTACAAGAAAGTTCGAGAATTAGAGGAACAATCTCAGGACAGGGAGGACCCTCCTAATCCAAATGAAGTCTGTGGACAAATGATAGAGTTGAGGGCCATACTGGTAAGGCCGGTGGCTTTATTATAGCAGGTGCTCCTACACACTGGCAAGGAAAACACGGAGACCTGAAGAAAGAAATGTGCCAAGGAGGGAGGCTCCCGGGGCACAGATGCAAATTGCCAGCTCACTGGGTGGGGGACACAGAACAAAGGGACACAAGGTGGGGGAGCCCTCTGCACCACCGGCCCTGGAAACCACACGGGTTCTCAGGGCAGCGTGGGGGAAAGCCCGCTGGCAACGCCTATGAAAGTTAATGATGCAAATCCCTGGGAATCTATTACATAGAAAAACAATCAGTAAATTCAAGGACGTTTATGGAGCATTGGTCAAAAACTGGAAGCAAAGTGGTTTTCCAGCAACAGGGAACGTTCCGGCCACGTGTACATTCAGCACTGATGTGGCTGTCCAGTAGCCGGGAGAAGAAGTCCCGGAGGGACTGTCCCCACACTCCACCGAGCCGCATCAGAGGATGTAGAACACTGTGGGATAAGACCCGCTTTTAAACCACCACAACTCCCAATGTGTTGTGTATGTTTTTATTTTTCATATGTTACACAGGCACTAAGAAAAACACAGGGAAAGCCTAGATTATGACGAGATGCTGAACTTGAGGAAGGGGCAAGTGAGTACGAAAGAAAAAAGACTGAGATAAAAAATATTTACCACATTTGTAAAATTACATTGCAAAATTGGGAAGAAATAAAACTTAAAGTTTCTTTCCACTTTTAGAGTAAACATTATATTTCATGTGTGATGAGGGTACATCCAGGAAGTTTGTTATGATCTGGGGTGGGGCTTCCCCAAGCCACAGAGGCCGGCAGTGCCGACTGAGGCGCGCCCCAGCGCGCCCGGCTGCGGCCCCCCAGGGGCGTGGGCTGGTCCGCGGGGGCTCAGGCAGGCTCTGTCCGGGCTGGGCGGGCTGGGCATTCCTGCCACCAGCCGGTGCCTAACTCAGCGTGACTTGCACTTTGCTGCTGCCCTGCCTGGGAGGCTAACTTAGCCAGGCGGGGCCCGGGCACTGCCCCGTCCAGCACCTCTGCCTTCCACCCCCCGGGGCTACCCTTTGTCCTGGCTCAGCAGAGGCTTCCTGGGATTAGGACAGTGCAAGGGTGAGGACTGGTGGGGACCTCTGAAGCATCCGTTGGGGAGGGGACTTCCTGCTCCCACTCTCCTCCCGGGCTGCAAACCTGCAGCTTCTCTGACCCAAGGCACTGCGCCTGAGGGCAGACACAGAGGGATGCGGGGCCCTAGGAGGACTTTCCCATTTCCCCAAAGCCGCAGACACTGTGGGGGAAGGTGCCAGGGCTCTGCCAGTTCTGCTCACTTCATGCCTCACAAAGGCAGCGCTTTGGAAATGACAAAAACCACTGTCCTCTCCCTACTCACCTTTGGGCACTAAAGAGCTGCGGGCCAGGACCCCACCTGCTGACTGCAGGGATTGGAGGGGGCCCACGAGCCATCCATCCTAGCTCAGAAGGGATGTGCAGTTGGGTGAAGCCACGTTCAGCCTGCCCCACCCCCTCCGTCATACCCTCATCATCCTCATCCCAGCCATGCCCTGGTGGTCAACCCACCCAGGGCCCCCAGCCTCCCTCTTGGTGCCTCACTGGGAAGTTCGTGTGTGAAGGACCCCAGCCAGCTGCAGTGGACCTCAGTGGGAGGTGACACCTGTGGACGGGAGGGGAGGGCAGGAGGGTGGGGGCCTGAGGGCAGTGAGAGGCAAGGCCACTCAGGGAGGGCGGGACGCCCAAGCCACTGCAGGCTGAAGGGTCTGCCCGGAGCAAAGACCTGCCGCATCCGTCCTAACAGGACGACAAGCACTTTTGGAGAAAAAGACGTCCACGGGATGAGTTTCGCAGCTCACCGAAGCCTACCTCTTTAGGTGAATTATTCTGGAAGGAATTTCACTTCGCAAAGCTCTTTGATGCCTGTTGCCTCCTTAGGATCCCAAACACGGCTGGAGATTCGGGCACAACTCTTTCTTTTTAATTGATATGTAACAGATGTACATATTTTCAGGATATATTTGATATTTTGATACTTTTATATAATGTGTGATGATCAAATCAGGGTAATTGAGATATTTACCATTTTAAACATTTATCTTTTCTTTATGCTAGCAACGTTTGAATCATTCTCTTCTAGCTATTTTGAAGTGTGCAATAGATTATTGTTAACTATAATCACCCTACTGATCTATCCAACACTGGGTCTTGCTTCTACCTACCTATTTCTGCACCCATGGGTCAGCCTCCTTCACCCCTGCCCCGCTACCCCTCCCGGCCCCTGGCGACCACCGTTCTACTCTGCCTTCAGAGAGCCGCTGTTTTAGCTCCCACCTGTGAGTGAGCCTGTGACATCTGTGCTTTGCGGCACAGCTCTTTTACCTGACAGGATGCCAGGCCTGGGGAGGGGCTCTTTCCCGGCGCCACAGCCAGACAGTGCGGGGCTGGAACCCGCCCGCCCTGCACGCAGGTCTGTGACATCTCGACAGGAAGAAAGTTGTGCCCGAATCTCCAGCCGTGTTTGGGATCCTAAGGAGGCAACAGGCATCAAAGAGCTTTGCAAAGTGAAATTCCTTCCAGAATAATTCACCTAAAGAGGTAGGCTTTGGTGAGCTGCGAAACTCATCCCGTGGACGTCTTTTTCTCCAAACGTGCTTGTCGTCCTGTTAGGATGGATGCGGCAGGTCTTTGCTCCGGGCAGACCCTTCAGCCTGCAGTGGCTTGTGTGCCTCCCTCTCCCTCCAAATGAATTTCTAAAATAAACTCTTCATTTTACAGAACAGTTGCCCGAATAGCACGGGGGTTCCTGTGTGTCCAGCATCCCACCGGGGCCCCTGCGTCCCATGCAGCTGCCTGGTCCCCTTAGGCGGCCCTTGGCCCAGGCCCTCCTCGCTGCGTGTGAGTCCCGCTCAGGAGTTTCCTGGAACGTTCCGGTCGGGTCGCGGTGTCAGGGGATTTTCTCACGATCGGACTGGGGTTAGGGTTTGGGGAGGAAGGCCACAGAGGTAAAGTGCAGTCTTTACCACACTGTGTCACAGCTACCGGTGGGCAACACGACTTGTCACTGCTGATGTGGACCTGGTCACCTGGGTGAGGCCATGTTTGCCAGGTTTCTCCACCAAAAAGTGACCCCCCAACCCCGTCCACACTGTCCTCGTCAGAGGCCCTGGCTGGGTGTCGCCCGCACTTGAGGAGTCGGGAGTCATGCTGCGGTGCGCTTCCTGGAGGGCGGAGCAGCTACAGAGATTATTTGGAATTCTTCTGTACAGGAGGTTCCAAGAGAATTTTAAATTCATTTTCTGTTTTCTTAGAGTGAAGACACTGAATGTAAAGTAAAATTTTAAAAAGCTTTATGGAGGTATAAGTCACACAATGTACAATTTCCCTATTTAAAGTGTGCAATTCAAAGGGTTTTTTTTTTTTTTTTTAGTTTTTTGTGCAACCACTGCCACAATCTATTCTTAAACTTTCTCAACTTCCCTAAAAGAAACCCCATCCCATTAGCAGTCACTCCCCATCCTCGGTCTCTCTCTCTTTTTTTTTTTTTTTTTGAAACAGAGTCTCACTTTGTTGCCCGGGCTAGAGTGAGTGCCGTGGCATCAGCCTAGCTCACAGCAACCTCAAACTCCTGGGCTCAAGCGATCCTCCTGCCTCAGCCTCCCGAGTAGCTGGGACTACAGGCATGCGCCACCATGCCTGGTTAATTTTTTCTATATATATTTTTAGTTGTCCAGCTAATTTCTTTTTATCTTTAGTATAGATGGGGTCTTGCTCTTGCTCAGGCTGGTGTCGAACGGTCTCTTATGTGTCCCTGGGGCCTGGAAACTACCAATCTGTCTCTATGGATTCACCTTTTCTGGACATTTCATTAAATGGAATCATATAATATGTGAATTTGTGTGTCTGGTTTCTCTCACTTAGCATAATGTTGTCAAGGCTCATGCATGTCAGAGCACAAATCAGTACTTCATTCCCTCTTATGGCTGAATAATAGTCCACGGCATGGATACACCACGTTTTGTTTATCCCGCAACTGGTGGACATTGGGTTGTTTCCACTTTTGGCTGTTATGAATAATGCTGCCACAGACATTTGTGCATGAGTTTTCCTGTGGTCATGTATTTTCATTTCTCTTGGGCATATGCTTAGTGATGGAATCGCTGGGTCGCGTGGGAACTCTACATGTGACGCTTAGAGGAACTGCCAGACTGTTTCCAAAGGGTTGTACCATTTTACATTCCTACCGGCCATGTGGGCGCCTGCCACCTTCTCCACATCCTTGCCAGCGCTTGTGACTGTCTGTTTGGCTACGGCAAGAATAGCTGCTGAGCCAATGGTCCCAAAGCACCCTCTCCCTATTTGCAAATGGCTGCGGCAGCCACGGTACTCGAGTAGCTTGGTGGGCGCGGGAAGGCGCCGAGGCCTCACCCACAGCAAAGGGGCACCTTGCCAAGGTGGCGACCCACTTAACCACAGCTCTGTGATGGGCTCTGTCCACACTGGCCTCAGAGGTGGCTGTCTAGGCTGGCAGCCCTTTCTGGTCATGTGGTCTGTCTCCAAACAGGTGATAGTGAAGTTTCGACTTATTAGGGTGGCCTGCCAGGCCCGTGCTTGGGGAGAGGTCCATTTTGGCTGGGGTTCTGGGTGTTCCCGAATGTCTCCATCACTTGCTCACAGACGGCCCCTGTCTCCTCACCAGAGGAGCTGTGCATGGCTTTTCCCATTTAACTTACAGTTCCAAGTTTCGGGATCAGGATCTCGTCACAGGCTTTGTTCATTCTAATTCCAAGGGGCTTTTCTAACTCGCCTCAAAGTTCACTTCTGCTACTTGGGTGTGCCCAGGCCCCTTCGAACAGTGGCTTCCTCCTGCTGCTGGCCTGAGCTGCAGCCCGAGTCACCCTGCCCGCACGCGCCGGGTCTCTCCTGCCCCCGTCTCTAAACAGGGAGGGAGGGAGAACCCCCAGACCACTGCCTAATTTTCCCCCTCTACTCTTAAAAAGAAAGTGGATTCCTCCTCCCATCAGATGTTTCTAACCTAAACATTCCTTGAAATTTAAGCAAACTTACTTTCCACTCATGCAATTAACACTTTTTTTTGCTAGTTTTAGGTGAATTTGCGGATAATTGCCCCGCTAAAGGATTGATCATTTCTCTTGGTCTTCGCTTAGACCCCACCCTGTCCCCGCGTGGCACATCGGGCTGTTTCCGTATCTTCAGAGTCCCCCTTGTGCAGGCACCGTGCTCAGGGCTGGGATATGGTACTGGACAGAAGCTGAGATCGCTGCCTTTGTGGCTATTCCAGTCCATGGGGCAGGGGGGTGGGGACAAGGAGAAAAGGAAAACAAAGATATGATTGCAAGTTGTGTCATGTTCCTGGAAGCAAGGAAGGTACTATGTAGGGGGAGGGAGGGGTCAGAGAAGCTGGGATCTGAACATGGGTAAGAATTAGCTGGATGCAGAGTAGAAGAGAAAGTGTACCGGGGAGAGAATGTCATGTGCAAAGGCCATGGGGTAGGAAAGCACCTGGCTCATTCAAGGAGCGCTGGAGGACTGGAATGCAGCAGAAACGGTGGGAAGTGGTACCAAGCGAGGCTGGCCAGGCAGCCAGGAGCCAGGCCATGCCAAGATCAAGGCCACGGGAGGTTTTCACTAAGAGCAGTAGGAAGCCAGTGGAGGGTGTTAACTGGGGGAGACATGCTCAGGGCTTCATCGCCCACGGTCTCCCGAGCAACCACTGGGAGAAGGTCTGATGGGGAGTTGAGCCTGGACTCAGGGAGAGCAGGCAGGTGTGATGACAGTGGCCCAGGACAGAGAGGGCAGCCAGGCGCGGGGGAGGCCTGGGTGCAGCATCGGGGCTTGCACAGAGGAGAATCCGAAAAGCACGGGACCTGCAAGGGTTTCTGTTCCAACCCCAGCTGGAGCCAGAGCTGAAACTTTGACCCAAAACCAAAACAAACGAACCAAGACTTTGTTCTCCATGGGTTTAACCTGTGTGCAGGCTCCTCACTCTGGTGTTCCCGCCACTCCTGCTGCTGTCACAAGAGCCAGGCCACCTGCCCTTGCCACAGCACCCAGCAGGCCAGGCCCTGTCCTGGCCACGACCACCCGCTGCTCCCCCCACGCCGCTCCTTGGGGAGGGGCGGGAGGCTGCCTGGAGCCGCTGTCCGATGCCTCAGCTCGCAGGCCTCCGGCCTCGCCTGCTGCCCTCACCTCCCAGGTCCACGTTCCGGGGGAGTCAGGGAGGCCTCGGGGGGCAACCCCCCCCCCCCCGCTAGCCTGGAGCAGGGTGCCTAGTTGGCCACCTCGCCAAGCCTCCAAGCAGAGGGGAAGGGGTCACCTGCAAGAGAATCAGGTGCTGCCACCTGACACGGGGGAGAGACTGGCACCACCGGCCTGGTCCACCCCCTGGTCTTCCCCATGTCAGGGGGTCCCCCACTGTGAGCCCGCCCCTAGTCCAGGCACCCCAGGCACTAGGTCCCGCTGATGTTTCCTTCTACTGTTTCTGGAATGTTTCCCTTTCTGTCAGTCTTGCCTGGGGTCTCATGATTTCTTGCCTGCATTGCTAGAAGCTGCGGCTTTCAGTCTAGACCTCTTTAACCCTGCGCCCTGTCCACGGCGACTCTCTAAAGTGGAAGTATCAGACGTGTGTCTGTCTGATATGCCCCTCAGTGCTCCCCACCCCCCAGCCCGGCCCTGCCCACAGGCCTCCCAGGGCACCCTTCATCCGCCTCCTGCTGGCAACAGCATACAAGTCACACCCGTCAGTGACAAACTGCAGCGGACACACTGCTCTGTTTCCTGCCTCTCTGCCTCTGCTTTTGCTCTTCATTGCCCAAGTACCTCTCACTCAGCTCAGGCGACGTCCCCTCCCACGGGACTCTCGTCTGAGCCCCTCTAGCAGCTGCATGCCCTGGGCTCTACAGTTTTCATATTATTTTGAAATGTTCTGTTTATTCCAACTTTCAGTAAATATTTATTGAGCATCTACTATGTGCCTGCCACTATTCCAGGTGCTGGTGGTTACAGCAGTGAATAAATCAAATTCTAGTTGGCACAGGCAAAGGGACAGGTAGGAAACAACATAAATGACCGGTGGCATGCGACAGGGATATATATAAATGCTCTGGAGAAGAAACAGTGGAGGAAGAGGACAGAGTGATGAGGGACTGGTGCTCATATGTCACGTCCATATGTCACGTTCGAGCAGAGCCATGTGGGTGGCTAGATGGGGAAGGGCATTCCAGGCAAGAGAGGTGGGAGGGCAAGAACACATCTTGTGGGGGACCTTGTGTTAAATGGGAGGCAAGGACACCTGACGCGGGGAGAAGAGCCTGCAGGCAGGTGAGGGGGGCAGGAAGGGTCTAGCAGGAAGGGGCTGAGTCCACGGTAGCACTAGAGCTGTGAGGAGTGACCACGTCTGCCTCCTCCCCACAGCGTGGCACGGAGCAGAGCCCAGCAAACACCTGTCAAATAGCAGAAGAAGGGGCCTCCTGGATTCCTCCCTTCCCAAGCATCTCCCACGCAGAGGGAGCTCCCTGTGGTTCTCACTGGGCCGGGCCCCCTACTCTGCTATTCCACAAGAGGGCAGACCCCCACATCAGTGGGGACCTGGTAGAAAGCCCCCAGCCTGTGGCTCCTCAGGGTTGGGGTCTCAGCCTATGATGAGGCCCTTGCACCTGTGCACAAGGTAGGGGAGGCTGAGGAGGGCATGAACCAGCCAGTGTAGTGGTGCCTGTCAGAGCAGTGGCCGTCGTGTGTGTCTGGGGAGCTGTGTGCACACTCTCTGTGACTCGTGGCTCACCCACTGCCCACCTTATGGAACCGGGGAACCGGAGAGCAGCGCCTGGCAATGGCGCTGTGGCAATCTGGAAGAGCTCTGCGCCTGGCCCCACGCCCAGGGTAAACGCTGAGCTGCTTTTGAAGATTGGCCGTGAGCCCTGCCCACACTTCACACACATTCTTGCACTTCAGAGAAGAACAAAAGCAGACAACCGGGACCTAATCCCCACAACCAGGGCTGCAGGGAGCAGAGGTCTGGATTACGCTACACCCCACATTTGAATGTTGTTTTTTTCTTGTCACGCAAACTTCCTGGGCAGGAACTCCAAGCGCTGACTCAGCAGGAAGGAGGGTCTTTAAATACGTCCCCCCTTGGCTCCTGTTCATTCCAGGAGCTCCAGCCACTGGGAGAGGCTGCATCAAAGGTAATCCTCTCCCCTCCTGGCCCTTAGATTTTTTTCCTAGGAGGGAATATCTAGGTGGAGCCTGCACTCGGAGCGGAGGCCCTAAGGGCCAAGAGTCCTCCGCCTTCTCCGGGGCCTGGGTCTCTGGCAGCTCTGCTGTCCCCAGCTCCAGGAGGTCCCCAGGTCCATGGAGCAGTGGCTGTCGGGCGAGAGCCTCGATGTGCTAGCGGCCTCCCTCACGCACCCAGGGGCAGCAGAGATGGCTCAGTGTGGCCCCTGACTTGCCACTTGCCAACCATGAGACAAAAACAGGGCATTGAATATTTCTCAGTCTCACTTTCCTCATCTGTAAAACACACTCTTAACTGGCCCTTCTTCACGGTGCTACCAGAGCCTCTGTGAGGATGGACGGGGTGGTGGGGGCGTCAGGGGACATGCCCGGGGCAGTGGCAGAGTCGGCACAGGTGAGGGGAGTGGGCATAGGGGCGCAGGGCCAGGGCCACCAGCTTTGGGAGAAGAGTCCCGTTCCGGGGCCAGGGGCCACGTGAGATGTTTTCTGTGTCTGAGTCTGGGTGACGCCTCTTGGCGGGAGCTGCAGTCAGGCCTGTCCCATAGAAAAGGCCCTGGGCGGCTGTCCTTCCCAGAGACCACGGCTCTGAGCGGTGACGCTGGGGAGTAAGCCCAGACCCTGCTCACTCACATCGGTCCCCTCCCACCTGGGCCACCCGCCTTGGTGGCTGGTGGTGGCAGGTAACCGAGGCTATTGTCCCGGTTTGACCATAGGAGGGGCCTTCCGGAGGGGCTGTATGGCTCGGGTCATGGTCAGGGGGAGGGCCCTGGTCCTCAGGGCCAGCGAGTTCCACTGAGGGACCCCCAGCCTCCCGTCATCCTAGGGAGGGGGCCATGGCCCGCCAGGCTTGGGGCACCCTGGATACCAGCGGGTTCCCCTGCCTGTGCAGAAAGCCAGGGCTGGGGCTGGGGTCAGCACCCCGGGTGGGGAGGCCATCCAAGGCTCAGAGCCGTTTGCTGGAATTCAAGCAGGATCAACATCCTTAGCTGTATCTATCTGTGACATAATCATGTGTTATATATATAGGCTTTTTTGTGTTTTTTTTTTTTTTTTTTTTTTGCAAAAGGGAAATAGCCTTATGTTTTCCCTGATGTTAAAAGTTATGCCATGCCTGCAAGTGGTTCGGTATCTCTGGAAGGGGAGTAAGGAACTGGTCATGGTAGCTTCCCTGTAGAGAAAGGAAGAGGGAGACTTACTTTTCTCTTTGTTCCCTTTGTATCTTTTATAATTTTGTGCCATGAGCATGTATTGCCTATTCAAAAATGTAACAAACATTTAAAAAATGCAAGTTCATTGCAAGAAAGTCCAACACTACAGCAGATGAAAGTAAAGATCACCAATTACTCCACCCCACCAATGTTCCCAAGATGTTGCAGGCTACCCTTCTGGTCCTTTCTTGCATGCGTGAGCACATGCACATACACACCCACGCACACACAACCACACACACACACACACATACACACGCCTAATGCCTGGTGCCTAGGACACAGCTGGTGCAGACAGGGCTGTTGGAAACACGCCGAGTAACTTGCTCCGTCTCCACACCGGATGCTGCACAGCAGCCTACCACGCGGATGCGGCACGGGCCACTCCCGATGGGCCTTTAGGGTGTCCCCGTGTTTCCCTGTTACATACAAACTGTCGTGAAGGTTAAGGAACGCTGCAGTCACTACAAACTCCTGAATGTGGACCTTCTGTGTCACAGAGAAATATGTTGGAAAGGCTTTGGCTGAATATCGCCACACTGCGCCCAAAAGGGCCCCAGTTTGCCAGTGTGGTTTCCTGTCCTGGTAGCAGGACTCGCCTCCACACTTGCACCTGGAACTCCGAACCTCTGCGAAACCTGGGTGTGCATCTCACAGGTGTGGCACATGCTGGTCTGAACACCAGGCCTGGTTCCGCTGTGCCGTGTGCCCAGTGCTTTGGAGAACGATGGCGGAGCTGGAAGGCTGTGCTGGGTTTTCTTTTACCAGCCTGGGTGTTGGTAAAAGACCCAGGTTGCCCTGTGTTCCTCCCATATAATCTGGAGAGTGGCTGGCCGTGTGTGCAGCGCTCTGGCAGTGCTTGCCCAGGAGT